>NC_042617.1:182529212-182845240 GCF_901001135.1 Rhinatrema bivittatum | reverse complement strand
ATTATTAGTTTATTCATTTTCTCTATTACATCTTCCATTTTCACATTGATCTTTTTATTTGGATTTATTACCTGCCTTTTTGAATAAGAAATTCACCCAATGTGGCGTTTAACATATTCAAATGGCAGCATACAGTCAGAGATCAGTAGATGTATCAGATTAACAATTCTACCATGGGATTCATCATTCCGCTATGAGACACGGAAAAAAAAGGGGCAGGGGCGATAGTGTGCAACTGGCCGCATCGCGGCGGTGCGTTTTCACCCTCCATGGTTGCGGCCACACTGCACACTACCCCCATAGCGCCACTGGAAAAGGTGGTGTTATTTCCAGCGCTACTGCCAGCGATAATGTCTAAAACATTGAACCCCGCCCTAACCCCTCCCCTTTCCCTAATTTACATGTTTAAGTCGCAATTTGATGAATGACCCCCAAAGTCTGAAGAAGACAGACAGTAAGGCCTAAACTTGAAATAAATCAACCATAATAACTAAATTTGAAATAAATAAGAAACATCTCAGTAAAACAATTTTTAGTAGCTGCACATTTAAGGTACTCATATTATGGTGCCAGGCAGTTTATAGCAGTCAATTTAATTCTAATACATATAGGGAAGTAGGTTTCAGCTGCTTTCCAGGATGGAGGTAGTTATGGATTTGGCATTAAAAGTCTTGTGGAAGATCTAGGCTTTTATTTGCTTCCTGAAGTGAAAGTGGTCATGTATTTCATGGAGCTCTTCTAGGAAAGAGTTCCATAGGGCAGGTATTGCTCCTGAGAAAGGTTGTTAGTAATTTGATTTAGTTTTTCTAAATCATCATCATCATCATCAAGAATGTTTCCAGTGAGGGTATCAATCTTATATCCTCCTCAATAAAGAATGAAGCAAAGAATTCATATAATTTTTCCAAATGGCTTTGTCTTCCCTGAGTGCCCCTTTTTACCTTTTCGCAATCTAGTAGCCCAAATGACTCCCTCACAGGCTTCTTGCTTGGAATATTCTTGAAAACATTTTTAATAGTTTTTGCCTCTATGATAAGCTTCTCTTCAAATTTTCTTGATGTTTTACATCTAACTTATGCTCTTTCCTATTTTCCTCATTTGGGTCTGCTTTCAACTTTTTATTTTTCAGTATGGTGCTGTTCAGCTTCTGGGAGCTAGGGGTTGCTGGAAAGCATTCTAGTACAAGATTATCCAACTCAAATGGCCGCAAACCAGTTTGGTTTAGAAGATACCCCTAATGAATTTGCAAGTAATAGATTTGCATAAAATTGATACAGTGTACATGCCATTTTATTTCATGCATATTCATTACCATTATCCTGAAAACTTTACCAGTATGTGGCCTTCAAGGACCAGAGTTGGACTCTCCTATTCTAGCAATGCTCCCTGAAAGTTGATCACTCCAGTCAGTAAAGTAAACTAGCATCATATATGGCCTGTTCTTTCCAGGTCATAAACAGGAAATCTGAGAAGACCCTATACCATCAGGCCAATTAAGTGTGATTTATGAAGCTGGAACTTGTGGATCCCATCACTTCCTGCAAGGATGCATCCTTCACCATTTTGCTGAACAGCCCAGAAATTACAGTCATGTAGGTCAATTTTTTTTTGCTGCATCCTTTCTCATTCATGCAGTTGAAATCCCTTCCTATTACTATGATTTTTCAGGTCATGAAGCTACAGGCTGGGTGGGACATTGGAATAGTTTTAGATGCTCCTTCCATTTTGAAGTTAGATGTTGTGCTTGGCTAGAAAAGCAGCTTAAGGTGCCTGAATCTGATTTCACTAGAATCAAATTCATAGCTTGAGATAATCTCTTAGTAGTTCCCCCTCTGCCTTTGGAATTCCAGTTTAATTGGAAGTGACCTTCTCTGCACCATAGTGCCATGAATCTTCATTTGCAACTACCTTAGGGGTAGATTTTCAAAAAGCGCGCCTTCGCGTACTTTTGTTGGCGCATCAGGTGCAAACAAAAGTACGCTGGATTTTAGTAGATACGCACGTAGCCGCGCGTATCCGCTAAAATCCTGAATCGGCGCGCGCAAGGCTGCCTATTTCGTGTAGCCGGCACGCACCGAGCCGCGCAGCTTGCCGCCGTTCCCTCCAAGGCCGCTCCGAAATCGGAGCAGCCTCGGAGGGAACTCGCTTTTGCCCTCCCCTCACCTTCCCCTCCCTTCCTCTATCTAACCCACCCTCTCGGCCCTATCTAGACCCCCCCCCCTACCTTTGTCGGGGGATTTACGCCTCCCGGAGGGAGAAGTAAATCCCCGCGCGCCAGCGGGCCTCTAGCGCGCCGAGACGGGACCTGGGGGCGGTTCCGGAGGGCGCGGCCACGCCCCCGGACCGCCCCGTGCCGAAACCACTCCCCCAGGCCCGCCCCGAAACGCCGCATCCCGCCCCCATAACGCCGCGCCGATCCGACACGCCCCTGACACGCCCCCCCTCGAAAAACCCCGGGACTTACGCGAGTCCCGGGGCTCTGCGCGCGCCGGTAGGCCTATGGAACATAGGGGCACCGGCGCGCAAGGCCCTGCTCGCGTAAATCCGGGCGGATTTACGCGAGCAGGGCTCTTAAAATCCGCCCCTTAATTTTCTCTCCTTTCTAATATCATATTCCAACTGATTAGCCTATTAGAGTGAAGAACAACGGTAATATAGCTCTGGCCACTTCATATTTCTTTTGAACAATACTGGGGTCTCTTCCTCCCCTCCCCAGGACTTGTGAGCACTGCCTCCACAGCCAGTCTACTGTCCTGGCCTAGGAACTGAACCCAGGTTATCCACATAGCAGCATGCAGCACTTCCACTGCACAACCCAGCCAGCCAATACTTAAAGTGGTTTATAAAGCAATAGGCATTATGATAGCAGTAACTTCAAATGTAACTCAAATGAGTGAAGAGCAAATCAAGCTGAGCACTTGAGCAGGCTTAGATTGAAAGAGTGACTTGCTCATAATGTGCAGCAAAGGATATCTTTTAAAATATTTCTTCTTACTTTGTTTTCTTTCATAATGTAACATTCCCAATTAATTTAAAAACATGCATGTTGTAAATTATTTTATAAGTTTGTGTATAACCATTTTGCTTTTCTCCTGAATAAGTAGAGATTGTTAAGAATAAGGACTGTACATGCATTCCATTTGATATCACATTTCTTTCTTTTTTTTTTTTTTTACAATAAACAATGTGTGTTTGTGAGGATAAAGAAAAATCACATGATGGTAAAATCAATGTTTGCTCACCTGCTCTATCATGGTGCTTGTCTGAACAGGAATTATGGAAAGATCCTCTATTGTTCCACTGTTAAATTTAGTATTGATTTTCCATGTTAGTTATACGTCTGCTGAGAGAATTTGTTATCCCTTTTTTTTATAGCCTGTCTCCACTAACTAGAGGAGCCTCCCTTGAGGAGAGGAATCTATTAAGATGCAACAAATTAAATGAATAGCAATGAAAAAAACAAGAGGGTCAAGGTACTCATTTAAATGCAATCAGCCTGGAATTCCAACCATCACGCATAAAATTTGAAATGTGCAATCAGGTGATATAAAGCAAACTTGCTTACCTAAAACAGATGCTTTGTTTAGTTTCAGTTTACTCATGCCTTTCTGTAAGCAAAGCCCACACTCAGTGCAAATAATATGGGCAACCAGGACTCAGGCACACAAGTGGGGACTCCCAAGTGAAGGGTTGCAAGGGTTAAAAACCATTTGCAGATTTAAAAAAAAGTATGCATCCCATATAAAAAAGGCTGGAGGGAGAGTTGAAACTCTTATTTGAATAAGTTTGGGAGTATTGCTTGACCAAAATGATTATCCTTATGAGAAGACTCCTCTAGGCAATAATGCTTGGTAAAAGTGTGTATGGATGACAAAGTGGCAGCTTTGCATATGACCTGAATTGAAGCTGAGTGAAGCAGGGAGATCCTGAATTATCTGCAAGGAAAATGTTTCTGTCATCTTGTAACAGAACCCACATGGTAGGTGATGATACTGGACCTGGTGCTTACCAACAGGGACAGATTTCTGATGTTGTAGTGGATGATTATCTGGGAACGACTGACCACCAGATGTTTACTATTAGGATACAAGAGATGAAGGTTCATTCTAAGGCAAGGATCCTAGAATTCAGGAAAACTAACTTTCTCAAAATGGGGGAGTACCTCAAAGAGTTGTTAGCTGGATGGGAAAATCTAGGGGAAGAAGGGCAGTGGGCAAAACTAAAAGATATCATAAGGGCAACTGATCTTTTTGTTATTAATGTAAATAAAGGGAAGTGATAAAAGACAGTTATGGTTTTCTAAAAAGGTAGCTGAAAAGGTAAGGGAGAAAAGGTTAGCATTCATAAACTACAACAGATCGCAGAAAGATAAAGACAGGCGACAATATTTGGAAAAATGAGAAGCAGGGAAAGTAGTCAGGAATGCAAAAATTCAAACAGAAGAAAAAATAGCAAATACGGTAAAATGGGTAAAAGACTTTTTTTTAGATATGTTAGTGATACTAGGAAGTGCAAAAGTGGCGTTGTGAGACTCAAAGGAGAAGGGGAGTAATATATAGAAGCTGATGAGGAAAAGGCAAAATTGCTTAACAAATATTTTTGTACGATGTTCACTGTGGAAGGGTCTAGAGCAGGACCACATAAAATAAATACAAATGAATTTGGAAGTGAGGTAAACCTCAATCAGTTTTCAGAACAGTGTGTAAATGAGGAGCTAACTAAACTTAAAGTAGATAAGGCAATGGGGCCAGATGGGATATATCCAAGGTTACTGCTGGCTGACCTCTTCAATGCTGCTTTAGAGTCTGGAGTAGTTCCGGAGGACTGGAGAAGGGTGGATATGGTTCCTATTCATAAAAGTGGAAGTAAGGAGGAAGCTGGGAACTACAGCCTCCTCCTTACTTCCACACAATCTGACCTCTGTGGTGAGAAACTTAATGAAATTGCTGCTAAAACAGAGGATGGTATAATTTTTGGAATCCAATGGATTGTAAGATCTGAGGCAGCATGATTTTACCAGAGGGGTAAATCTTGTCAGACAAATTTGATCAATTTCTTTGATTAGGTGACCAGAGAGTTGCATCAAAGGAGAGCGCTAGACATAATTACTTGGATTTCAGCAAGATCTTTGACATGGTTCTGCACAGAAGACTTATAAATAAATTGTGTGCCCTTGGTATGGATCCTAGAGTGACAGACTGGGTTAGAAACTGGCTGAGTGGGAGGAGACAAAGGGTAGTGGTAAATGAAGTTGTCTCTGAGGATTGGCCCTTGAACCGGTTCTTTTCAATATTTTTGTAAGCAACATGACAGAAGGGTTGTCAGGAAAGGTTTGTCTTTTTGCCAATCATACCAAAATCTGTAACGGGAAGGGACAGCCAGGAAGGAGTGGAAAACATGAGAAGGGATCTAGCAAAGCTCGATGAATGGTCTAATGTCTGGCAACTAAGATTTAATGCTATAAAAATGCAGAGTAATTCATTTAGGGTGCAAAAACCCAAGGGAAAGGCACAGTATTTGAGGTGAAATTCTTCTAAGTACAAAAGAACAGGATCTTAACTAGAAGACCATGTAAAGGATACGGGGTGTGTGAGCCATAGTGCTGCAGTGCAGTTGATGCAGCCTTGAGGGTGAACACCAGAGGCCCATACCGGCAGCTGGCGAATGCACTCTGTAGAAGGATAGTCTGGAAAGGAAAATTAGTTCTTACCTGTTAATTTTCGTTTCTGTAGTACCACGGATCAGTCCAGACTGTGGGTTGAGCCTCCTTTCCAGCAGGTGGAGACAGACTAAAACTTGCAGGATGCCCTATATCAGGATAGAGCCTATCCTCTAACCCTTCAGTATAATGTATGTCAAAGCATAAAACAATAAACCCAAGAATAGGATCAAGCAAGTAACCAAAAAGCTCAACGGAGCAACCATAGATTAATGTAGAAGCATGGTATACCTATATGCTCTTGCATAAACTTGGTATAAAATAACTACCAAGGCTTCCGGTGTAAATGCTCAGTAATCTTGCACCAAGGAAAATATGAAAATCTGCAGACCTGCAAGAAAACAAGCTTCAAGAGGACAGAAGACAGATAGGGAAGGGCGTCTGGACTGATCCGTGGTACTACAGGAATGAAAATTAACAGGTAAGAACTAATTTTCCTTTCCTGTACGCACCCGGATCAGTCCAGACAGTGGGATGTACCAAAGCTTCCCTAAACTGGGTGGGACCGAGACAGTCCCGCTCGAAGCACTTGCCGCCCAAAGGAACCGAACACCGGAGCATGTACATCCAGACGGTAGTGCCGAGCAAAAGTGTGCAGAGACGTCCAAGTGGCGGCCCTGCAAATCTCTTGAGGGGAGACTGATTGACTCTCCGCCCACGAAGTAGCCTGAGAACGCAGAGAATGGGCCTTCAGACCCTCAGGAAGCGGATGACCTTGACAAAGATACGCCGAGGAAATGGCTTCCTTCAACCACCAAGCAATTGTGGTCTTAGAAGCCTGCTTACCGCGGTTGGGACCACTCCAAAGGACGAAGAGATGGTCCGATACCCGGAAGTCATTGGTGACCTGGAGACAGCGAAGCAAGACTCGTTTCACATCTTTTTTAAAACAAGCATTTTATAAAGATAAAGAAAAGGAGAAAAATAGTTGAGCGATAAGGATGCACCAAGCTAGAAGTTTTTAGTAACCTACATAAGCATATTAATGTTAAAATCAAACTGCCTAATTTGTTCCTAACAATCAGGTTTAATTTACACACCTAGTTTATTATTTTACATTGTTACCGTACTATGATGGCACACGAGTAATTTGTAATCTATACCACCCATATTTCTCTTTATCGTGCCCTTCTGTAAACCGTTGTGATGGTATTTAACTTAACGATGGTATAGAAAAATGTTTAAATAAATAAATAAATAAATAAACATCTAGCCGACGAAGGTCGCCACCCGCCGTACCCGCAATCTCCTCCGGAGAGAATGCTGGGAGGTCGACTGACTGGTTGACATGAAAAGCGGAGACAACCTTAGGCAAGAAGGAAGGAACCGTCCTGAGAGAAACCCCGGAATCGGAGAAACGCAAGAAGGGCTCCCGACAGGACAGCGCCTGAAGCTCGGAAATACGGCGAGCAGAGGAAATAGAGACCAGAAAGACAGTCTTTAGAGTAAGATCCTTGAGCGTAGCTTAGTGAAGAGGCTAGAAGGGAGCCGCACAGAGAGCATGAAGGACTAGGTTGAGACTCCACGACGGACACGTGGCCCGAGAGGGGGGGGCGGAGGTGTCTAACGCCCCTCAGGAAACGAATCACATCAGGGTGAGCTGCTAAGGCATGACCATCCACCCGACCCAGGAGAGAGCCGAGCGCCGAGACTTGAACGCATAGAGAACTGAAGGAGAGGCCCTTAGAGAGACCCTTCTGAAGAAAAGAAAGAATCAAAGGAATCGAGGCGGAGCGCGCAGGAACACCCGCCTCTGTACACGCGGACTCAAAAACTTTCCAGATGTGCACATAGGCCAGAGAAGTCGACTGCTTCCGGGCTCGCAGCAGGGTGGAGATGACCTCCTCCCTATAACCTTTGCGCTTCAGGCAACGCTGTTCAAAAGCCAGGCCGCAAGACAGAAGCGATCGGCCTGGTCGAAAAATACAGGCCCCTGCCGGAGGAGACGAGGGAGATGACCGAGGCGCAGGGGCCCGTCCACCGCTAGATTGATGAGCTCCGCGAACCACGGCCTTCGCGGCCACTCGGGAGTGACGAGAATCACCGGTCCCCGGTGGAGCTCGATTCTCCTGAGAACTTTCCCCACCAGTGGCCATGGGGGAAACACGTACAGAAGGACGTCCGCTGGCCAAGGTAGAGCCAGAGAATCCACGCCCTCTGCGCTGTGCTCCCTCCAGTGGCTGAAGAACTGATTGGCCTTGGCATTGCGCAGAGTCGCCATGAGGTCGAGGTGAGGAGGACCCCACCTGTCCACTATCAGAGCCATAGCCGCGTCCGAGAGCTCCCACTCTCCCGGATCGAGCGACTGCCGGCTGAGGAAGTCGGCTTGAACATTGTCTTTCCCGGCGATGTGAGAAGCCGCAAGGCACTGTAGGTGACGCTCCGCCCACGCGAGGAGACGGCTGGCTTCTAAGGCTACCAGGGGACTGCAAGTGCCCCCTTGGCAATTGATGTAGGCGACTGTGGTGGAGTTGTCGGACAGGACTCGTACCATCTTGCCGCGGATCAAGGAAAGGAACTCCTGAAGGGCCAGGCGGACCGCCAAAGTTTCCAGTCGATTGATGTGCCAGTGCGACTGAGTCTGGGACCATGTCCCCTAGGTGGACTGAGAAAGGCAGACCGCACCCCAGCCCAACAGGCTGGTGTCCGTGGTTACTATCGTCCACTGTGGAGCTTGAAGAGGCATCCCTTGCAGGAGATGAGGAAGAGACAGCCACCACTATAATTCGTCGGTAGTAGACTCCAAGAACGGAAGGACTACGTGGAACTGCTCCGACACTGGTTGCCAACGAGACAGCAAAACTTTCTGTAACGGACGCATATGAGCAAAGGTCCAGGGGACCAGGTCAATGGTAGAAGCCATGGAGCCCAGGACTTGGAGATAATCCCAGGCTGTCAGGGAAGATAGCGCAATCAGATTCTGGACCTGATCGATCAGCTTGAGGGCTCGCGCCCGAGGTAAGAATACCTTGCCTACTCGGGTGTCGAAGTGTGCTCCCAGAAATTCCAACTCCTGGGAGGGTTGAAGCTTGCTCTTGGAAAAGTTCATTATCCACCCGAGAGAGGCAAGGAGCTCCAAGACGCGATCCACCGCCCGCCGGCAAGAGGTCTCTGACTTGGCCCTGATAAGCCAATCATCCAGATAGGGATGGACGAGAATCCCCTCCCGGCGCAAGGCCGCTGCCACTACTACCATGACCTTCGTGAAGGTGCAAGGAGCGGTCGCGAGGCCGAAGGGGAGAGCTCGAAACTGGAAGTCCTGGTTGAGAATGTGGAAACGGAGATACTTCTGGTAGTCGCGGTGGATGGGAATATGAAAATATGCTTCTGCGAGATTGAGGGAAGCAAGGAACTCTCTGGGACGAACCGCCACAATGACCACCCGTAGGGTTTCCATGTGGAAGTGGGGGATCTTGAGGGCCCAATTGACCCTCTTGAGGTCCAGGATTGGGCGGAAGGACCCGTCCTTTTTTGGCACGGTGAAGTAAATAGAATACTGGCCGGCGCCAATTTCCCCTTTTGGGACTGGGACCACCGCCCCCAGATCCAGAAGCTTGGAGAGAGTCTGGACCACCGCGTCCCTCTTGGCCCGGCCGCAAGGGGAGAACAGAAAGAGATCTGGAAGTTCCCTGACGAGGTCAAAAGCGTACCCCTCTCTGATAATGTCGAGGACCCACTGATCCGACGTGATTTTGACCCATTCCTTGAAAAACAGGGAGAGGCGTCCGCCGAGGTAAGGGACCGAGGAATGGGTCTGCTGAACTTCATTGCGTAATGTGCAAACAAGTTTAGCTCAAATGATTGTGTATGATCAGACTGGGGAAACCTCATATAGTGCCACTAAGGCTAAGGAATGCCTAATTGGCTACTTATTGCAATCTCTAACTCCAATAATGTGGTTGTTAGAATGTTTGTATAATCATTGGAGACCCCAGAGAGACAGGATGCCAAAACTATTACTTTTTTTGCCTTTCTTGACAATTCAGCCTGAATCCACTGTTCTGGGAGTTGACAATGGTATACTGGAAGCAAGCACAATGTTATACCAATAACAACTCACTGTTATGACGCCAAGGTGGTGTATATGAAACTTCATGCGGCAAGTGTCATAATCCCGACACTGCAATGTTTCGAATTAGATATCTTCCTCAGGGAATCACTCTTGAGCATGGATTGTACATTGAATATCTTGGCTGTTATAACACACCTGAAAAGATGTTAGAGACCACACAATCTTTAAAATAAATGCAAAATACATCTATAAAATGGCACTGTTCAGATCAGGTTAGACTTACTCGATATGGTGTGGGTAAATATACTCCTTAATTCGAGGGCTGTACGTGCACTTAGAATGAAAGATGGCTTTCTACGGTCAGAATGCTTCTTCTTTTCTTCAACGATAATTCCACAAAATAAATGCATGACAATAAACGTTCAATGTGACTGATAAAGAATGTTATAACTAAACGACATCACTTTGGTTGGAAACTTACTTGCGTGATAGCGATCAATACCATTAGCGATCTGCTCCTTGCACTGTTAAGGCACTGACAGACGGCGGCCCGAAAACGCTGAATTTAAGTAAAAGTTTTCCCGCCAATTCTGTAATAAGGAAGTGACGTATGTATCCATAAATGGTTACCTACGTAATAAGACGCCATTTTGGATAGGGGAAACCTCCTATCTAACCAAAAATGGGCATGTGCGTCATAAGGTCGGCCATATTGGATTTAACAAGAACCAAACATGGGCATCTACGTCATCAAATCAGCCATCTTGAATGAGCATAAAAGTTAGCTCATACGAGTATTTCCTTGAATAATTGACAGATGAAAAATCTATATGTGGGAATCCAAAAAAAGTGTATGAGGAAATCTAAAAAAAGATCAAATCAGCGTATACCATTCGATTTTTTCATTTAGACCAGTAGGCGCAACTGAACAAAGACGAAAAATCCACTGATTCTCCTTGTAATTGAGGGTGGATGTTCTATCTCCTCCTCTCCATGATGGTGCTATGTGTTCGATGATCAACCATTTTAAATCCTCAAAAGTGTGTTGTTGATCTAAACAATGTGAAACGATGGGAGCTTTCATCTCTTTGTTTTTGAGACAACTTTGAGACGACTTTTGTGTTCTGTCAGTCTAATCGACTTTTGTGTTCTGTCAGTCTAATCTTGATTTTACGTTTGGTTCGTCCCACATATATCAATTGACAAGGACAGATGATGCCATATACTACAAACTCCGTATTACAGTCTACTTGCTGTTTCCTACTCACTATGACGCCAGTAATGGGATCTGTCCAGTTGCAGCCTGTTATGGCTTGTCTGCAAAAACTGCATTTATTACATGGAACTTGTCCCAACGAGTTACGAATCGGTTGAGTTGCAGGAGCTGCGCGAACGACATGCTGTTTAATGTTAATCCCTCTTGAATATGCGAACCTTGGTATGGTTTGAAAAATCCAATGAGGGCTAAGTACATGCCGATTGCGTATTATGGCTTGTTTAACTTGACGTGTAAGACTAGTATGTGGTAATACACATATCAGACTACTTGCGAAAAGGCCGCCTGCCACGAAAGGACTGCGACCAGGACTGCGCACGAGAAGACCCCCTTGCAGCACTGCCCCGCCCGCAAGAAGCGGAGCGACACTGACCCCTGAAGCGAAAGCGAGAGGCCGCAAAGGACCAAGAAGACTTAGGGCGGTCCTCTGGAAGCTTATGGACCTTGTTGTCAGCCAAGGAGTCCATAAGCTTGTCGAGGTCCTCGCCAAAGAGCATCTTACCTTTGAAGGGAAGCGTGCCCAACCGGGTCTTCGAGGACTGATCAGCCGACCAGTGGCGTAGCCAAAGGAGCCTCCGGGCAGCCACTGCCGAAACCATCGCCTTCGCCTGCACACGGACCAATTCGTAGAGGGCGTCTGACACGTAAGCGATTACCGCCTCCAGACATTCGGCTTGATCTGCCTCACCTGGCGGAAGCTCCCGGGCGCAGAGTAACTGTTGGACCCACTGGAGGCCCGCCCGCATCATGAGACTGCCCGAACCCCGAGGGCCAGGACGTCAAAGATGCGCTTCAGGTGAGCCTCCAGTTTACGATCTTGTGAATCCTTCAAGGCCATGGAACCTTCCACCGGAATCGTGGTGTGCTTGGCCACTGCAGAAACATAAGAATCCACTGATGGATATCGCAACAGCTCCAAGCCCTCTTCCGGGAGGGGATAGAGCTTATCTATCGCACGCCCCACCCGGAGCGCACCCTCAGGAGCCTCCCATTCCCGCAGGATAAGGAGCTTAAGCACGGGGTGGAAGGGAAAGGCCGAGGCCGGATCCCGGAGCCCTCCCAAAACCGGGTTCATATCCTTAGGGAGTGAGGCCATGAGATTATCCATGGAGGGACTTTCCAGACCCAGCTCCTCCAAAATAAAAGGGAGGAGGGGCTCTAACTCCTCCTTACGAAAAAGACGAAGGGCTCTGGGGTCATCCCCCCTCTAGGGGGGGGCATCCGCCGAATCCGAGGAAGCAGCGGGGTCCGAGGACCCGGGAGACACCGGGGGGGGAGGGGGGGCACCCCCGGGACTACCCCCAGGACCACCCCTGGGACCACCCGCACCCGAACTGGTCCCTGAGGCTCCACGGCCGGTCCAGTGGTCAACGGTGCTGAGGGAGGGATTTTTGGCGGGGGGGGGGCAAGGGGGGGGCTTTCATCCAGCTCATGCAGGCTAGCTAGATAAGATTTGTGCATGAGGAGGACGAAATCCGCGGAAAAAGGGACCCTGGATTTGCTGGGGGGGAGGGAGAGGGGGGGCGAGGGAAGGTCAGGACCCCCTCCTGGGGACCCGCGGGGGCCAAATCGGGGGTTAAATGAAAACAATCCGGCCCCCCAGCCCTAGGGAGCACTGAAATCGGCCCCAATGAAAAATCCAAGATGGCGGCTGTTCCCGGGCTCTGCCGACCCGGGAAAGGCCTAGCCATGCCGGGAGGAGTGGAGCCCCGGGCTAAATTTGCTTGTCCTGCCGAGGAGGGACCTTCCCCACCCGGCAGGCAAGCAGTGCAGAGGCCCTGATGCGAAAAACGCGAAGAGGACAGCCCACAAGAAAGACAGGTTGTCAGCCGGGACATAGCTAAACCTCGGCTGAAGAAAAAAAAGTTGAAAAAAGCTTGATTGACAGCCTGCACAGCAGGAGAAAGCAGGTGGGAAACCTGCTGCCTTCTGCTTCTCTGACTGCCGGTTCTAGCCCTACTCTGACCAGAAAAAAATAAAAAAGCTGGTCAACTGCTACAAATAAGTTAGAGGTAGGTGAGTACCTGCAACTTATTGAAAGTTTAACTCCTTTTTTTTTTTTTTTTTTTTACTGAGCGCAGCAGCGGGTTCAAAACCCTCTCGGCAGCCAGAGGGGGAATGAGGCCCAGAGAGCGTCGGTCCCCACACCTGGAAGCGTCCACGGAGTCAGGATTATGCAGGGAACCCCCTCCTGCAAAAGGGAACAAGCCCCCCTGAGCCGGGCAAGAGCTGGGAGACGAACGTCTCCCACACAAAAAACAGAAAAGCACTAAAGATCCTTTTTTTTTTTTTTTTTTTTTTTTTAAACAAGAACCAAAAGAAGTACTTGCTTGAGCCTAAAGAGAAAGAAGAGGCTGACTAGCCTACAGCAGAGAACCGAAGGGGAGATGCTGCACCTGCTGGAGACAGACGAATACAGAAGGGATAGAGGATAGGCTCTGTCCTGATATAGGGCATCCTGCAAGTTTTAGTCTGTCTCCACCTGCTGGAAAGGAGGCTCAACCCACTGTCTGGACTGATCCGGGTATGTACAGGAACTTCACCTTTACAAACTGCTTCTTCCGCAGATTGGGCTCTTTGATTCTGGCAGCTGGCAGGACTTAGGTGGATCCCTAGGATAGTGATGGTGGCTTAAGTCCAGAGTCACACCTGCTATTGAGCAGGTCAAACTTAACAGGTCATAAGTGATATATAGAATACCTTTGATAAACTTTGATACTACAGAATAATAAGGTATAGGCAGCCCTTACAAATGCTTATGATATGCAGCTATAGCACTCAAATGATCTCTATCTGGAGTATCAAGGAAATTGGACAGATGAAAGGATTCTCATTACAAGAGGTACACCAAAACAAAACCTTTTCCATTTAAAATTAAAAGAACACCTAGTAGAAGTTTTTTAAACTGCCAAAAATAATTTGCTTTACTTCATAAGGGAAAAGCATGGCCAAAAATATTCTACTCTCAATATAACAGGTTGTGAGCAGTAGAGACTGAAAGTTGGGGTGAAGAAGAAAGCCATTGTACAGAGTCAGAAGATGTGTAAATATTTGAAGACAAATTAGTGGGGCCACAGCTAGTCTTTGCAGCCATGAAAACCAGCCCTGTCAAGGCCAGAAAGAAGCTATGACAATTATTGTCCCCTTATTTTTGCTATGAGAAAAATTGGAGGAAATGCATAAATTAAGGATTTGTCCCATGGAACTGCGAATGCATCTGATGCTAAGGAGTTTTGTGCTGGTATCTTGGAGCAATAAAGAGTTAGCTTGTGATTGCATGAATAGACAAAGAGATCTATGTGCAGAGTTCCCTAGCAGTTAAACAGGAACATCACAGTGTTAGAGGAGAGAGACTACTTGTGAAGCTGAAGCCGACAACTCAAGGAATCTGCCAAAATATTGTCTTTCTCTGGAAGATAAATGGTGGATACTTGTAGTCTCCTTAATATTGCCCATTTCCAGATTTTGAGAGCTTTTTGCACAGTTTTGAAGAAGCTGTTCCTCCTTGTTTGTTTATATAGAAAATTGTTACTTGATTATCTGTCTGGGTTTAAGACACTAATTGCTTTAACCACAAATCAAAAACCAGCAGTGTTTTGAAATTGGCTTTGAATACCAGAAGATTGATGTTGAGATTGGCTTCTTGAGAGGCCCAGGTAACTTGAGAATGTGGTGTGTTGAGAGCTGCTGCTGTTATTTGTTGAGGATGAAAGGCTTGGCTGTAAAGTGTGTTCGAAGGTTAAGTCTACAATTTCAAGAAATGAATAAGAAGCTTGGAAAGATGTATCTTAAGAACATAAGAGCATAAGAATTGGGTCAGACAAAAGGTTCATCAAGCCCAGTATGCTGTTTCCATCAGTGGCCAATCCAGGTCCCAAGTACTGGCAAGATCGCAAACTGTAAATAGATCCCATGCTGCTATCGCACAGTGATAAGTAGTATCTATTCTCTACTTGGATAATAACAGTTTATGGACTCCAGAAACTTGTCCATACCTTTTTTAAACCCAGCTACACTAATTGCCTTAACCACACTCTCCAGCAAAAAATTTCAGAGCTTAATTGTGCATTGAGCCAAAAAATAATTTCATCTGATTTGTTTTGAATGTGCTAGTTACTAACTTCATGGAGTGTCACCTGGTCTTTATATGTTTTGAAAGACTAGATAACTAATTTACATTTATCCATTCTATTCCACTCGTGATTCACCCTCAACTGTCTTTTCACCAAGCTGAACAGCCCTTACCTCTTTAGCCTTTCTTCATAGAGGATCCATTCCATCCCCTTTATTATTTTGGTCACCCTTCTCTGTACCTTTTCAAATGCAACTATATCTTTTTTGACATGTGGCAACCAGAGCTACACACAGTACTCCAGGTGTAGCCTTACCATGGAATGATTCTGACACATTCTGACATTCTCCATTTTATTATCTATTCCTTTTCTATTAATTCCTAATATTCTGTTTGCTTTTGACCACTATTGCACTCTGAACTGAGAATTTCAAACTATTGCCCACTATTATGCCTAGATCCTTTTCCTGGGAAGTAAGTCCTAATCTGAAACCTAAAATCATGTAACTATAACGTAGGTTACTTTTTTCCATGTGCATCACTTTGCACTGGTCCACATTAAATTTCATCTGCTATTTGAATGCCCAGTCTTTCAGTCTCATAAAGTCCTCCTGCAATTTTTACAATCCACTTATGATTTAACAAATCAGACTAATTTTGTGTCATCGTCAAATCTGATCCCTTATTCACTGTCCTATTTTCCAGATCATTTATAAATATAATAAAAAGCACCGTTCCCATCTTGCATGATGATTTTGCATGATCAGAATGTTGGTTCCAGCAATATTTGATGTGTCATTGTAATTTTCGCATGTTTAAATGTGCCAAAAGTGTGACATGCACCTTAGTGACATATGACCCAATTTCCTCATGAAGTATCTGGAAGTTACCATTGTCAATTTAACAGCAATTGATGCAATCATCCTTCAGGCTAGAAGAAAGGCCTTTTACTTCTCAGTGTTCATACTTCCTTCTATGATTTACAGTTGATATGTTGGGATCAAGTGAGACCCCATAAATTCGGTAGAAACCCCAAAGACTGAAATGATTTGAAAACATAAGATATTTTTGTGCTTGGATTCCTTGCAGATTCTGATATTAGCCAATCATGTAAAGAAGGGAAGACTAGTACATTGGGTTTTTTTCTGAGATGGGCAGCTACAACTGCCAACCACTTGGTAGAAACTCTGGGAGTTACTGCTAGACCAAACGGAAGGACTCAATGCTGAAAATGATGACCCTCCAAACAAAAACAGAGGTAGTCTCTATGTAATTTGTAGATAGGTATATGTGTGTGTGTGTGTGTGTGTGTGTATGAGCCTCCTTGAAGTCTAAGGTTGTCAGCCAGTCTCCAGTCTTCAGATAAGGAAGGATATTGCTAATTCATTTTGAACTTTTCATTTTGGAGATAAGAGTTCAAATTTTGAGGTCTAGTATAGGGCAAAGTCCTCCTGATTTCTTTGGTATTAGTAAGTATCTGGCATAGAATCGCATCCTTTATACTGACTATGGGACAGGGTCTATTATTGAGCTAACAATAAGTAATTTAGTTGTTCCTTGAGAATCTTGAGTTGATCTGGAGAAGAATGAGGAGGATGTGGAAGCGTTAGTGGGAGAGATTGAAAATTCAGACAATAACCCTTGCCAATCTTGAGCCCCTATTTGACAAAATTAATGATTGCCTATTGGGGAAGGAAAAAATGAATCCTTCTCCCCAATGGAAGGTTTTGAAATGAATAAAATAGACTGGGAAATCGGAAGTCAAACTTTTGGGTTTGAATTGTGAAACAACTGGTGAGATTACCTTTTGCTGGGATCTGTCTCTAATTCTCAACCTAGATTGTTGCTGCTCTTAATGAGATTGTTGATGATGCAGCTGTGGCACAGTATGCCATCTATAAAAGGAGTAGGGATGATATCCCCTTCAAGGTTAATAATATTTCTTCTTATAAGACTGTTACTGGTATCTCCTTAGGGTGGCTTGATCTGCTCTAGCTGTTAAGGTTTGCAGAGTGCCCATATAAATGTGTAAATGGGTTGAAGCGAGCAGTTTTGAAAGTTACCTTATTGTGAATATCCTGAAAACCGGATCTGTGTGTGGCATTTCACGACTGGAGTTGCCTTCCTCTGAATTAGCAGATGCCCTATAGTTTGGTGACAATTCGGTGACAAAGTGAAAAAAGTGGTGAATAATGAATAATTACATTCACCACTTTTTTCACTTTGTCACCGAATTGTCACCAAACTATAGGGCATCTGCTAATTCAGAGGAAGGCAACTCCAGTCGTGAAATGCCACACACAGATCCGGTTTTCAGGATATTCACAATAAGGTAATTTTCAAAACTGCTCGCTTCAACCCATTTACACATGTATATGGACACACGCTAAGTTGCTACTGTATTTTATAACCAGTGCAAAAACATTTTAAAATATGAGTACATATCCATACACAAAAGCTTGTGTATGTAAAAACCATGAGCCATGCAAGTTTGGACTTATCTGGATAAATGCTAATTTATCCAGCTAAATAGTGGCATGTAGCCAAATAAGTCCAAAAATCGCTACTTAGATGGGCAAATAGAGCTTTTTACACTTATCCAGCTATGTAGGCCTGCTGCCAGATAAGTGCCGCTATTTAGTCGAATAAGTTCAATTTTGTCCAAGTAGTGGGAAAGGCACTACTTAGCCAAATAACAGGGTCATTTATCAAATTGCTATAAGACGTTTTCGCATCCGTTAAGCTCCTTTAACGCATGCAAAAACACCTGTGAAAGCACCATAACGCATGGTGTGATGCAAATCAGAAAAAAGGGAGGAGTTTGGGGCGTGATTTGTGACCGAGTGGGCTGGGTTCACAATTTTGCAAAGTCATATCATATGGCTTTAACTACACTTTTTTCATTTGCGTAAAGCCATGCGATAGGGCTTTATTGCACTTTGCAATATTTTCGCAAATGCCGTTTTATGCTCAGGGCCCTTCTACAAAGAAAGAGAGAGAGAGAGACAGCACCTAGCCATAATGCCCTCATCCTAGGTAGGTATTTATATCTCTATAGGAGGCCCACCTAGAAACACGAGCTGAGGTTTAGGTATTAGTGTAGGGGTTAGGGGCCACTTTGACATTCAAAATGAGACGTACAAATAGAACAGAACAGTGCTCTCTTGTGAAGATTTGATGACCTTCGTAGTGAGGAAACTCACTCAATGATGAGATTTGTGCAATGTTCTCTCAATCTAGCTTGATATTCCTTTGTTCTTTGAAATCATGGGTGTGGGGTACCTAAGAATCCTAAAATATTATTATTAGGAATACAAGATTTTGAGGTACACATAAAGAAGTGTAAGTTAATTTTGTATGTTAGTATTGTAGCCCATTACGAAATCAGACAATATTGGAAGAGTGTACCCATGCCTGTAGAAGCACAATTACAATGTCAGATTTGGCAAGTTCACTTTACTAATACTTGTACCCAGAATTAGACTTTTAAATCCCAAAACATTAATTAGTAGGAGGAAAAAACTACAGATGCACGATAAGAACAGCACATACCTTTGAGATGAATATACGCAGATTATAAATTATGGGCCTGGTTTTAAAAAGCTGTTACTCGAGTAAATGGGCTTTTGAAAATTGCTACTATATATACCATTGAATTATCCATAGGATTTACTTGAGTAAACACACTTTACTCAAGTAAATGGCTTTTGAAAATTGTTATAATAGTATGCTACATTTATGTGTGTAACTCCTTTATAAATTACCCCCTATGAGCTTAAATCCGTGTGACCCCAAATAAGCAGGTATATGGGGCTGTGAGCAATTCTTTGAAAGCTATCTTCTAAGAGGTCCATATTCAGCCACTGTGCAGCTTGGCTAGATAGCCAGCTAAACTTAGTTGCCTAACTTAGTTTAGGCCTCACCGCTGAATATATCCAGCTATCTTAAAGTTAGACGGCTAACTTTAGGACAAGTATATGGACCGACCAGAGTAAGCTGGATAAGTTATCCATCTAACTCTGAATATCGAAGTTAGCTGGATAAATTATTCAACTAGTCAGCTCTTCACAGTTACACCCCTGACATATC
The DNA here is from genome assembly GCF_901001135.1 of Rhinatrema bivittatum. Classification (NCBI taxonomy): domain Eukaryota; kingdom Metazoa; phylum Chordata; class Amphibia; order Gymnophiona; family Rhinatrematidae; genus Rhinatrema; species Rhinatrema bivittatum. The sequence continues at coordinate 182,826,072 of NC_042617.1, read as the reverse complement.
TGGCCCAATTTTAAACAAATAAAATGTCATCTGGCTAGAATTTAACCAGATAAGCACCCAGATTCATTTAGTCAGAATACTTCTGAGTTATCCAACTAAATGCTTCTGAATATGAACCTCCTAATGTCTTCCTTTACAGTAATAGATATTCAGAAAAAAATAATATTCGGCTTCTATTCACTGAATCCAAAGCTACAGGTTAAAACAACCCTAATGATTTTGTTCACTTTAAACAAGCTGATATCTGAACTATGTAAACCGTTTGTTTCTTAAGAATATTATTTTCAAAGGCATGATGACAAAACAAATGAAAAAAATCCTAATAGGTTTAACCCTATGCCAGTAGCACAGAGTACATTATTCAATATGGGACAGTGTCTCATACGTAATAAAACATTTTCAAAGGTATTTCAACATCAAACATACATTTTCACATTATGTTCTCCAGGTGGATGGCCGCCTGATTTCTTTAAAAAATAATTCATAAATTCATTTTAATGTATCATACGGCTATGATGCTCATAAGGCCTTTCAGAATCCTATTATGGTTCTCATTTATCATGGGTTTTCTCTCAATTGGTACAGCAGAGAAAGAACCTTTGAAGTCTAAAAGGAGCTATTTTACAGTCAAACAAAGCATTGTAGAATAGAAAATTCTTGTACAAGAAAGATGTAGCACTTTCACAGGTACAAGATATATTTAACAAAAAATTAATTAACACTTCAGGGGAAGAGAGGTCAGTATCTATTGAAGGTAAGTTAACACATTTAGTGACAGCAGAATAGTGATAAAAATAGTTCAGCAAATACTGCTGCATTTTTCTTGCCTAAAATAATTTCTAAATAATGTCAAGGATGACACATGACTATGCAAATGATCTGTGTTCCTTCTTTCACTGATTTTGTGATTCTATCTCCTATTCCTTTTGTTAATTAAATTTTCACCTAGACAATAAATAAGTATGAAAAATAGCAAGCTCCAATTTATTGAAATGCAGCTGTATAAAATCATAGAGTTCTAAAACTGTCAAAGATAGGAATAAATACAGCATAAATAAGAACCTTCACTGAAATCCATGCAAAATTGAACTGAACAATACAAAGCAATGAAATATTTATGGAGACTAAAATCCCATTAGTTTCAAAAGATAACTTAAGTTGTGAGACGTTTTTGAATGCTTAATGTGAACAAATATATAGAATCAACAATTCCTCTTTCCAGAACTCAATGGATTAAATAGTTATAAATCTAGAAGCTATGAGCAATTAAAGTTAAAAAAGAGAGAGAAATAAGTAGATAGAATCAACAAGCTGGAGATAGAACAAGGGAATATACTCCCTGAGAAGTTAGTATAAGTGAAAGTCTTCAAGTGAATTTATATAGGAGGAATATATGGTAAGGATATGCATTCATTTGAAACAAATGGGTAAAAATGTAATCAATGAGACCATTTCAATTTCATTCATGGCTCTTCAAAACAAATAGAATGTGCCCATAAATATAAATGAAAATGTTTGTTTCATTCTTTTCTATTTTCTACTCAAGTCTATGACACATTGATAAGTGCTGCAGTGAGAAAGATGCAGTGAAACTAGTAACTATAGCAACCAACCACTACCTGTGTGACGTAGCAACCAGGCAGAAGAAAAAGGCAAGGAGACAGTATGAAGGACCAATCAAGGTGAAGTATTTATTTAATTGGTCCATAGCTTGCATCTGGATCAAGTAACAATGATGTCCTCACGCTGAAAGGTTTAAGCATATGCAAAGAAACGTCATATTCTCTTTTGAGTCTTTTCCAAAGGGTTGAGCTCCACCTTAACCAGGGTGGAACCAGACTGCTGGCGCTAACCTTTTAAAAGGAGATAGAGCAGCTTTTAAACTAGAAGAAGGGGGAAAGCCGACCGTCGCTCAACAGCTCATGGTTCGAAGGGAGGTATCTTCAAAGGATACCAATGATGCATTAGAATTAGGGCATCCCAAAAGTGAGGTTCCAATAATAAGAAAAGTAATCCAAGTGCCTGTAACTAAAAACTTGCCTGAGCTAAAAAATTCCAATTTAACCCTATCAATTAAAAAGCAGAATGAAAATACAAACAAAAAACACACTGAAATGCCTGTATGCTAATGCCAGACGTCTAGGAAGTAAGATGGGAGAGTTAGAATATACAGCAATGAATGATCCATAAAAGATATTATAGCGCTATGAGAGTTCATGGAACCTTATCTTGAATATTTCAATGATTGAGACTTGAGAATTAATCCTTCATTTATTTAACAATTGCTTGCAGACAAATCTTTCGGTCCCCTGACACGCACAGTGTTTTGCCACAAGGGCTGCATAGGGAGAAACAAAAGCCCAAAAGTGAAACGGTGAGACCTGTGACCTGAATATGTTGAAAATGTAATGGAGCCCTGAGGAGGGAATTCAACTCAACTCACAAGCATGTGATTCAAAAATATGCCGGCAACTCCTTTCAGGAGGATTTCTGAAGATAGGAGAAGCGTGTAAACACTTTACCGAGTGAGAGAAACAGTATGGTGACTCCGCAGGGCTGCTGCCACATCGGCACACCAAAATTTTAAAGGGGAAGGAGGACCAAAATCACACCAAAATAAATGAAGGATATGTTAATCTGATTAATTCTTAAGTCTCAATCATTTAAATATTCAACATAAGGTTCCATGAACTCTCATAGCGCTATACTGTCTTTTATGGTTTATACCTAATTGTATACCGCTCATCGCCTCCACTTCCTATTAGCCTTAGCAATGAATGATGACATAGACTTAATTGGCATCTCAGAGACATGGTGGAAGGAAACAAAAAAACAAAAAAAAAAAGATAGCCAAAAGCTAGAAATAAGCTAGGAGCAGTGTATACCTAAGTAAAAAGGTTGAAAAGATCAGTTCAGTTACTCACCTTGGAAAGGTGTTAAGGTAGTGTGATTTGGTTTGATTAGGTACCAACATTTGTTAATCAAGAGAACAGTGAGTCACTCTGGCTGATTAACTGAAGTTGCCTGGAGGTCATGTTTGGTTTACTCAGACAGTATCGGTATCTCTTAACCAAGTTTCAGTTAAATAAAGAACATCTGGAGCTTAATGCCTTAACAAATAAAAAATTGGAATCTTTTTACAGGCAGACTGAGGACTATTGGCATAGCTGGCTCAATACTAATTCCTAATTGTACCCAGCAAGTGAGAATTGGCTCTGCAGTTTCATACTCGCAGCTTTGTTGGCAGCCGTTTCACTGCTTTGTAAGCTTTTGTCAGAACTGGGTAAGGATTTTAGAATATACTGGATGATATCTAGTTTTTCATACCTAAAACTTTATCTTGGACCCATATTTTCACTTTCGTCACCATCTATTTGTCTGCCATTAAGCAACAGATTTATCAGAATAGGTTAGCTATCACTGTTTCAAAGACAAAAATTATTATTTTCAATTCTATCTCTTCAACCAATGCTCCATCCACCTTCAAGTTTGAAGGCTGCACTTTTCCAGTCTCATTGCATGTTTAGAACCTTGCATCTGGTTGGAATCTGATTGGAATCTGATTTATCCTTAATGAGCAAGAGAGATCTGTCACAAAGGGAATATTCCTTAAATTGAGTATGATGCGATGGTTTAAACCATTATTAAATTTAGAGGAATTTCATACAGTTCTACAGGCGTTTGTCCTTACTGCATTGGACTATTGTAATTCAATATTTATTGAAATTCCAGCAAGTATGCTTAGGATGATACCTGCTTCCAAATTCTGGGCTATTTATACTATTTGTATCTTGACTGGTATGAGAGAATATATAATGCCTGTTCTTCAATTACTCCATTAGCTCCCAGTCCAATGAAGAAGTAAATATAAAATTGCCATGCTGGTTAATACATTGATAAGACACAGTATATTGCCCTGGCAGAGCCATAGCTAGCCTATGGTCAATATGGCCATGGCCATAGGTGCCATCTACAATGGAATGCCATTCATAATGTGGCTGACAAGTTGCCTCTGTTGCGATTCCCAGCTGCATCCGCTCTGCGGCTGGGCCTGCTCACCTCTCGTCCGTCCACGAGCTCCGGGTTCTCCCACTCCGCAGCCGCAGCCAGTTCGCAGCGTCCCCGGCTCCCTCACACTCAGTCTCCCGTCCAGGCCTCACGGCGGGGCTCGGCGTCCTCTGGGCAACAGCCCCGCCCCTAGGCGCGCACCAGTGGACTGCCCTGCCTCTTAAAGGGCCGGGGCGGATCCCACCTACGGGGCGCGTCCTGATTGATGGCTGCATTAAAGGAAGTGGTCTGATACCACTTCCTCGCCTTGGCAATCGGGTCGTACACTCCAGTGTCTTTAGTTTGCTTTTCAGCATCTCCTGATCCAGCATCTCATGTGTCTCCTGTTCCAGTGTCTCCTGTTCCAGCGTCTTCTGTGTCTCCAGTTCCAGCGCCTCTTGTTCCTTCATCTCTCCATCCCTGATAGTACCTTTTGGACTGATCTCACGGTACTGAACATTGCTTGCTCCTGACTACTCTTGATTGCTGCCCGGACCTGACCTCTGCCTGTTCTCTGACTAATCCTGATCGTTGCCTGGAACCGACCTCTGCCTGACCACTGACTACTCCTGATCGCTGCCTGGAACTTGACCTGTCTGACCTGACTACTTCTGGATTTACTACAGGTACTGACCTCTGCTATGGCTGACCATTCTGAACTGTTACTCTGGCATTGATCCTTGCTATCCACTCGGACTCTCTGTTCTGGCCTCCTGCGACCTCTGGACATTCTTGTTTGGACATCGACCGCGCACCCTTGTTCGTGGTGGACACTCCTCTGCACTTCCTCTCTAGGAGATCCTGCGAGGCCCACCTAAGACCAGGCGGCCCGGGTAAACAAGGGCTCAACCTGAGGGAACCCCGGGATGCTATTGGTGAAACTCCAGCTAGCCTCTGTCTCCTCCTGTGCTCCACCTCCTGGTGGCAGGCACACTCCGTGTCCGACTGGAGGGCCGTACCAATCCTGCACCAGGCCAAGGGTCCACCTCCAGTGCAACAGCCTCCCCTTCTCCTGATACAACCTTGGTCCTCAAGAGCTCTGCTGCAACTGGGAGGAGAAGATGAACTGCTGAGCCTGCTCCTGATGTCCCCCCCTCTCCTCTGGGACCTCCTTGAAGAAGGAGGCGGGAAATTGCCATCAGAACAAAAATACCAATGCTGCTGCTCAGCAGAGGCACATCCCCCTCTGCAATCAGCAGTGCACTTCTCTCGCCCAGCACTCAGCAGCAGAAGGAGCAGAAAGTTCACCAGAAGAATAAGTCTTCCACTCTTCCCCCACAGTCAGAAACAGGAGGAGGAGCACAGCCCACCAGCCAGAAGACACAGCTTCAGTCAGGAGCAGGAGCAGCGCCAACTTGAGGATAGGTCTGGTGGGTCCTGGGACTGGAGGCTGCTGCTGCTGCTCCTTGTGCTTCCAGAGGGGGAAAACGAGACCTACAAGTCTATGTGTATGTGTGGCACAGAAAGAGCATTTGTGTTTGTGATTGAATATGGCAGAGACAGATATATGTGTGTGTGTGTGTGTGAGTGACTGAGCATGGCAGAAAGCAATATTGTGTGTGTGTGTCTGTGTGTCTGTGTGTGTGCATGTGTGTGTATGTGTGCGCACACATGTGATCGAGCATGGCAGAAAATGAGTGTGGGTGTGTGTGAGATGGAGCAAGGCAGAGATCGAGTGTGCATGTGTGTGTGTGTGCGCACGTGGGAGATTAAGAACACATGTTGTGTCGGAGGTGGACCCTTGGGCCGAGGTGGGGTTGACGCAACCATTAGGTAACGACCTACAGGTCCCCACCGTTGGCAGGTGGAATGGGCTGATAGACAGAGGCCACTAGAGGTTCACCTATACCAGCCCTCGTTCCCTGCAGGTTGAGCCTTTGGGTGTCAGGGCCGGCAGGTCTTAGGTGGGCCTCTGTGTGTAGTCGAAGTAAGAGCTGGTTCAGCCCAGAGACAGCAGGTGAGAGGTGGTACAGTCTTACTATGGACCAGGTAATGTCCTGGAAACTCGGGTACTAATGGAACGGAGGCAGACAGTGGGTGCTCGAGCAAGAGCAGGCCGAAGCCTGAATAAACCACAACCAGGGAGTAAGCTGAAGAGGCATCATACAGCAGGCTTGAGTCAGGGCTGGCGGCAATCTGAAGGCAGTGTTAAGCAAGGCTGAGGTCTGATCACGGAGATAGTCAGTAGCGTAGTCAGGCGAAGCAGAGGTCTGGGTCTGGAGATAGGCAATAGCGTAGTCAGGCAAAGCAGAGGTTTGGGTCTGGAGGTAGGCAATAGCGTAGTCAGGCAAAGCAGAGGTCTGGGTCTGGAGATAGGCAATAGCGTAGTCAGGCGAAGCAGAAGTCTGGGCTTGGAGAGAGTCAATGGCGTGGTCAAGCGAAGCAGAGGTCCGGGCTTGGAGAGAGTCAATGGCATGGTCAGGCGAAGCAGAGGTCCGGATTTGGAGAGTCATGGCGTGGAGGGGCGAAGCAGAGGTCTGGGCTTGGAGAGAGTCAATGGCGTGGTCAAGCGAAGCAGAGGTCCGGGCTTGGAGAGAGTCAATGGCATGGTCAGGCGAAGCAGAGGTCCGGATTTGGAGAGTCATGGCGTGGAGGGGCGAAGCAGAGGTCCGGATTTGGAGAGTCATGGCGTGGAGGGGCGAAGCAGAGGTCCGGGCTTGGAGAGAGTCAATGGCGTGGTCAGGCGAAACAGAGGTCCGGGCTTGGAGAGAGTCAAAGGTGAAGTCAGGCATAGCAAAGTCAAAGTCTATATAGTCAATCTGAGGTAGGAAGCAAGGTAGGAACAAGGAGAAAGGAACCAGGAACAACGAGGAACAGGAATGCAGAGAAGAGACAAATCTCTAGGAGGCAACGAGTACTCGACCATTGAGGAGACCTGTTGCAAAGGCAACGCTAGGGAGCGGAACCTGAGCTTAAATACTGTAGCTGAGTTGACGTCATCATCCGGGGCCGCGGCTAGGTTCCCTCCGCAGTCCCTACTTAAGGATCAATGGTGCACGCGCACACGCCTGCCTAGGGAGGGGCGTGGTGCGAGTAGCAGCATGTTATAAAATCCAGGCTGGCGCTCACAGGGGGAATAGATTTGGCCAATTTACACTTGGCGACGAGATCAGGCCGGCGTGCGCAAGTTATAAAATCCAGGCTGGCGCACACAGGGTGGGTAGATTTGGCCAATTTACGCACAGCGACAAGATCGGACCTCCGCCAGTTCCCTGCCAGTCCACTCCAATTAAGGAGCGGACTGGGAGGGAACTTTCCTACCCCCCTATCTACCCACCCTCCCTCTTCCCCTCTCCTCCCCAACCCCTTAACATGGCCTACCTTTTTTTTTTTTTCTTTATTTCAGAACTTACGCCAGCTGTACCGGCCACCTCCAGCTCCGCCCCTCCCCCTGGACCGCCCCTGCCTACTCCTCGGACTGCCCCTTTTGTGAGGCCTGGCTCTTGTGCGCGTAACAGGGGTTACGCGTGCAGCTGGGCCCCTTTTAAAATGCGTGCAGCGCATGCAAGACCCGACCATGCGCATAACCCCCGGATTTTACAAGCGGGGTGATTTGAAAATTTGTACATATCCTTTGTAAGCCTCTGTATCAATGCCATCTACATCTGGCTAGCCCATAACCATCTAAAACTCAAACCTTCCAAAACTGAAATTCTGCGTTTATCTACCATTTCTCAATATTTATGCTGTCCCTCTACCCACCTAACTTTTAACAGCCACTCCATCTCCATCATAACTAAAGTCCATTACCTTGGAGTCATTTTAGACTCAGATATATCTATGTCTCATAACATTTTCTCCATAGTAAAAAGCTCTTTCTACATGATTCACTTCCTGAAACGTCTTGAACCCCTACTATATCCAAATGATTTTCGCGAAGTATTGCAAACCCTTATTCTTACAATTTTGGATTACTACAATTCTCTATTACTAGGTCTTCCCACTAATGCTATATGCCCCCTTCAATTAGTTCAAAATACTGCTGCCCGTATTCTCATAAACACAACGTGATCATATAACTCCTGTTTTTTGTTCTCTACATTGGCTCCCTGTGCCTCTACGCATACAGTACAAAATTCTTACGATTATTCACAACCTCATATATAAGAAATCAACAATCGGTTAAGTTCTAGTTTACGTATATATCAATCTACATGTCACCTTCACTCCTTGAACAAAAGTCTTCTTAAAGGCCCTCCAGTCACACTAGCCAAACTTGACCTCGCTAGGAAGCATGCCTTTTTGGTTGCAGGTCCCATGCTCTGGAACTCTATACCTGATTCCCTAAGGCTACTATCAAATCCCAAGGAGTTCAAGAAAAAATTGAAAACCCACTTACCTGCTGTAGCTTTCAAACAATCAGTGTCTGACTGACTTTTTACCTTGAAGTATGATGCAGCTTATTTGTCTCTTATTTTTACCTTGTTATGATATGTTCTTTTATGAGTTGTTTTTATTCTTTTTATTTTATTCAATATGTTTTATGAGTTTTACATTTTTATTATGTATGTATCTCTGGAAACTGCTTCAACCTACTTCCATTGTAAATATGTCATATAAAAAAATTTAAATAAATAAAATAAATTAATCAGCCCATACCCAGGGTTGGGGCCATTTTATAACACGCCCCTAGTGAGGCTCTTGGGCCCAAAGGTTTGCCCATCCCTAGCTAGGTACTGTGGGATCTCTTCCTCTCTTGCTATGTGCTGCAGGAATCTTGAAACAGTTTCTCTCCTTGCCTCTCCTCTATGTGCAGCATGAATCACTAACCTCAATTATCTTTTTCTTTCAGTGATTGTTTAAGCAGTGAGTCAGCAGTGAATCAATTTATTGTAAAGCTTTATGGAAAGTGAATGATCAGAGGTATAGCTATTGACAGTATTGATTTGAGAGTATTGTGAAGAGGCAGTCACTGATTTCTCTTGAGAGCATTGTACAGAGTGAATGATTAAATAATGTGGTCTTGAGTGAGGACTGTTAAATCAGACTAGAGTCATTTTCAAATCCAAGTCTGATAGCCAGTGATGCATACAGTCATGACATTGCCAATTCTTTTCTATTGATTTGTAGAGTGTGAATTAGATTTGTTTTGTAAATTGCAACTTTTCTACAAACTTGTATGCTCTGTACTTTTAAAAGATGCCACAATAATGTATCTAATATAATGACATAAATGGGCTAACATTACATCTGCACAAAACCAGAAAATGTATTTTTAGTATATAGATGGAAATAGGAATTAAAGGAGATGAAGTATTTGACAGTTGTGTTGCATAGCCTTGCATACTAAAAGAGAAATTATTTGGATAGTATAAAATCTGATTCAAGTACATATTGTTTGCTTTTATCCATTTGAAGGTCCTGGAATAAGGGATTAAATTAAATATGTCAGTAGCCAAGGTTAAAGTGAATGTTAATACATTATGAGGATAACTTTCAAACAACTCCGTGCAGTACCATATACACGCATATATGGCTGGGCAGAAATCTTCTACAGCACTTTAAAACTTGCATGCATCAGGTCTGTGCAGATTATAAAATACTTAGGACAGAGACAACAAAATGTATTCAAATACATCTAATGAATACAACTTAGTCCAAATAATACAGTGTATTAGGGATGTGTATTCTTTTTCAACAAAACAGACTGGCAACAAAATTGTCTATTTCATCTTGTTTTGGGAGCACCATGAAACAAACAAAAAATGATGAAATTTCAGAAAAATTAGTATTTTGTGAGTTATGAAAAATAACGCACAATGCAAATGCAAATTTTTTGGAGGGGCGGATCAGGGAGGAGTTTGGATGGGATTTAGTTAAATGAGGGGCAATATTGCCGGAAATAACACCTTTTTTCCTGGCGTTAGGCTGTATGATATGCCCGAATTGGCCATAACGCAATTTGCGATACATTTTTTAAATTGCATTTTGGCGATTTCTGGTCTTGGAGGGGACTGGGGGGACTGGGGGGAGAGAGAGAGAGAAGCCATCCAGTTAGGGTGAGATATCGTAGTACAAAATGTCATCTATGTGATACTTTCCTCACTCCAAATCACATCAAAGCTTCACCAAGGTATACTGTGCTGTTTGTACATCTCACTCTACATGCGAAACTGGCCCCTAAACCACCACCAGCACCTCACCTCGAGCAATAGATGGCCCTCCTATAGAGATATAAATACTTCACTACTATGAGGCCTTTGTAGATAGTCTCTCTCTCTCTCTCTCTCTCTCTCTCTCTCTCTCTCTCTCTCTCTCTCTCTCTCTCTCATGTGCAGTAGTTCTAACATTTCCCTAAATACATCCCTTTTCCTTAATGCAGGCATTATCAATGTGTTAATAACATATTCTGATGAATCTAGAGGGAAGTCCCATCAGTGCATACTAACTATAGTTTTCCTATTTACAGACTTAGGGCTGGATTTTCTAACTTCGCGGAGCTACCTGAATTTGGCGGTAACGGGAGGCGGGAGGGCGAAGCAGGGGGCAGGCCTGCGAAAGGCGGCAGCGATCACACCACCGAGGTGTAATCGCTGCCGGCTTTCGCACCCAATAGCTCCACCGTGAAAGGTAGTGCTAATGGGCGTGCTAATGGCAGCGATAACGTGGCTTACTTTATCGACACCAGCTAAGTCTTCACAGCGTCTGCCCCGATGCCACCCCGACTCCTCCTCTTCCGGTGCCGACACTGTCCCAACTCCGCCCCTGCTAGCATGCAAACCTCCGAAACAGCGGCAATGGGCGTTATGTCGGAGCCTCTGGGCCCCGCCCCCTCTCCACCCCAGACTGCCCCACTCACACCCCGACCCCGGACCGCCCCTTTTGTAAAGCCCCGGGACTTACATGCGTCCCAGGGCTTTACGCGTGTAAGTCCCCCCCAAGGGGGGCGCCATGCAATATTTAAATTAGGGGGTCGCGTTAGTAAGGAGGCGCTAGGGTTTCTTCCGCTCCCCTAGTGCCTCCTTGCTAATGCGAACCCGATTGGCCTCGGTGGTCCGTCGGTTTTCCTAAACGCCGCACAACCAGGGGGTTCAGGAAACAGACGCTTGTTATTTCAAGCGTCTGTTTCCTGCACCCGACTGCCAGTGCGTTTTTTTTTCTGTTTTTTAACTTTATTTCAATTTCTTTTTCCTCCTACATAATATCGCAACAGTATTAAGTAGGAGGCAGTACAGAAAAGAAGCTTTTTCTGCTTTTCTGTACTGGTTTAAGGAGCGCTCAGCAATTAACACGTTAATTGCTGAGCACTAGATGTGCATCCTAGACGCTCATTTTTTTTTGCAACTGGAGTGAATGCTAATAGCCTCATTCACATGCATTTGCATGTGATTAGCGCTATTAGACTCACTCCGCGTCGGACGCGTTTTGATTAGGCAATAATCCCCTTAATGCATTAGGGGATTCATTATCGCCTATTCAATCCGCGTCCGACTGCTGGTTATACGGTGTGCTCGGCTGAGCGGACTGTATTGCATTGGCCCCATAGCGTCTTACAGCCACACAAGCATTCAAAAACACACACTCAAACACACAAGCTCTCACAGACACATTCACAGGCACATAGGCTCTCAAACAGACAGACACATACACACACATAGGCTCTCATACAGACACACACAGACACATATATGCTCATACAGACACATAGGCTGTCACACAGACACACATAAACAAAGATTCTCATATCGACACACACACACACACACATAGTCTCACACACAGACACAAACACATAGACTCTCACACATGCATCTGTGTTCACCCAGACACACACACATAGGCTCTGACACAGATATAAACATATAGGCTCTGACACAGACACACACAGATGCTCTCACACATACACATACACAGATGCTCTCACAGACACACACAGGCTCTCACTCACACACACATACAAGCTCACACATACACATACAGGACCTCCTACTGTCATTGGGCCATGGTGGGATGAGCTCCACCATGGCCCAACAGCCTTCCTGCTTGGGAGGGGGGAGTAGAAGTGCATGAGCCCACAAAAAATGGGCCTCTCCTTCAGCCACCGACGGCCTCTCTTCTTCGTCAGCTGTTGGAGTGGGCCAGAGGGGGCCACTGTGGCCACTGCTCCTCCTCCTATACTCAAACGTCATATGTGTGGGGAATTATAAGCTTTGCCAGCAGGCCATGTCAGGGGTTAACTCTAACTTCCCTTCTCTCTGACCTTTGCACTGAATGCAGCAAGACGAGCTCATCTTAAATCTCTAGCTTATAATTAACCCTCACTGCCTAGGGAGAGGATACCTAGCTGCCACATATTCAGATGCAGGCAAAAGACAGACACATATATGGTATAAGCTTCAGCAGCCAATGAAATGATCTGTACACACCCCCTGAGCCAATGGTCTAATGACACTTCTGTATGCTATGGCTAGGAGAGCCAATGATGTAATGACACGTCTGTATGCTATGGAGAGGGGAGCCAATGATGTGATGGCACATTTGTATGCTATGGATGTATGTACAATAAAAAGGGACCCATGAGAGTGGTCAGCCCTTCTCTTCTCTTCACTTCCCTTCTTGCCATGAATCCTGCCTGATGTGTCTTCATTGCCGCAATATCTGGTGAGCCCGATGTGATAGCCCCTGCTCACTCGGCTGGATCAGCCTAGGTGGCCACCGCAACAGCAGACTTGCTCCCGTAATCGTAAGTAATTTTTCAGCAAGTCTGCTCCCAACAATCGTGAGTATGGGGGAGGAAACTGTCAGCTAAGCAGACGTGTCATGCAAGAAAGCTGCAGAAAATAATAAAGAATCATTATTTCGTCACCAAGGGAGAAATAGCACAAGTCAGACTAGGGGACTTAGAAAAATTGATAGGTGAAATAGCTTGCCATTGCCCATGGTACCCAGAGGCTGGAACTCTGGATGTCCAAGATTGGATTAAGATAGGCAACAGCCTGCATACACCCCCACGAGCTCCCATAAGGCAATTGTTACTCTTGCAAAAGTGCACAGAGGCTCTAGAACACACAAGGACTAAAAGTCTCAAGGCACCATCTCCAGTTCATGTGTCCTTAGAAGCAGACAGTAAAGAAGCAGACAGGCCGCCCATTAGTACACCTACTCCACACACTCTTTCCCCACCATATCAGCAAACTCCTTCAGGGACAGCCACTTCACTGTATCCTCAGCTTCCCATGCCAGAACCCATGACACAGCCCACTCAGACCTCCCAGCCTTATTTAGAAAAACAGCCCTTACGCACAATTAAGCCACAAACTGGCCCGTGCGGTGCAATTCGCATAGGGTTTCACCAGAACAGCAAAAAGGAAACCTTACAGGAAAAGAACTATTAGAAGGACTTCAAGCCTTTCCCATCACAGAAAGGATCAATGAACTAGGGGGGACAGAATATGAAATAGAACATCTGGGGACACACACTCACAAGGCACCGTCCCCAACCACGGCTTCTGTGGCTTCCTCTGCGTCCACCTGAGAGAAAAAACCCCAGGAAACTAAAGACACTGAAATCAGAGAAGCTAGCCTCCCTCAACCTTACCCGCAAACCCTTCCCCCACCAACCACCAGCTCCCTGTACCCCCAGCTGCCATTGCCTGCGACAGTCGTTGATTCTGCATCACCGATTTGTCCAGGTAAATTACCATCTCAAACCGCCGCTCCCTGTAACGATTTATGTGCTGCGGTTCACCTAGAACAAGTGAATGGAAACAAGGGAGGAATTATTGAAAGGGATTCAAGCCTCTCCCAATACAGAAAGGACCAAAGAACTAGGTGGGACAGAATATAGTTGGTCCGCCCTTCCCTATAGTGCTCTTAGAGAACTCTGCTCAAGAATCAAGGAGACAGGGTTCCACTCCTCTTACACCCGAGGGTTGCTAGAGGGATCCCTGACAGTAATAGAATTGAATACCGCCCGGAGTGCCATTAGCAGTAACTATGCCCCCAGGTCTTCAAAGAAATTAGCATATAATACCTTGGGCCAGGCAGCCGCACTCCTGATATTGCAGCAGCATTACAGACAAAACCAGTATCAACATAAAAGAAATGATCTAATGAGACAATACAATGCTCTGTTGCAAACCAGATTAAACCAAGTGATTGAGCAAACAAAGCAAACCTGGAAGGAATGTTTATCTTGGGCTTTGCTATTCAGTTACAGAAAGTCTGCATACTTAGAGAGCATTTCCCCACAGAAAGTGTATGCAGAGCCTTATGTTGTAACTGTAGTGAAACTAGGACAGGACACTGTGTAAACTTAATGTGAAATGTTCCCCTTTGACAAAGTTAAATAGGACCAGATTTAGGATGACTCCGTTTCTCTGAGCCTTAATTTTTATAGCAATTGCTTGCATTGCCAGTGCACAGAATTTGTATTTTTACTGCAGTATTCGTTTTAGGACAAAGTAAGTTAAGATAGAATCTGTTTACAAGAGATCAGCAAATCCTTGCCAGTCATTGTCTATGGTTGATGTTATCTAGTTATATTATCAGTTGCTGGCACATTTCTTGTATAAGGATTATAATTTAACTAAGTTAATGTTATACTGTGCTGCCTTTCAGTACCTCTAGACTTGATTCATTGAATGAAGTTCTCTCCTCTGTTTACTTTCTCTTGAGAAACGCTGTTCTGCATTCCTACACTAGTCCTCCCCCTCACTCTGTCTTTCTGTTGTTAACTCTTGGCTGCCACTCGTGGGGGGGAGGGAGAACTTTTGAAAAGAAAAAACTGGACTTAGTACTGCAGTTTCTCTCCCTAATTTCTGTATCTGTTATATCTCTGATACATTTCTTTATCACAACACGTACTCTATACCTCTCCTTCCTGAATTATCTGCCCCAACTGTGCGTTGCAGCTTTCAAAGGAGGGCACAAGACAGATCAGATCTCCTGCTGATCCAAACCTCCTTCTCCCTCAACCTTCAATATTGAACCTTTTTAATACTTTCAAACTTCTTTAATACTGAACTGAGGTTACTGACAAGGACATTTAATAGTAGTAACAGTTGCTTTAGCGTGTAGCAGACAGAGCTGAGCGAACAGCGTGTTTAAGTTCCTATTCTAATAATTAATTGATATTGTATTCTGATATTCCACATTGAATTTAAGCTCAGAGTATTATTGATTGAATTTATTGTTCCAGGGTGCAATCTATAAAGCGATGATGGTGCATCCACTAGGAGTCACTATGCTATCCTATCATATGCATTATATTATTATTTTAATAATTCTGTTGTATACTAGTTTTTATTTTTCCAGTCTACAGTCCTCCTGTCTTAAGGAAACTTCAGTTTTATTTTCTTTTTCTAAAATTTATACAGAATTCTGAACCTTAAAATTTTTACTGACAGAGGTTGCTACATCTAAAGCAATCCCTCCCAAGCCTTTTCTTGCAAATCCAAATTGATTTTATTAAATTGAATAATAGAATTGATTCTTCAAGGTTAAAAAAGTAAAAATTTCACTTTAATCATTACCTTAATAATTTTTTGCTGTGTGCCAGTTTTTAATATTTTCCAGATTGACAGCCTTCCTGCCATGAGAGATGTGAAGATGAACACTTTGCAGCTTATTTTAACATTTTTCAAACATTTCTCACACACCTTTTTGATTTTTTGATCTTTGACCTAAATTTATTTCTGATACATCTTGATATGACACTTAAGTTGTTTCTTCATTGTTTTAATAATAAAGTGGGAAAACATTATATAAGATTAGTAATAGAAAAGTTATAGCCATGATGAAATCTCTTTCTTAATTAATTTGAATTTCAGTTCTTTTCCTATATTAGGTACTCGAAGCCATAAGAAACACATATCACAATTAGGCCTTGATGAATGAAAAATTGATACACCTTGCTGAAGGATTGACTACGACATTTATGGAACTTACTCCAGCCCTCAAATCCCACAGCTAAAAGTGAATGATACCTTTACATACATATAGCTGCAGTCATTCTCACTTTGCAATGCTTTATGAATGCTGATTTAAACATTATTTCTGATAGTCAGTATGTTTGTAATGTTGCTTCTTCTCTTCCTGGAGCATATGTAACCCCTTCCTTAGATGAGAGAACAAGCCCGAACCATTGTACAGCAATGCCCCCAGTATTCACAAGTCACCTCTGCCCTTTCCATGGGCGTGAACCCACGAGGCTTATGTGCCAACGAAATCTGGCAGATGGATGTTACCCAATACCCCCCTTTTCCCCCTGGAAGTTTTTGCATGTAACCATTGATACTTTCTCGCATTTTCTATGGGCCACACCCCAAAAAGGAGAAGCTACCAAACATGTTATTAATCACTGCATAAAAACTCTATCGATAATGGGGTTACCCTCTGTTCTGAAAACTGATAATGGCTCTGCTTACAGCAGCCATTCCCTTGCTGAATTTTTGTCAATAATGGAACATTAAACATGTATTTGGCATTCCCTACAACTCCACAGGTCAAGCCATTGTGGAGCGAGCCAACCACACCCTAAAAATTGCCCTTGACAAACACAAATAAAAAGCAGGGATTGCCCCTGGACTTCCCCCTAAGCAGGACTGGCTGAACAAAGTATTGTTCACTTTAAATCATCTAAACATATCAAATTCAAATCAGACCACAGCCATGGATAATCAATATGGGACTAGGGTTAGTCACCCACAACCGTCAGTTTTGTATAGAATGTTACTTAACCCTGTCTGGCATGGTCCCGTTCCCTTGTTAACATGGGGACGAGGATATGCTGCTGTGCTTGCTTCCACAGGTCCACTTTGGGTTCCGAGCCGCTGTGTGAAGCCGTGTAAAGATGGCATAGCATCAAACTCTACAGGACCCGATCCCAAACTTCTCCCTGAGCCTCCACAGCCCTCAAAAGGACAGAGACCGGACCCCCCGCAAAAAGCAGCACCACATGACCTGGGGACAGATCAAAGCGCTATCTGACCAATCTGCACAACTCTTGGAACAGCAAGGCCTTGAGAAAACTCCAGAGAACTTATTAGCTGCCTTTTCTTGCCTGAATGCCAACTCATTAACAATTGTGTTCAGTACCCTCCTCTTTTGCTTTATTTCTCCCTCCTGCCATGGCGATTTCTGAACAAGGACTATGGCGGAACAACATGTACATCCTCGATGCACAGAACTTTTCACACCTGTTGAATCGAACAGACTGTTGGATCTGCACACACATGCCAACCCATACCCGCGGAGGACTAATGATGCATGCCGTGCCATTTAATCTTACAGGACGGATGAATTTCCCGTGGCCGGGAGGTTATCCCCTTAACTCTCCAGTTGGTAATACCATAATACCCATCGGCAGCCATATTCAAGAGACTGCCACTCTTTGTTGGGACTATGATCCAGAGGATGGGAAGGGGCTTCAGGTGGGAAAATATCCATATTGTAACCGAACCTTTGTATTACAAGAAGCCATGAATAGAACACATTTTAACGCACGCACAGACGGGTCCATAATCACTGAACACTTACATAAATATACCACATATATGTGCAATTGGCAGATTTCAGGATGTGCAGTGGGAGGCCCAAGCAGGTGCAGAGAGTATAGAGGGGACGAGGGATTTACCCTTTGTAGTTATGTAGCCCAAATGATAACACAAATTAAAAATACCAATGACATGACAACTAATCTGTTAGGAAACATTTGGATGTTATGCGGGCGTAGAGCATATATGCGAATCCCCCCCAATTGGACAGACAGATGCACTCTAGGCTACATCCTCCCCTCATACTATGCAGTCAACAGTTTACCTAAAGCAAGACTCCGTAACAAAAGGGAGGCGATCAAGAGTCCCATAGATAATTACAGGGACTTACACATCCTAGCTAACTGGACGACTGCCCTATTTAATCAGACAGTCCATGCATTAAAACTACTCACAACAGAAGTCTCTCAAATGAGAGAAGTAGCATTACAGAACCGCTATGCCTTAGACACCGTTTTAGCTCAAAAGGGTGATTCCTATTATAATGATTGTAATTGTCTTAATTATTTGCCTGTGCTGCTGTATTCAGTGCATACCCAACCTCATATCCATACTGAAACCTTGCTTTCAGCCTGGATACAAAGATGTCTTGTATGCTGCTTAATAGGGAATCATGAGCCCTGCAGCAGTTGGCACACCACGCTGCACCAGCTCTGGGTGATGTGGAGACTCAAGAGCTCTGCGGCAGCTGGCACACCACGCCAACACAGCTTTTCTCTCCATTTCCCCCTTCCCCTATCTCCAGCCCATACGCAAAGCATAGCAGGTTTCAGTAGGGGTCTAAAGCATGGATACAGAGATATTCTTATGCTGCTTAAATAAAAACAGAAAAGGTGAGATGTGGGGAATTATGAGCTTTGCCAGCAGGCCATGTCAGGGGTTAACTCTAACTTCCCTTCTCTCTGACCTTTGCACTGAATGCAGCAAGACGAGCTCATCTTAAATCTCTAGCTTATAATTAACCCTCACTGCCTAGGGAGAGGATACCTAGCTGCCACGTATTCAGATGCAGGCAAAAGACTGACACATATATGGTATAAGCTTCAGGAGCCAATGAAATGATCTGTACACACCCCCTGAGCCAATGGTCTAATGACACGTCTGTATGCTATGGCTAGGAGAGCCAATGATGTAATGACATGTCTATATGCTATGGAGAGGGGAGCCAATGATGTGATGGCACATTTGTATGCTTTGGATGTATGTACAATAAAAAGGGACCCACGGGAGTGGTCAGCCCTTCTCTTCTCTTCACTTCCCTTCTTGCCATGAATCCTGCCTGATGTGTCTTCATTGCCGCAATACATATGAGCAGAGCCAATGCGATGGCCCAGCAGGCCGCGTGCCACTCTTTCTGCTGCTTCTTCCCACCCGTTCGGACCCAGCACTTCCGGCCATGAGGGTGAAAAGAAGGAGCAGCCACGCTGTCTCCGCTCCTCTAGGTGGCTGCCTACTGTTTCCACTAGCCCCAGACTTGCCAGCGGCAAGGAAAGAGAGAAGCCACAGGCTGCCGATGGCTGAAAAAGGAGAGGCCGCTGGCAAAGCTCATCCCACCAGCAGCCTCTCTCCTTCTTTAGCCACCAACAGGTTGAAATTTGCCGGTGGCCCCCATGGCTTCTCCTGCTGCTGCCAGCTCACCACCCCTCCAGGTGTGCCGCCCCGTACAAATGCACAGTATGCATACCCAGTCGCGTTGGGCCTGCATGGGTCCCAGTCTATGGAATGCTCTTCCAGCTGAGCTATAAGGGGAGAACTGTTATTTTTGTAATTTTATGTTTATGTTTTTATTTATGAATGTACAATATGTAATCTGCTCTGAAAAACTAGTTGAAAGTAGCAAAATATAGAAATTTCTAAATAAATAAAATAACATTGCTGAATTTGTTGTGCTTTGCCACAAAGCAATTGTACAAACAGCTTTTGCTTTGGGATAGTGTTTATGATAATTATACCTACTTGCCTTATTTGTAATTTGCAAAGGCTTTTTTGTGGTGGTTTAGTTTACAGTTTTCAGTGG
Source organism: Rhinatrema bivittatum (assembly GCF_901001135.1). Lineage (NCBI taxonomy): Eukaryota > Metazoa > Chordata > Amphibia > Gymnophiona > Rhinatrematidae > Rhinatrema > Rhinatrema bivittatum. The sequence continues at coordinate 182,806,512 of NC_042617.1, read as the reverse complement.
TTAGTTCTCTTCATTTACCACTGGTGATTTTATCTTGCTTTATTAAACACTTGTGAATTAGAAAGTCATATGGGTCATTCCCTATGCTTTTAGAAATACTTTCATGTATTTCATTTTTCAATATTTTGAGCCCCAGCTGTTCAGAAATTTATTTTTTTTCATTTTGTTTTCGTTGAATTTACTTTTGTAACACCATCACATTGTATTTATCTATTTACTGTATTAATTTTATAATGGACATCACTTTGGAAGATTTTATTGTAAAATCTGGATAGCAAATCACAAATTTTATTAATAAAAATTGTATAAATAAATAGTTTATGGATGATGTTTGTTTACCCTAATGACTAATCTGCCTATCCTTGTGATGATATAAGTCAAGAATTTTCCCTGCAGGGAGGAGCCCTTTGGAACTGTGGCAGATTAAAAAGAAAAACAATGTTTTTTCTTCCAAATTAACCCTGCTTTTTTCATTGCACAATCATGAAGATAAAGTTTTTCCACACAGAAGCCTTCTGGGCTACAGGTAAGAACAAGGTGGATTTTGTTTTTGGTACTATTTTTCGTTCTTTCAATTTGGAAAATAGGTAGCTGTTTCTTTTGCCTATTTTGTGGTTTGCAGCCACTAGAACCAACATTTACTCCAGGTACCTAAATTATTTAGCTTTTCTTATATTCTGAATGAATATATGGAGTCTTTGAACTTTAGTTTTCTTTTTTAGCCATAGAGGTTTCTGAGATTTATTGCATTTCTAATTTTATTTTTATTATTTATTGTTTTCTTTATTATATTTTTATTTTTGATTGCATATTCACATTCTACTTTATAGTGACATTTATCACAATTTGTAATGTATACATACTTTAATATTTTGAATTTTATATTCTAATTTTTTTTTCTTTATTTCTTTATTACATTTTTCCAATAATAATTGTTGCAGCCCCAGTCGCCTCCCTCGCAATCAGCTCCGTGGCCGCTTACCTCCGCTCCGGTCCGCGGCCGAAATCGCCGGGTTCCAGGCCTGCTAGGCCGCATGGCTGTGGCGTCTCCACGAGGGAGACGCCGCCGAGGCCGATGCTGGCTCCACCCCCACACTGCTACGCGCGCATGCGCGCGAAGGAAGAGCATTTAAAGGTCAAGCACCCGGAAGTGCTGGACAGCCCCCTGGATGACGTCAGACGCCAGCAGAGTACTTAAGCCGGTGTCTGACTCCTGAACATTGCCTTGCAATGAGGTCTCTCCTTGGAGTGTCTAGTTGCCGTCCTTGTTCCTGCTGATCCTGCTGTCTGTTCCTGCTGATCCTGTTGTCCGGTCCTGCTGATCCTGCTGTCTGGTCCTGTGGACCCTGCCTTCCACCCCTGTGTTTCCAGCCCTCCTCTTCCATGTTCCTGTCCTGGCTCCAGTTCCGGCTGACCCTCTCACTTGGTGAATTCCTGGTTCTTGACCCCGGTCTGCTTCTGACGTGCCTTGCCTGCCTCAACCCTTGGATCCTCTTCTCGTCTCGTCTCGCTGTTGTCTCCTAAGTTCCAGCGGTCCAGATCCCTACGGGCTCCACCTGGGGGGATCTAGGACTTCCAGGGTGCTTCAGCTTTGGTTCTTCCTCCCGGCCTGTCCACTACGGAACCCCTGGTTCCACCAGGCCGGCCCAAGGGTCCACCTCAACTCGCAACAGTTTGCAAGGCCATGGACCTGGCGGACATGCCCGGCCTACAAGCCATTCCCGGGATGGCCCAACGACTGCAGCAGCAGCAACACTGCCTCGATGTCCTGGCTGCCACCGTCGAGCACCTGGCCAATTGGCTGGATGCGGCTCCACCGGAACCACCCCCAGTGCCTCCTCCAGCTCCTACCATGAATGTAGTGGCACCTACTCAGCTTCCAGCTCCGACACGGTATGCGGGCGACGCCAAGGCTTGCCGAGGCTTTTTGAACCAATGTTACATCCGGTTCTCCTTGCTTCCAGCCCAATTCTCATCTGACTCGGTGAAGGTAGCCTACATCCTATCACTGCTTGATGGAAAGGCGTTGGTTTGGGCCTCGCCAATGTGGGAACGCCAGAATCCCTTATTGCACAACCTCCAGCAGTTTGTCCTTAACTTCCGACAAGTCTTCGACAAACCCGCACGTCTGTCCACGGCAACATCAGAGCTGTTACAACAACATGGCAACATCAGAGCTGTTACAAGTAGAAAATGTGTGGGAAGAGCTAAAGAACCTGAAAGTGGACAAAGCCATGGGGCCTGATGGGATTCATCCAAGGATATTGAGGGAGCTCAGAGATGTTCTGGCGGGTCCGCTGTGTGACCTGTTCAATAGATCCCTTGAAACGGGAGTGGTGCCGAGTGATTGGAGAAGAGCGGTGGTGGTCCCGCTTCACAAGAGTGGGAACAGGGAGGAGGCTGGCAACTACAGACCGGTTAGCCTCACTTCGGTGGTGGGAAAAGTAATGGAGTCACTGCTGAAAGAGAGAATAGTGAACTATCTACAGTCTGGAGAATTGATGGACCAGAGGCAACATGGATTCACCAGGGGAAGATCCTGTCAAACAAATCTGATTGACTTTTTTGACTGGGTAACCAAGGAATTGGATCGAGGAAGAGCATTCGATATCATATACTTGGATTTCAGCAAAGCTTTTGATACGGTTCCGCACAGGAGACTGGTCAATAAAACGAGAAGCTTGGGAGTGAGTGCCGAGGTGGTGACCTGGATTGCAAATTGGTTGACGGACAGAAGACAATGTGTGATGGTAAATGGAACCTTCTCTGAAGAGAGAGCGGTTTTAAGTGGTGTACCGCAAGGATCGGTGTTGGGACCGGTCCTGTTCAATATCTTTGTGAGCGACATTGCGGACGGGATAGAAGGTAAGGTTTGTCTTTTTGCGGATGACACTAAGATCTGCAACAGAGTGGACACGCCGGAAGGAGTGGAGAGAATGAGACGGGATCTAAGGAAACTGGAAGAGTGGTCGAAGATATGGCAGCTGAGATTCAATGCCAAGAAGTGCAAAGTCATGCATATGGGGAGTGGAAATCCGAATGAACTGTATTCGATGGGGGGGGAAAGGCTGATGTGCACGGAGCAGGAGAGGGACCTTGGGGTGATAGTGTCTAATGATATGAAGTCTGCGAAACAATGCGACAAGGCGATAGCAAAAGCCAGAAGAATGCTGGGCTGCATAGAGAGAGGAATATCGAGTAAGAAAAGGGACGTGATTATTCCCTTGTACAGGTCCTTGGTGAGGCCTCACCTGGAGTACTGTGTTCAGTTCTGGAGACCGTATCTACAAAAAGACAAAGACAAGATGGAAGCGGTACAGAGAAGGGCGACCAGGAAGGTGGAGGATCTTCATCGGATGACGTACGAGGAGAGATTGAAGAATCTAAATATGTACACCCTAGAGGAAAGGAGGAGCAGAGGAGATATGATACAGACTTTCAGATACTTGAAAGGTTTTAATGATCCAAAGGCAACGACAAACCTTTACCATAAGAAAAAAATCAGCAGAACCAGGGGTCACGATTTGAAGCTCCAGGGAGGAAGATTCAGAACCAATGTCAGGAAGTATTTCTTCACGGAGAGGGTGGTGGATGCCTGGAATGCCCTTCCGGAGGAACTGTGAAGGACTTCAAAGGGGCGTGGGATAAACACTGTGGATCCATAAAGTCAAGAGGCCGCCAATGAAGAGTGGGTGACTCGCCAGAATGATGGCTACTGCCTGGACACAATACCCTTATTCAATAAACATACACATGGTTACTGTGACTCCAACATCACTCTAAGCTTCAACAGCAAGAGGAAATGTGGAAAAAAGGATTTGCACTCACAAAGCCGGGAGTAGCTGGCTTGTTACGGTGGTTACTACCCCAAACCAAATGTGCCTGATACTTCACTTTCGATGCACATCCAGCATAGCTCTCTGCTCCAATGGCAGGGGAGAAGAAAAACTGATACTTCACGCATACCCAGCATAGCTTCAACGGCAGGGGAGAAGAAAAAAGGATTCACACTCACAAAGCGGGGAGTAGCTGGCTTGTTACGGCGGTTACTACCCCAAACCAAATGTGCCTGATACTTCACTTTAGATGCATATCCAGCATAGCTCTCTGCTTCAACGGCAGGGGAGAAGAAAAACAACCAATAAGGGCTGTATAATATAGTCTGGGTTAAAACAAATAAGCATGGGTGTAGCTTGCTTATTGCGGCGGTTACTACCCCTACTACCCCCTAACTAATCAAGCTAGATATTTCACTTGGATGCAGCTCCATCACTGCTCTCTACATTAATGGTGGGGGAGGAAGGGAAATAGAACCAAGAGCTAAAAGAAACAGATAAGTTTGAGAGAAAAAATGTGTGAAGCTTGCTGGGCAGACTGGATGGGCCGTTTGGTCTTCTTCTGCCGTCATTTCTATGTTTCTATGTTTCTATGTAAGACAGGGATCCCGATCTCTGGCAGACTATGCCATCGAATTTTGCACCCTCGCCATGGAGGTGGGTTGGCCACCTCCATGGCGATGATGATGTTTGCGGAGAGTCTTTCTGGAGGACCTGGCAGGCCGTATCAAAGAAGAATTGGCCGCCAGGAACATCCCAGATGACCTAAATGATCTTATTGACATGGCCGGTCGGATTAACCGACGGCTTCAGCAGCGGGCTAAAGAGGAGTGTCCACCACACCGTCCCTTATCTCTAGCTCCAGCATTTTCTAGACCCATGGCACCATCCACTGTTCCAAGAGCGCCCCACGCAGCTTCCTCCTCTGAAGAGCCTATGCAGATAGGCCGTATGCCATTGACTGCCGAAGAAAGGAGGAGACGCCGCACGCTGGGGTTATGCCTTTACTGTGGCGGTAAAGGTCATTTCCTAGCACAGTGCAAGGAACGTCCGGAAAACGCCAGAGCCTAGGTGGTATGGGGGAGCTACTCCTAGGCTGCACAGGCTCTGCTCCTCAATGTACAGTCCCTGTGACAATAGAATACCCTGGAGGGTATTTTCACACCTTGGCCTTCATAGACTCGGGAGCGGAGGGGAACTTCATCGTAGCAGATCTGGTACAGCAATTACGCCTGCCTACCATACCACGGTGCCCTCCGCTACGTGTCACGTCTATTCGAGGCACTATTCTCCCTGGAAGCATCTCTGAATCCACAAAACCACTGACGCTCCAGACAGGAGTACTGCATTCCGAAGAGATATCCTTCTTGGTGTTGGAGAAAGCAGTGCACCCAGTGGTGCTGGGCCTGCCATGGTTGCAGCAACAAAACCCTGCTCCTGTCACTTTCAGAATTAATACTAAAAACCCTAGACACGGGACACTCTTACATTCTTGCTCTGCTTGACATATCATTGCATTTGACACTGTCAACCACAATACCCTTATCACCCGCCTATCTCAAATTGGAATCTCTGGCTCTGCCCTATGCTGGCTCCAATCCTATCTTAATGAGAGAAAATACAGTGTAAAAATTGGCTGCCATGAATCCAAACCTAGAAACCTGCTACAAGGAGTACCTCAAGGATCCTCTCTCTCATCAACACTGTTTAATATCTACCTTATCCCCCTATGTCGACTCTTGATGAAACTCGGATTCCCGCACTTCATATACGCAGATGATGTGCAGATCCTCATCCCCATTAAGGACTCTCTACCCAACGCTCTGAAAATCTGGGATACCGCCCTTGCAGAAATAAAGAATCTCCTCACGGAAAACTTTCTAGCAATAAATACCAGCAAAACATCATCTCCCCACAAAGCAACATCCCCCTCAACCCTACCACTTATCCACAAGCTGGCCCTCTCGCCTTACAGCAGGTCCGCAGCCTCGGTATTATCATAGACAACCATTTCTCATTAAAAAAATTCATCGCGGCCACTGTAAAAAACGGCTTCTTTAAACTCCATACTCTAAAAAGAATTAGATCTCTCCTGCACCCGCACGACTTCCGAACAGTTCTACAAGCTACAATATTGTCAAAACTGGACTACTGTAATTCTATCCTGCTAGGACTGCCAAAAAATTTGCTACAACCTTTACAGATGCTACAAAACGCAGCCGCCCGAATACTCACCAATGCACACTGCCATGATCACATTACGCCCGTACTCCAATACCTTCACTGGCTACCAGTAGCATCTAGGATTACATACAAAGTCCTTACCCTCATACACAAATCCATCTACAACCAAGATATGCAATGGTTCTCTGACCATTTTACATTCCACAAATCAAATAGACCTACAAGAACAATGCACCAAGCCAAACTCCAGACTCCCTCGCTCAAACATATTAAGCATGTTTCAACGAGAGAATGATCATTTACCATAGCAGGAACCAACTTTTGGAATAAAATGCCCACAGACCTGCACCTGGAGCCCTGTCATAAGAAATTCAAACAAAACTTAAAAACTTGGCTTTTCAGACAAGCCTATAGATAATGACCTCCTACTCTTCAAAATTGCCGTCCTCTCCTTCCCCTCTCCTTCACACACTTTAACTCTAAGGTCACCTCTCTCTGGTAAAAATCATTTGAATACATAATGTATTCTCATACATTTCCTTACCCCACACCAAATACATCCCAATCCTTTCTCCTCTTACTGCATTTGCTTGAATGTACCTAATTATACATAGTTTCTCCCAGGAGATTAGGCTGGATTCAATTGTACTATATGTTGATTTATTGCTATGTTCATTGACCTCATTTGATATATGCTTGTTCTTTCTAAATTGATTGTAAAGCCTGTTGCTAAATTATGGTTCATTGTAAACCGAGGTGATGTTTGGAATGTGCCGCAGTATATAAAAAAAACCTTTAAATAAATAAATAAATAAATTTAGGGGACACTCTACAACTTGCGCAATGGAGTCCCTTCTGCCTTTCTCACCAAGACCGCCCAGGATATCCCTGTTAAGCACCTTGGTACTACCTTGGTACTACCCCCCGCACCGTACAGAGACTTCGCGGAGGTATTTTCTAAGAAGAAAGCAGAGATTCTTCCACGGCACCGACCCTTTGACAGTGCTGTAGACCTGCTACCTGGAACCACTCCTCCTCGTGGCAGGGTGTACCCACTATCCCTATCACAGACTCGTGCCATGTCAGAGTACATCATGGAGAATCTTGCTAAAGGGTTCATCCACCCCTCTTGGTCACCTGCTGGAGCAGGGTTTTTCTTCGTGGGAAAAAAGGACGGGACGCTTAGACCGTGCATCGACTACCGAGGCTTAAATGCCATCACCAAGCGGGACCGCTACCCGCTTCCGTTAATCCCTGAGCTCCTAGATAGGCTATAGGGAGCCAAACTCTTTACGAAACTCGACCTACGGGGGGCTTATAATTTAGTTCACATCCGCCTGGGAGACGAATGGAAGACTGCCTTTAACACTAGAGACGGGCATTATGAATATCTGGTAATGCCCTTCGGGTTGTGTAATGCCCTGGCAGTCTTCCAAAATCTTATGAACGAAGTATTGAGGGAGATGCTGAATTTGTACGTCATAGTATATCTGGACGACGTCCTAATCTACTCTAAAGATCTGGAATCCCACCGACAGCAGGTCAAACAAGTGTTGCAAGTCCCGAAGGATAACCACTTATACGCGAAGCTCGAAAAGTGTATGTTCGAGTGCAAATCACTTCCGTTCCTGGGTTACATAGTGTCATCTACCGGATTTCAGATGGATCCAGAAAAAGTATCTGCAATTACCAAATGGCCTCGCCCCACAGGGATAAAGGCGTTGCAGCGGTTCCTGGGATTTGCCAACTTTTATAAACATTTCATCCCTCACTACTCACGTAGAGTGGCACCCCTTACTGCATTAACTCGCAAAGGAGTGGACGCTAAAGTGTGGCCGGACACAGCCTGTCAGGCCTTCAAGGATCTAAAACAAGCCTTTCTAACGGACACTTGCCTGTACCATCCTGATCCCCAACGTCCCTTTGTTGTAGAGGTCGATGCCTCTAGTCTCGCAGTAGGAGCCATACTCAGCCAGCATTCTAAATCAGGTCAATTGCTCCCATGCTCTTATTACTCAAAGAAGTTCTCGCCTGCCGAATGCAATTACAGCATAGGAGATAAGGAGCTCCTGGCAATTAAGCTGGCTTTCGAGGAGTGGAGGCAGTGGCTTGAAGGGGCAATCCATCCAATCACAGTTTACACAGACCACAAGAACCTCGAATGCCTATCTCATGCTCAGCGATTGAATCCCAGACAAGCCAGATGGTCGCTCTTTTTTAACCATTTTGACTTCACCCTTCACTATCATCCAGCCTCAAAAAATGTCCGGGCTGATGCATTATCTCGGACCTCGGTCTTGGAGGAGGAGGAGGAGAGCCCTCAATACATTCTAGATCCCGCCAAGGTTCGTTTGGCAGCTGTTACTGTCGAATCCCAAGAAAGGACATTAGTTCCTAAACGTCTACGAAAGAAAGTGCTAAGCTGGGCCCATGATTCTCTGACCGGCAGACATGCCGGCCGAGACAGGACATTAGAGTTACTGAATCGTTACTACTGGTGGCCCAACTTAAGACGGGATGTTCGAAACTATGTGAGCTCCTATCCCACATGCGCCAGACAGAAACCGAAAGTCGGGTCCCCCTGGGGTCTATTACAGCCACTCCCAGTCCCCACGGAGCCCTGGACCCATATAGCCACGGATTTCATGGTGGATCTACCGTCATCACAAGGGGAGACCGTGATATGGGTCACAGTAGACCGCTTCTCTAAAATGGCCCACTTTGTGCCATTACCCAAACTGCCATCTGCTCCAGAACTAGCACTGCTGTTTGCGCAACACATCTTCTGTATCCACGGGTTTCCACAGGACATAGTGTCAGATCGGGGACCACAGTTTACGGCCTGGTATTGGAAGGCCTTATGTAGGAAGTTTGAGGTACAGCTCAGCTTTTCCACGGCATTTCATCCGCAGAGCAATGGCCAAACGGAGCATATGAATCGCTCTCTAAAGACATTTCTCCAGACATTTGTGAACGAGAGGCAAGACAATTGGGTGGAATTACTTCCCTGGGCTGAGTTCTCCTATAATAACCAGATTCATTCTGCGACTGGGAGATCTCCTTTCCAGTTTATTAAGCCACCTCTGCCTTTTTCTGTACCGGTTTCCTCACCTGCAGCCCAATTATCAGCTCAGCAGCTTTAAGAACTTTGGAATTCCATACAAAGCAAACTCGCTTCTGCTGGCAAGGCTGCAAAGAGGTATGCTGACCGGCACCATCGACCAGTCCCAGTGTTCCTTCCTGGAGACCACGTCTGGGTCAGCATGAAGAACATCCATCTGAGACTACCTTCTAAAAGATTAGCACCCAAATTTTGTGGCCCTTTTCATGTGGCAGAGCGGATTGGGATGGTGTCTTATCGACTACATTACGTATTCACAATGTCTTCCATGTTTCCCTCCTTAAACCAGTGATTCTCTCTCGGTTTCACCACAAGCCGCCAGAGGCAGCAGTGACTCCTACGGCCGAGGACCCCACATACCAAGTGCGTGAGGTCCTTGACGTTCGCTTTTTCAATCGTCGATGGGAATATCTGCTATCCTGGGAGGGTTGCGGAGACGAAGACAACACCTGGGAACCTGCTCGCAACATCTTAGATAAATCCCTCTTACGACAGTTTCCATCTGGACCATTCCAGTAAACCAGGTCCTTTGAAGAGGGGGTGTAAGGGAGGGGGTACAGTTGCGGCCCCGGTCGCCTCCCTCGCGATCGGGTCCGTGGCCGCTTACCTCCGCTCCGGTCCACAGCCAAAATCGCCGGGTTCCAGGCCTGCTAGGCCGCATGGCTGCGGCGTCTCCACGAGGGAGATGCCGCCAAGGCCGATGCTGGCTCCGGCCCCACACTGCTACGCACGCGCGCGCACGAAGGAAGATCATTTAAAGGTCCAGCACCCGGAAGTGCTGGACAGCCCCCCTGGATGACGTCAGACGCCAGCAGAGTACTTAAGCAGGAGAATCAAAAGACTTGTTATTTTTACCAGTATATAAATTGCTACCCCCTTGGGAGGACCAATACCTGACTAGAGAGATTTGGAAGTAGAAATATTAATTCAATTCTCAAATTCTCAGGCAAAGCCGCGCACGCCCCTTTGGCGCACGCCGATGGCATCTGCGTGCCGCTGCAAGCTGGTTTTTATAGCTCCTCCTCGGCGCAAACCTGACGTGACATCACTGGCAATCCAATTCAGGAATCAGGGTCTCTGAATACGTGGTAAGAATTCAGGTAGCAGGGCGATACCTCTCCAGACCAGATCCTCTCTGCTCCAATAGTAGGTCCCAATCTGTACGCCGCTGCGAACCGGTTTTTATAGCTCCTCCTCGGCGCAAACCGGAAGTGACTTCACTGGCAATCCGATTCGGGAACCAGGGTCTCTGAATAGGTGGTAATAATTCAGGTAGCAGGGTGATACCTCTCCAGACCAGATCCTCTCTGCTCCAACAGTAGGTCCCTATTCTAATTTTTAATTATTTTTGTTCCACATCTTTTTAGTTCATTTTACTTTTCTGTTTTTTTTTAGATTTATGTTTTTTACTTTTAATTAATTTTTTATTGTTTATTTTTATTCTTTATTTTTTGTTTCTCATTTTTTCCTTTGATTTAACTTTTTCCTCAAATCATCTTGGCTTGGATTGAGATTTCTCCAGTACCCAGCCCTCCATTGGACCCTCTCCTCCTCCACCTCATGGCTGTTAACTCCTCCCCCAGCTGGAAGACGTCACAGAAACTAAACGAATCTGCCTTTAAATCTCCCTCTCACACAGGCGCCGCGCGCCTAAGGAGCGCGACAAAGGGGCCAGCCTCTTTGTGCGCCCCTTCATGCAGCCCCAGAGAAAAACCACATCATTCTCCTTCAGCTACCCCCCCCCCTCGCCACAATTCAAGCCTGTTCCTCTCTAAACAACCGCCAACCACCTACATCTGCTATCTAAGCCATCTACTGATCACAGCTACCAACCAATAACACTTCTCAATACGTGAGCTCGCCCAGGGTAGCCCAGCCCAACCCACCACCTGCATACATCTGAAAGCCTCTAGTCCGAAACTGGTCCTGAAGCTTAAGTGAGTTGCTTGAATAATACTGCCTAATAATTACTGCCTGACTTTTACTGCCTGACTTTTACTGCCTGACATTTATTGCCTGAAATTTACTGTATGATATTTACTGTAACATTTTTCTGCCTGAAATTTACTGTATGAAATTTAATGTAACATTTTTCTGCCTGAAATTTATTGTATGAAATTTGTCTAACATCTACTGCTTGATATTTACTGCCTAATACTTACAACCTGATACCACAACTTGATCTATTCTACTCAATATAACCCACAACCACTCCAGCAGAGCCTGTCAAGCCAAACTAATCTCGCCACCTCCTCTGTCTCACATCCCCACCCCACCCCACATCCTCAATCTTCTGTCTCACCCCTCCTCACTACTCATCTTCCCCATATGCACAAACACATACATACCCAATCACTCTACTTCATTTTATTTCCCCCAACCATGTTGCAACATCACATTCCCATTATCAAATACAACAAACTCAGATACCACAACCCCTCCCCCCACGGCATCACACATACCTCAAACACTTACTACCATCCATGATCTCCCCTCCACTATCCCAGATAATTGGCAACACCGCTCTTTCCCTCATACTCTTTAATGCGCAATCATTATGCAAAAAAAAAACCCATACTCCATGACCTACTCACTGATGAAAATCCAGACATATGCGCAATAACCAAAACCTGGTTTAAGGAAACAGATTCGGTCCTCCTTAATCAACTCCCCAACAACTATGACATTTTCTCTATCCCCAGGCCCAAAAAGAGAGGAGATGGAATCCTCCTAGCTTCCAAAAAAGAATTAAATCTGATCCCTCAACCCATAGCCTCCCTACATAAAATTGAAATAGGCCATTTCAAATCCCCGACAATACAAATCTGCTTAATAAACACGCCCCCAAGTACCATAGATAATGACCCTTCACCACTTATCGAACACATAGCTAAAAACATCAACACCGACACCCCTGCAATCATCCTAGGTGACCTTAACTTACATGTAGACACCTTACCTCGCACATCCTCCTGTGACCTTTTCCTAGATTCCCTAACTGCCCTTGGCTTAACACAATCCATAAATGACCCCACCCACAAGGCTGGTCACACCCTTGACCTCTTATTCGTCAATTCCCACATACAAAAAAACACACCCTCCTGCACTCCCATCCCTTGGTCTGACCATTACCTCATCAGATCCTCCTGTTCAATAACAAAACCACCATGCCTCACTCACACAAACAAAACCATCCACTACAGGAAAACCTGCAGCAGCAATGACCTTATTGCAGCTTTATCCAATAAGCTAAACGACATCAACCTAACAAATGCAGACACAGCTCTGTCCTCCTGGCAGAACATTACCACTTCAATTGCCAACACTGTCTGCCCCGTGCAAACTAAGATCATCGGCCCACAGAATAGCAATAAAAACCTTGGTACACACAAGAATTGAGAAACCTCAAGCAACATCTCAGAAAACTTGAAAAGATCTGGCGTAGCAATCCATCCCCTCAACACCAAGCACAGTTCAAATCCTCCCTACACACATATTGCGAGAAACTAAATAATACCAAAAGAGACTACTACGCATCTAAAATCCACCAATACCAATTTAACCCTAAAGCCCTATTCAACTATATCTCCACCCTCACTAAAACTACACCCCCATTATTGCCAGAAGAGATTGCTAAAACGAAATGTGAAGAGCTTGCTACATTTTTCCACAATAAAATAAGCAAGCTGCTTAACCAATTCTCCACTACCACATCCCCTACACCAACCCACCAAGCGCACACCAGCCGCTCCCCGGAAACCCTCTCAAGGGCATGTCCACCCTTGATTGCACCACTGCCATTGAAGTAGAATCCTTCCTCAAGAAAGCCAAGCCATCATCTCACCCCTCTGACACGATCCCTACCAAACTCCTCTTAACTATTCCCAAACTCATTGCTAAACCCATCGCCAATATCATAAATTCTTCAATCAACTCTGGCATTGTACCGGACTCCCTCAAACAAGCTATTGTTAAGCCCATAATGAAGAAACCAAAAACTGATCCCTCAGATCTTTCCAATTACCGCCCCATTTCGAACCTCCCTTTCATCTCTAAACTCCTGGAAAAAACTATCAATAAACAGCTCATGGAATACCTTGAAGACAATCACATCCTCTACCCCTCTCAGTATGGCTTGAGGAAATTCCACAGCACAGAATCCCTTCTTCTCTCCCTCTCTGACTATCTACTAAAAGGCCTGGACAAAGGACAATCTTTCCTTCTCACCTTCCTTGACATCTCTGCTGCCTTTGATACTATTAGCCATCACATTCTCCTGCAACGCCTCTCTGAGATTGGTATCTCCGGATCGGCCCTAAACTGGTTCCGATCGTACCTCAGTAACTGCAATTTCAAAGTTAAAATAGGAAATCATGAATCCAAAGCCATTCCTCTTAACCATGGAGTCCCACAAGGATCCTCCCTGTCGTCCACCCTTTTTAATATTTATTTATTTATTTATTTATTTAGCACTTTTATATACCGATTTTCCAGTAAACAGAATTACTAATCAAGTCGGTTTACATTCTAAACAATAACCATGACAAGAGGATGTCTTACAATAAACAGGTAGATTGAACTTGGATAAAAATAATTGGGGTTAACAAAGTAAAAGATATGGGGCCTAATGTAGGCTGGAGTTAAGAACGGGTGTGGGCATAAGGCTAGGTTTTAATATTTCTCTCTGGGGGTTACCAATGAAAGGGATCATAGGTTGGAATACACATAAAAGCTGAAGTTAGGAGAATGCTTGGTTGAATAACCAGGTCTTGAGTCTTTTCTTAAATACAATAGGGCATTGCACTAGTCTGAGGTCTGATGGGAGAGAGTTCCAAAGTTTGGGACCGGCAGTGGAGAAAGCTCTTTTACTTAATGCTGTCTTCATCGGTGGGACCTATAGGTTGTTTCTGTATGCTTGTCTCACTGGTCTGGATGAGGTGTGAGGTTGAAGAGGGATCTTGAGCTTGAGTGGGGCGATGTTATGTATAGCCTTGTGGATAGATGAGAGTGCTTTGAAAAGTATTCTGAATTTGATAGGAAGCCAGTGTAGATTTTTCAAGATGGGTGTTATATGGTCTCTTTTGTTTTTCTTGGTTAGAATCCTTGCTGTTGCGTTCTGCAACATCTGTAGAGGTTTTATGGAGTTAGCAGGAAGGCCAAGTAGTAGTGAGTTGCAGTAGTCGATTTTACTGAGAATGATTGCTTGTAAAACTTAATCGGAAATCTTGAAGATGGAGGAGGGGTCTCAATCTTTTTAAGACTTGTAGTTTGAAAAATCCATCCTTTATGATGTTGTTGATGAAAGATCTGTAATTCATTTGGTTATCTAGTATAACTCCCAGGTTTCTGACTTGTGGGGATAGGATTAATTGTGAGGCCAGGTTGGAGATAGGTTGTGGGTGGTTTCCATCTTGGGAAATGAGAAGGTACTCTGTCTTGTTTTGATTAAGAATCAGATTGTGACTTGTCAGCAGGTTGTTGATGGCATGTTGGCATGAGTTCCAGAAGTCCAGAGTTTTAAGAAGAGAATCCGTAATAGGAATCAGAATCTGAACATCGCCAGCGTATAGGTAGTGGATAAGATTTAGCTTGCGGAGGAGCTGGCAGAGTGGGAGCAGGTATATGTTGAATAAGGTTGGAGAAAGTGAAGAGCCTTGTGGGACTCCCAGGTTGCAGTTGACTGGTTGAGATTCCTCCCTGTTGATCTTAACCTTATAATGCCTGTTCTGAAGGAAAGATTTGAACCAGGCTAGGGCGACGTCTCTGATGCCAATGTCTTTCAGACGCTCAACCAGTGTATTATGATTGACCATGTCAAATGCTGCTGTTAGGTCAAGGAGGATGAGTAGGCAAGGTTGTCTTTTTTCAAGGTTCAGTAGGATGGAGTCCGTTAATGAGATTAGAAGAGTTTCTGTGCTTCGAGATTGGCGGAAGCCGAATTGCGAAGGGGAAAGAATGTTGTTGTTGCTCAAGTATTGTCAGTTGTTTATTTGCAATTTGTTCCATGATTTTTGCGATGCGGGGTAGATTTGCTATTGGGCGAAAATTGGCTGGGGTTATCTGGAGAGAGATTTGGTTTTTTTAGGAGTGGTTTTATGATTGCCATTTTGAGAGGGTCGGGAACTAGCCCTTGAGATAAGGAGCAGTTGATGATTTGGGCGATAGGTTTGGAGATGGTTTTAGAGCAGGTGATGAGGAGATTAGTTGGGATGGTGTCTTCTCTGGTGCTTTCTTTATGTACACAGATCCATTTTTCCTGATAAAAATATTGTGATTTTGTGTTATTAAAATGGTTCTTTCTTCTTTTCTTGACTGCAGTTTCACAATTTTCATTATATTCTTCCTGGTCTTCATCTTTTAAGTTGATTTTATAATTGATGATGTTGAACTTCCTTCCTCTCTGTCATCTCCTCTCCAGCCTCAAGCTACCCCACTTCATCTATGCAGACGATGTACAGATACTTATCCCTATCTCAGACACTCTCCCGAATGCCTTAAAAATCTGGAACTCCACGCTCCTCTCAATCAACAAACTGCTAAATTCTATTCATCTTTCCCTTAACACCACTAAAACTGAAATTATGCTAATCACGTCACCAAGCCATCACATCACGCCCCCCCCCCCCCTATCATCTCTCCCACCACCCTCCTTTCAGCTTTCCCAACATGCCAGAGACCTAGGGGTCATCATTGACAATAGCTTTAATCTAAAGAAGTTCATCAGCAATACCCTAAAGGATGGCTTCTTCAAACTCCAAACCCTCAAAAAACTGAAACCTCTTCTACACCCCACTGACTTCCGCACTGTACTTCAAGCAACATTTCTATCCAAACTTGACTACTGTAACTCCCTCCTCTTGGGGTTACCTAAGAATGTCACACAACCCTTACAAATTCTACAAAACACCACTGCTCGAATCATAACCAACACATGCAGAAATGAGCATATAACCCCCATACTCATGAACCTTCACTGGCTCCCTATTACTTCTCGTATTCAGTACAAATCCCTCTCTCTCATTCACAAAGCCCTTCATACCCCAGAAATGTACTGGCTTAACGGTTCCCTTAAATTCCACCAAGCCAAGAGACCCACAAGACACCAATATCATGCAACCATGCTAACCCGCTCTCACAAAACCACCAAACTGGCCGCAACTAGAGCTCGTCTACTCTCTGTATCAGGACCAACCCTTTGGAACACTATGCCAGTAGATCTACGCCAAGAGGCTTGCCATAAAACATTTAAACAAAAACTCAAACATGGCTTTTCATGAAGGCATTCAAATAGTATATATCACCAAAACTCACTCATTTTGCTCACCCTTCAATCTTCTTTGCCAACAAAACACTCTCCCTGCCACACAATGCCTCTACCCTCACCACCCCTCCTCTCCCGCATCCCTGCCCCTAACAGTTCCCTCAGTTCTAACTTTACGATCCCTCATAAGATAACTCCCTCACTTAGTTGCTACCATCTTGGATTTTCAACTTCATGCCTTGACTTACATATCTTCAATAATGTACACTTTGTATATAGTTTTATAATCATATATGCTACTTCCTCCCCAATGCATCTATTGTAAATAGTTCCTTGCAATCTTTGCAACTCCTCCTTTCCCTCCCCCATGCAACCCTTTCAACTCTTCATTCCCCTCCCTATATGCAATATACAACCCCTATCCCCTCTATACATTCCGTCCATCTTCATTCCCCCTCTACCCCCTTTCTTTCTTTCCCCCCACTCCATTCCCCAATCATTTCTCTCAATACCATCTCAGTTATCCAACAACCTCTATTTAAGTCTCTCTATTTAAGCCTCGTTCATTATATAGTTTATTTTATTTTATTTTATTCACTGTTTTCCTATAAGTTCTATGTAAAGCTTCTGTTTTGCTGATTTTGAAGTTATAATGTAAACCGAACTGATATTATCCTACGAAGTCCGGTATATAAAAACCACAAATAAATAAATAAATAAAAATCTTAGAGATACATGATTTTTTTTTTTTATAGTACATCTCCCTATTCAACTCCTCTCAGATTTATGTTTAGACTACTTGATATCACAATATAGGTATGTTCCAAACTAGTTAGTCTTTTTATTTTAAGAAATATTCTTTTGGATATAATTTTTCTCTCATATTGTTCTTTGTGGTTTTAAGTTTTCAAGCCTTCGGTTTTATTGACAAAGTTTCTGATATCTGTGTGATTATTATATATGGGGGTCTTCCCCTATTATTTTATTTATTTACTTATTTAGGTGTTTTATATACCGTCATTCCAAAATAAGATCACAATGGTTCACAAAGTCAGCATTCATATTCTGGGCATTCATTCATGTACTTGGTCAACATTCATATTCTAGGTTACTACAACAGCAAATACATATTCTAGGATACCACAACAGCAAATACATATTTTAGGTCAATACCTCAACATCAAGTACATGTTAACTAGGGGGCCATTACAGTGGTTTGTAATCTATTATCTCTATTTCATTGTCCTTCACGTATTCAATCAGTGTCATGCCGCACTTTACATCTTTTCATTACTTATTGCTCATTTTACTAACATTATGATTTTTGATAGTGAAGATATCGGCATATTGATATTTTAAGTTAAATCATATACATTTCTGAAGAGCCATGTTTTCTGTTCACATTTGAAACTCTTTCTGTTATCATATGTAATGTCTCTGGAAGACAGTTCCACAGCTTGGGACCCGCTATGGAAAACATTTGGTCTCTTATTTGTGTTAGATGTATACTCCGTGTTGTAGGTACATTTAGAAGTCCTTTGTTTTGCGATCTTAGGGCTTGCTGCAGAATGTATGGTTGAAGTGTCACTCCTATTAAAAATTAGAATTATTACTTTATAATGAATTCTGAACTGAACTGGAAGCCAGTGCAGTATTATCAGCAATAGGGTGATGTGGTCAAATTTCCTTGTCCCTAATAAGAGTCTAGATGATGCATTTTGTAGTAACTGTAGTGGTTTTAGAATTAAATGCATACTATACCCCTTTGATTATGTTGTTTATTGATTTGTTGCTTGTTTTGTAAAAATAATTTTGTGGATACATATTCCTGATGCAGATGTTACACCAAAACATGGCTATGTTTTGTAGTTTTTAAGGTCTTACTAATTGCTCATATTATAACATATTACATATATTTTTAAGATATGTATCCTATGTTTTCAGGTTTTAATCAACTGAACAGCTGTATTTTTTACAATAAAGTGGAGAAATGAGAGAGATTATAAAATGTGAATTTTGGTTGTTTTACCTCTGCTTTTCACATATTACCCATTTTATTGTGGTGGGTTCACCTCTCTTTTCTGTTTCTTAACTATAAATAAACTAGCAAACAATACACGCAGCATGTAAAAAGGAAATTCTACCTTTGGAAACAAAGACTTTCCAATATATTGTAATTTTATATTACAAAAAATAAAAAGTTATTTTAAAAAAGTCAAATGCTAGGATAAAAGTATTTTGTTCAGAAAGAATTTAGTAACTGAGTTATCAAAAGGTTTTATGTTATTGTGAGCCTATGGGCAAAAATCTTTGAGAAATCAAGCCTTCAGAGCTTAATGTAATCTACTGTGGTAAGTGAAGCTGTGTTTTCCTCTCACCTTGTACCTTTCATTGAGAACAGTAAAACCTGACAGCTCTTAAATCAAATCTGTGGAGAATTCATCCCACAGCAATACCTGCAAACAGGCTATTTGTGCAATACTCAGGTTTTTACCCCAGACAGTGTCAGAAATGTAAATTAGCTCATGTTTTGGCATATTACATAATGCTTCATTAGCTATGGGAGGAAAGGAAAGTTGAACAGATGCTGGATTAGATACATATTTGTGACAACATTAGTTCTAATAAAACAAAAAGCTAGGTATGAGGTAAACCACAAACCTATTGATTGAATAAAACAATGCAGTTACAGAGTTTTTACAGACATTATCATTTTGGGAGAGATAGTACTTGAAATATGTGAAGTAGTCCCATATTATAAAACATTAATTAAACAACAGTATAGAAATTAGCATCTAATCCAGTCCCATCATGTGCATACCAGCATGCAAAGCTTATTTTCTTAGATTGAAAGCAACAGGAGAACAGCTTTGTACTGTAGGACATGCTTGTTTGCAGGACTAATATTTATGAATATATTTAAGAGCATGGCAAGGTGCCAACTGCTTTGCAAAGTAGCATGGGGAAAAAGGCAGTTGTAAAGTGTTTTTTATTATATTTATTATAGATGACGAAACTATAAAACAGATGCTAAAACATAAATTATAACAAATTCTTTAACAGCAGTGACTGGCTAAACAATATAACTGACAGATTTTATCAAGAGAAACACATTTATTTATTGTGCTTATATACTGCTTAATGACATCAAAGGATAGGCTCCAAGTGGATTACAATCCAGGAAGCAAGATACAAAAGCAACACAACTAAATAAAATAAAATACTTTTTAAAACAAAAAAATAAAACCATGTCAAGAAACAAATATTATACTAGATCAAGAATTTCTATTTCTGGCAATGTGACTGTTAACTTACTTATCATCTCTTTAAATCTCTGTAAATCAAGTACTTAGCCAGATAACTTTAGGACTACTCTGAGGCAGGCCTAAAGTTATCTGCTCCCATGTTGCCAGATTACTTTAGTTTATGCAGTGGTAACCCCTCTTTGGGAGGTATGTCACACTCCAGTGGTGCCATAAATGTATTTAAAGTTTTTCGGGGCAGGGACATCTGTCTAGATCAGGGGTCAGGAACCTTTTTGGCTGAGAGAGCCATAAACGCCACATATTTTAAAATGTAATTCCATGAGAGCCATACAATATGTTTAAAACTAAATACAAGTAAATGTGTGCATTTTATGTAAGATCACACTTTTAAAGTACAATAAGTCTCTGAAAATATTACACCAGGCCTTAAGACACCAATACATCTCCTATTAGGAAAACGGACCAAGTCAGGCTGCTATAGAGTCCTACACAGAAACTACACGCCAGCAGAAAACCTCACCTGAATCACGTGCTGTCCCTCACCTAACATAGAATAAAGAGACCAAAACGCATAACAAGAAGCATGCAGACAAAAACTGAATTGGAAACTGCAACAAGCCAGAGTCTCTGTATGCAGTGTAACAAAGGAAAAAAGAAACATCACACATCCTTATAAAACAAATCAAGAAATATAAAATCATCAGCAGTAAAACTGTACTAACAAAAAGAACATATTTCGAAACAGCTGATGAGTGGAATATCCAATAATTAAAAACTCATATAAAACATTTCCAGATACCAACAAAATATTTCAAAATAGCAGACACAAAGATCCAGTAATGAAAAATAATAAGGATACAAAAATTTTTTTGCTCTGCATACCTGGGAACGTTTGATATCCAGGTGTCCTGAGATTGTTCTGAATTAGCAGGAGGATGGGGTGGTTTGCTTGGAACTTTCTCCTCTCTCAGTCACATACCAGCGCTCTCTCTCACACTGGCTCTCAATGACACACCTATACACACATGCTCTCAGTCACTCACATATACAAATGTTTTTTCTCTCTCACTTATATAGGCTCTTAATTACACATTTACACACATGCTGTCTATCTTTTCACGCTTACACACACACAGGCTTTCAATCACATAAATACATGCTGTCTTTTTCTCTCACACACAGACTCTCATTCACATGCTTACAAACATGTCCTCTCTTTCTCTCATTTACACACAGGCTCTCAATCACATACTCACATGCTCCCTCACCTAAATCAGCTCTCAATCACACACATACACACATGGTCTCTCTCTCTCATTTAAACACAGGCTCTCAATCACATACTCACATGCTCCCTCACCTAAATCAGCTCTCAATCACACAGACACACATGGTCTCTCTCTCTCATTTAAACACAGGCTCTCAATCACATACTCACATGCTCCATCACCTAAACCAGCTGTCAATCAGACACAGACACACATGATCTCTCTCTTACTTATACACACAGGCTCTTAATCATACATACACATGATCTCTCTCACACACAAAGGATCTCAATCATACACACATACTCTTTCAAACAAACAGGTTTTCAATTACAAACTTACACATACAGGTTCCCAATGGTAAACTTACATTCATGCTCTCTCTCTCACAGGCAGGATCTCAATCACAGACATACTCTCTTTCACATATACAGGCTCTCAATCATTCACATACATGCAATCTCTCACTCACACACACAGGATCTCAAACACACATGCTTGCTCGCTCATTCATTAACTCTCTCTCTCCCCCTTCCCCCCCCCCCCCCCGGGAACTCGCGGCAGCAGCAGCCACCTCCCAACGCTAACCTCCTTCATTTTCAGCCCTCGCGGAGGCGAAGGCGGAGTCCCATCGGCCGCGGTTGAAGATTTTCATTTTCCTCCGAGCCGCGCTGCAGTCTTCTTCCCGTCGGACACTAGCGTGCCTGCGCGGGTCTTCCCGCGCAGGCACCCGATGCTCTCCACTTCCTCTTCCGGGCCGCGGGAAGAAGAGAGCACCGGCGTGCTCTCTTCTTCCCGCGGCCCGGAAGAGGAAGTGGAGAGCATCGGGTGCCTGCGCGGGAAGACCCGCGCAGGCACCCGATGACTCCAGCGCTGGCACCCGGCTGACACCCGATGACTCCCGCGCAGGCACCCGGATGACTCCAGTCGGCGTGCTCTCTTCTCCTCCCCCCCGCGGCCCGGAAGAGGAAGTGGTGAGCATCGGGTGCCTGCGCAGAAGAAGAGACCACGCTAGTGTGGTCTCTTCTTCCCGCGCAGGCACCCGATGCTCTCCACTTCCTCTTCCGGGCCGCGGGGGGGGGGGGAGAAGAGAGCACGCCGGTGCCGCTGACTCCAGCTGTCCTGCCGCGTTCCGCCCGGGCTGACAGCATTTTAAGCCCGGGCGGCGGAGGACCGGGGAGCAGCTGGGTCAGCGGGGAACCGCGAAGTATGGCGACACTTGTCTGCGAGCCAGATGCAGCCCTCAAAAGAGCCATATCTGGCTCGCGAGCCATGGGTTCCCGACCCCCTGGTCTAGATCTTCTCACAGACTCCTTCTCCAGGGTGTGGATCCTTTTTATGGGAGGAAGAGTTCATTTTCAGGGCCCAAGTGCTAGGGGTGGCTTTCTCTCGTTGTGTTGTCCCTCTGTTTCTCGGTGTCCCCTGGGAGAGGGATATGTGTACTCAGCGTGTGCTGTATGCTCAAATAACCACTCTGGAACCACTTTGTTAGTGTCCAAAATTAAAGTTTTTACTCTTCAAATGCTGATTATAAATGGCACAATAACTTAAACTGCACCACCACAGAAGTCTCTTGTTTTCCTCTCTTACAGACTCTTTCCCTCTATCTGTGCAGGACTCACATACCAGGGCCAGGAAAATATCCAGAACTTGGTTAGGTGGAGTTCCCAGGTGGGCAGGGTCTCCTTAAGCCGGTCAAAAAAAACCTCCAATCTGCAAAAACAGCAAGTAGTCTATAGCACATAGAGTAAATCTTCTCTCTCTCTCTCCCCAGGGGAGTGAAAACACTGGATGGGTGTCCTCGATTGATGGTTTCCTTTATTCATGGTTAGCAGATCTTCTGAATCCCTTTTCTTACACAGTCTCTTTATCTCTTCTTTCTGGATCCCTTGCTTGTTTCAAGGGGAGAGGTCCCCTTGAATCAAGCAGCTTTCTTTGCTTCAAGTAGGAAGGAAGGGGCAGCCTAAACTTCCTCCTGAATCTTAATCTCAAAGTCTTTTTCTCTTCAGTGGAAACTAACACCAGAATTCCTCCTTGCAACAGGTCATGGACACTTCTTTCCTCATGGAGGATATGGAGAGCAGGTCTTCCCTAACCCACATGGCCCCAGACCCCATGCTCTGGGCCTAGGCTGTCACAAAGCTCCTACCACTTAAAACTGTAAACCCCAAAAATATACCCAGAGGGAAAATCATAATCAGCCAGGGAATGGACTGGGTAGGAAAAATCCTCCTGACTCTGGTCAGTATCCCCAGGCAGGGTTTGTCTGTCTCCTCTCACTTTGCCTGAAAAACAACTCAGGAAAAACTACTCGCTACCTTTTAACTCTCAGAAAGCCATAAGGGACAGCCTCCTAAGCTCTCTGTAGAAAGCTGCTATGTAGACTGGTAGGGGGACGGCCATTCCAGATTCCTCAAAGACAGGGGCTGCAATTGAATGGATCCTCCTCCAACTCAGAAACCTAAACTCTTACTAGCTAACTAAGGGTTCGCCCAGGCCTTAATGGTAACAGAATGGCTGTCAGTTACACAGATATATTCCAAAAAATATAGCCAGTTAAATGGCACAATGTTTACAAAAAAAAAAGTGAAATACATGCCTGTGGCCTGATTTCCTGACAAACAGCCAATATTTAAAAATAGGCATTTTCCAGGTCTAGCACCCTCTATTCCCCCAAATGCATCCAAAAGCTCTTAAACAGTAATTGAATGGTGGTCCACTGGGTAGCCTCCTCAAGCCCAACCCCATCCACAGAAATGATGAAAGATGCTGGGATTGCATTACAGGCACTGCAATCCCAGCAGGGTATCTGAAGGGATATCTGAAGATATCAGGTAGAAGGAAGGGTTGGAGTGGGGAAGGAGTGGGGAAGGAGGGAAAGAGAGAGAGCAAGGGACATTATCTTCAACTTTTTCTGAATTGAGGAGGGTGCTAGGAAAGGAGGCGAGGCCACTCAGTAGGACCCCTACACAGTTTTACTGGAGCCAGCAGGGGTCATTTTTTAAATATTGGTTGTGGTCAGGAAACTAGGTCACAAGGCCACATTCTGCTTGTTTTGGTTTTTTTTTTACTCTGTGAGGCCAAAATTCAAAAAAGTCTCCAATGGCTAACATAAGCAGCTAAAGTTAGCTGTATAAATTATCCTGGATATTCAGCAGGATTAACATCCCGCTGAATATCCATGAATAAACTTATCCAGGAACTATCCTGATAACTTTGCAACCTAACCAACTAGATTTGAACATCACTGTTTAGGCTGCGAGTTATCTGGGAATGTTCCCGGATAATTTAAACTTAATCGGCAATATTAAAAAATATATTTTAAAAAATAATCACCAGTCAAGCTCATATTTAAAAAGCAAAGAAAGAAGCTTGCACCAGGGCCTTGCAGTCCATCTGGCAATTTCCACTTCCCCTAAAAGATGTCCAAGTCTGCCCACCCCCCATCCCCCAACAGCAAAATAAGTTGCAGGCCTCTAGAATCTGATAAGCCTTCCAAACCCCACCTCAAAATGACAAAGTAAATAAACTTACAGCTGCCACTTTCTAACTTCCCCTCCTCCCACCCTACCTCTAACCGTGAAATTTGGCCCAGCGCTCCTGGCACGTCCCACACTGCTCTGAAGGCCCTGCTGGTTGCGCAAGCTATCAGCATAGCGGGCAAAGCAATGAATGTGGAGATACAGTTAAAGTTTTGCATTAACGGCAATGTTAATACAGATATGTTAGTTAACCGAAATTGTGGTAACCGCCCTAACTATTCATTAGCTGCTTAACATGTATTTTCATGCTGCATAGCTCACCAGAATAATTTTTGCATTAGATTGCATTAATATTAATGCAAACTAATGTAGCCTAATGCACTAAAGTGTGTTAAATAACATAAGCATCGATACTTGTTAACACATGCTTATTAATGCTTGTGGTAGCCTTACAACATTTTATTACATAGGCCCTTTATAGCTATAAAAGTAAGTTAGCATGAAACTACTTCTTACTATTTTAAAAGTTAGTCTTATGATTTAATGAATGCTATTGCAATCAAACTAGAAAACCCCTTATGATAAAAATTAAAAATAAGAAAAACAAGGTAGCAACTAGGGGCTCAATTCACCCCTAGAAATTTGGATCTCCACTTGGAGAATAAAGGCTGAATATTGGATTTTCCAAAATGTAAAAGATTATTAGGTTATTGCACCGGAGGTGGCCCCTTGGGCCAAGGTGGGGTTGACGCAACCCGTAGGTAGGGACCTACGGGTCCCCACCGTCGGCAGGTGGAGTGGGTTAATGAACAGAGGCCAACTGGAGCTTCACCAATACCAGCCCTCGTTCCCCGCGGGTTGAGCCTTTGGGTGCCGGGGCCGGCTGGACTTAGGTGGGCCTCTGATTGTCCTCGAAGAGGAGGTGGTGATCAGCCCAGAGACAGCAGAAGGGAGATGCCACAGTCCTACACTGGACGAGGTAGGGTCCTGGAGACTCGGGCGCCAAAGCCCGTGTAGGCAATCCGAGGAAAGGTGAAGTGCAGGAATGTAGAAGCAAGGAGTCAGGAACCAGGAACAGCGAGGAACAGGAACATGGGAGAGAGACGAATCTCTCAGGAGGCAACGAGTACTCAACCAGCGAGGAAACCTATTGCAAAGGCAAAGCTAGGGAGCGGAGCCCGGGCTTAAGTACCGGTGCTCGCTGATGTCATCATCTGGGGCCGCGGCTCGGTTTCTGCCGCGGGCCTTACTTAAACATTGGTGATGCGAGCATGCCTAGGGAGGGGCGCGGCGCCAAGTAGCAGCGTCTCTCCGCGGGCCACACAGAGAGGCCCGGCGTGAAGCAATGGAAGTGGTGGCTGGACCAGGAACACCAGGTACTGTAGCTGAGCTGGAGGCACCAGGGGAGGCCCGAGGACAGAGCTGGTGGCCTACCACAGCAAGAGACGAGGAACCAGGAGCTGGAGTTACTGCAGAAAGATGAGAGGGCCGTGCCGCGGATGGCACACGTAACATTAGGCCACTGTCCATGCAGTTTTGAGACATTTGTAAACATACTTTAAAGAACCTATAAAAAGATATTTAGAGAACACAGGCAATAGAGTCTACCTATAATCACCATTTTTTAGTGCTTCACTGCCTCTGGTCCTGCCCCAAAGAGTTTTGGACCCACCTATATATTCATCTTTTATTCATCTCGCCAAGCCCTTTACCACAAATAGCTTTACTCCTGCTCAGAACAAAAGTAAGTCTGGGCAGCCTCTTTTTTTGTCTATTTTTTCCAGTTTCCATTCTTTCCCATGGGAGAAAAAAACGTATTTTTTATATTCTTCCCATGAAAAGGATGGAGGATGAAAAGACTACAGAGAGAGTTAGAGCATGCAGAGACACATATTTAATGTTCAGAAGATTACTAGTTTGAGTGAAATTAAACTACACACTGCTTGTTCAGTGTGTTAGATTATGTATAGTCTGACACATTGAAGACATTAAGTCATTGTCTTTATGCAAACGAACTCCTACTTGTACAGAGCACTAGACTTATTCATATTAAACAAAAGAAAGGTGAAGAAATAAAAAAAAAATCATCTTTTGTAAATACAATGTGGAGTAGGTTATATAAGGTATGGAACATTTATATTCTCTCGTATTACACTGAATTTTTCTAACATGAGTGATCACGTTGAAGTAGTATGAACAGCCGTTGTTTGTTATATTAACCTGTGTTAAGAAATAGATATAACAAAGCTGGCAAACATTTATCTCCAGGAAATACCCAGCACCTAATGTTTACTTTCTTAATTGTTTCAAAAAAGATATCTAATTATTTGCTTCTAGCCAGTGTGAAGATTCAGGCTCTGAATACAGCACTCAGACTGACACATTCCCTTCACCTCTACAGCAAATTCAAGAACCACAAAGTGTGTCATGCCGCCTCATGCCTATCCTGAACTGTCCAGCATCCCTTTGCACAAACTGTTAACATCATCATATTCAAAGAAATAAAATACAGATAATTCTCTGGAGATCAAAGACCACAGCTTTATTCAAGACTCATAATATGAACATACTGAAGATAAAAAGAGTTTACTGTGCCCCTCCTCTACCGGTCTATCCCTATTTGCTCTGGTAATATGTCTGCTTCCTCCTAGCTAAATATTCCACCCCTAGGTCAACCTGACTACAAGCATACATTGGCTCAACACTGCCTCCATGCAGGACTCTCAGCTCAGCACGGAAAGGGGACCACAACAAGTGTAATTGTACCCTAGCATACCCAACTTTGCAGGGCATCTGAGCACCAACCTCTGTACCAGTCTGGATGATTCACCAGTGCTGCCCTGTCACAAATGGGTCCGGGACATCTGTACATAGTCAATCACAAGCCGTGGCAAACACAGCAATATATTCAAGATAAAATACAAACTGGCAATCAACTAAGGAGAGGGCAGTAGGGAGGGGAGCACTGAGTGGAAAAAGGAGAAGGGGCATGACTATTCTTCCTGCTTTATAGTTAGATCCTTACCCCATTTTCTTCTGAGCATCTCCATAGCTGTGAGCCAACCAACGGCCAAATCCAGGCTGCATGGTTCAAAATGAGGGAGAATGACCCCCTGCCTCCCCAATTACCTGAAGAACCATCTGGACCCACAGAGCCAGGAATCCATATTATCATGGGCAGCCCTAGACTCCAACCCAGCTGCCCTTCCATTAGAGGTTATTTACTGTTCACACTAGAGAACAGTGCACATTTAAGAAAAGTAAGTCCTGATTAAGTCCTGCTGTTCTGATTCTAGAAAAACAATTAAATTGCAGAAACTAGTACTATTGTAGGTAATATTGCAAGGATTTGTTTAGCCTTCCAAATAATATGTATACTTATAGATTACCTTCTGACTGTAGTACTGCAATTTATTTGATTATTTCCAACTCAGGATAACAATCTTGAGAATATTTTTATAGTGTCAGAGATCCTGCTTTGTTAAAGAATTAATATCTTTCCCTAATGTAACAATGCCTATGGTGATGCTAAGAAATATGTACAATGAAAGAAAATTAGTAGACTCAGGACTGTTAATGGATATAATTTTATGGAATGCATTTCCAGAAGCCTAATACTTTTTCAATGGCATGGTAATAAACCAAGAAATTATAGTCCCAAAGGAATATCAAAATTTCATATTATCTAGCTAAATCAAGGGTCATCTCTTCATCAAATGAGGATATTGTAATGTTAAGCAGAAGAAAAATGAAATGACGATCCAAGGTCACAATCAATGAGAACACCATTAATTGCTCAGAAAAAGGTAGTCTTGGTGACATGAGAGGAACTAAAACCTGAATTAAATTACTTAGAGAGAAGATTAGCTAGCAAATTAACCAGGAATCTGTTAGTACTTCCCAAGATATTGGAGTAATAAGTACACTTAAAACAGAGCAATAACTTAATAGTCATCTAGGCAACGAAGAATATTTATTAAATGAGGGAAGTATCCATTTGACTTGTCATTACAAAACAAGCATTTCCATGCACCAAATTAAATCAGGAAATACAGTACAAACATCCAATACTGAATATAGGATGTGAACTACAATATATGCATCTAGCATTTAGCTGGACTTTTTTCAGCATCTATTTCAATTGTACATGGTGTAAAAAGCAGCAACAGAAAAGACTTGCTCCTACTCTTTTATTCAAAAACTCAAACTGTTCTTGTATAGATCATTATCATTCTTGAGGTAATGGTCACAATTTATACCTGAAAAAGGTAAACAAGGCTCTCAAGATACTGCATTTCCGCATGGAAACTATACGCTCAGTTATTGCGGCTGTCCGCAAAGGCGAGTTCCTAGCAGTCCTGGATCTGATGGAAGCCTACTTGCATATACCCATCCACGAGGATCATCAGAAATGTCTTTGCTTCATGATCCTAGGCATGCATTTCCAGTTTTGCGGTCTGCCATTCAGTCTGGCCACAGCTCCTCGCACATTCACCAAAGTTGTGGTGGTGGTGGCAGCAGCCCTGAGGAGGCAAGGACTTCTCATTCATCCCTACTTGGATGACTGGCTTCTCAGGGTGAAGTCGAGGGACCTCTGCATAGAAGCAATCAGCAAGGTGGTCAGTCTCCTGGAATTGATCGGTTGGGTTGACAATCAATCCAAAAGCAACCTTATCCCATTTCAGATGATGGACTTCCTGGGAGCCCGGTTCAATACCGAGGTCGGAAAGGTATTTCTTCCACTGGACTGGACAACCAAATTGACGGAGCAAGTTCGGCATTTGTTGTCGCTCCTGCTCCCCAAAGCCTGGGACTATCTACAGGTCCTCGGATCCATGGCATCCACCTTGGAGATAGTCCCCTGGGCTTTTGCTCATATGAGACCATTACAACAAGCATTGCTTTCCCGATGGGACCCCAAGTCAGAGGAGTTTCAGTTCCCGCTACCACTCACCGATCCCGCCAGATCCAGTATTGGGTGGTGGCTTTGCCCGCACAACTTGACTCGTGGCATAGATCTCAAAGTCCCGAATTGGATAGTAGTGACCATGGATGCCAGTCTCTCCGGCTGGGGAGCAGTCTGTCAATCCCATTCAGTCCAAGGCCACTGGTCCGAGGAGGAGTCGAGCTGGTCGATCAATCACCTGGAGACCAGGGCAGTTCGGTTAGCTCTGCGACACTTCCTCCCCTTGTTACACAATCAGGCAGTCCGAGTTCTGTCCGATAATGCGACGATGGTGGCTTACGTCAACCATCAAGGTGGCACCAGGAGTCAAGCCGTAGCCAAAGAAGCAGAGCAACTCATGGTTTGGGCAGAAAAACATCTTGCTCTACTTGCAGTGTCTCACATTGCCAGAACAGACAATGTACAGGCATATTTCCTGAGTCGGAAGAGCATAGATCGCAGATGGGGATCACCCACATGGACTTGATGGTAACGTGAGACAATGCCAAGGCCCCTTGCTTCTTCAGCCGCAGAAGAGATCACGGCGCAAAGGGAGTCGATGCGTTAGTGCTTCCCTGGCCAACCACAGTTCTCCTGTATGTGTTCCTTCCCTGGCCTCTGGTGGGCAAGGTTATACGCAAGATATAAGTTCATCCAGGAAGCATGATCCTAGTCGCTCCAGCGTGGCCCCGACGTCATGGTTTGCGGATCTGGTCAATCTGGCGGTGGACGTGCCCCTGAGGCTCGGCCACCTTTCAAATCTGCTTCACCAAGGCCCTATATTTTTTGACCAGGCAGATCGCTTTTGTCTAGTGGCTTGGCTTTTGAAAGGAAAGATTAAGGAAGAAAGGGTTTTCGGAGGAAGTAATTGCTACTCTACTACAAGCCACCTCCAAGACCTCTTTATGGTCTCCCCCTGCGGCTGTAGGAGTTGCTCAGTTGGGTTGTCAATAATCCAAAAGCAACCTTACCCCATCTCAGATGATGGACTTCCTGGGGGCCTGCCATCGCTTGGTCGGAAAGTTCCCACTCCCCTGGATCTAAGCTCTTCCAACTCAGGAAATCTGGCTGTACGAGGACATGTAGATAGTCCCAGGCTTTGGGGAGTGGGAGCGACAACAAACGCCAAACTTGCTCCATCAATTTGATTATCTGGTCCGGTGGAAGAAATACCTTTCTGACCTCAGTATCAAACCGGGCCCCCAGGAAGTCCATCGTTTGAGATAGGATAAGGTTGTTTTTGGATTGACAACCCAAACGAGCGACTCCAGGAGACTGACCAACTTGCCGATTACTTCTATGCAGAGGTCCCTCGATTTTACCCCGATGAGCCTGTCATCCAAGTAGGGATGAATGAGAAGTCCTTGCCTCCTCAGGGCTGCTGCCACCACCACCATAACTCTGGTGAATGTGCGTGGAGCCGTGGGCAGACCGAACGGCAGAGCGTAAAACTGGAAATGCATGCCTAGGATCATGAAGCAAAGATATTTCTGATGATCCTCATGGATGGGTATATGCAGGTAGGCTTCCATCAGATCCAAGGATGCCAGGAACTCGCCTTTGCGGACAGCCGTGATAACCGAGCATAGAGTTTCTAAGTGGAAATACGGTATCTTGAGAGCCCTGTCTTCTTTCCTTCCCTTCTTCGATTCCCAGAACAATGCACCAATCTGCAATGTAAAAATTTACCAAGGATTCAAGGACAGCAGAGACAATGCACCTCCCACAATCAAGGACCTGCAATACATCCCAAGCTCTGGGGACACGCAACTGTGACAAACGATTAACCTGAGACTGTAGTCTGTGCACTCTCTCTTCCATCAGAAAGACTCTGCCTTGGCTTGTGTCGAAAAATGCTCCCAGATACTCCAGAGTTTGAGATAGGACTAGGTGGCTCTTGGCCAAATTCACCACTCAGCCTAACGACCGCAGAGTCCGAAGGACCGCTTGCACTGCTATACAACAACTGTTTTCTGACTTCGCCCGAATGAGCACATTGTCGAGATAAAGATGTACGAGCACTCCCTGCCGCAGCAACACCGTCGCTATGACCACCATGACTTTGGCGAAGGTACGAGGTGCCGTGGCCAGTCTGAACGGGAGCGCTTGAAATTGGAAGTGCTGCCAACAATCTTGAGAATATTTTTATAGTGTCAGAAATCCTGCTTTGTTAGAAAATTAATATCTTTCCCTAATGTAACAATGTCTATGGTGGTGCTAAAAAATATGTTCAATGAAAGAAAATTTGTAGACTCAAGACTGTTAATGGATATAATTTTATGAAATGCATTTCCAGAAGCCTAATACTTTTTCAATGGCATGGTAATAAACCAAGAAATTATAGTCCCAAGGGAATATCAAAAATGTCATATTATCTAGCTAAATCAAGGGTCATCTCTTCATCAAATGAGGATATTGTAATGTTAAGCAGAAGAAAAATGAGGTGACAATCCAAGGTTACAATCAATGAGAACACCATTAATTGCTCAGAAAAAAGGTAGTCTTGGTGACATGAGAGGAACTAAAACCTGAATTAAATTACTTAGGGAGAAGATTAGCTAGCAAATTAACCAGGAATTGTGATCAGTTAGTATTTCCCAAGATGTTGGCGTAATAAGTACACTTAAAACAGGGCAAAAACTTAATAGTTATCTAGGCAACGAAGAATATTTATTAAATGAGGGAAGCATCCATTTGACTTGTCACTACAAAACAAGCATGCCCATGCACCAAATTAAGGGCAGAATGATGAATCCCGCAAAAAAGGGGGCAGGGGGGAGGCAAAGGGGTGGCGGGCCTGTGAAAGGCCGCGGCCGTTCGCACCATGGCGGTGCGATTTCACCGGTGGCAATGCGGCCGGCTGCAGCCTTTCACATGAATAGCACCACCATAAAAGGTGGTGCTATTCGCTGCGCTACTGCCAGCGATAATGTTCCTCACATTATCACCGGCAGCGGTGCCACAGCCGATCCTTCCCCTCCCTGCCCCGACTCCTCCTCTCCTGATCAATTACTTCCTTTTCGCGTGCGATAAACCTTTAGAAAATAACCCCCTAAATCAGGAAATACAGTACAAACATCCAATACTGAATATAGGATGTGAACTACAATATATGCATCTAGCATTAAGCTGGACTCTTTTCAGCATCTATTTAAATTGTACATGGTATAAAAATCAGCAACAGAAAAGGCTTGCTCCTCCTCTTTTATTAAAAAACTCAAACTATTCTTGAATAGATCATTATCATTCTTGAGGTAATGATCACAATTTATATAGATCTGAAAAAAGCAAAGTTGTATACTATTTCCATGGATAAACTTTCAACAGTCATTAAAAGGTAATATAATACTGTGGGTGATTCAGCTTTCCATGCCTTTAAACACCACAGCCTCTCTTTCCTGGAGGCTGCATGGCTCATGCAACCCTGCAATTGTAATCTCATGTTACTGCAGATACAGACATTCTAATTTTAAAACTCTGAGTGCTCATAAATATGGTTTGAACTGTATATCATCAAAAAAGGGACTACTGACTTCCAAATCACTTTCTTCTTCCTTGCTATTTCACAGGGTCATTCTTTAAACTGCGATGTGCTGTTATCACAGCGGTACAATTTAAATCAGGGGAAGGGGAGGAGCATGGGTGGGGTTATGGCCCAGCAGCGCTGAAGCCAATAATGTTTTCCACATTATCACCAGGAGTACCACGGGAAATAACAACACCTTTTCCCGTGGCACTGTGGGGGTGAAAGCATGCGGCCGGTTGCATATTTTCGCCCCCTGCCCCCTTTTTTTCCCCATGGGCCATCATTCTGCTATATTTATAGCGAAATGATGAATCTGGGGTTTGCTTCATACCTCAGGCCATCCATTCCACAGACCAGTTGAGCCTGGGGAAGCTACAGAGCCTCCCTGGTGAGACAGCCATGGTTATTCCACAAAAGGTGACACCTAGTGGTGATTTAGTGACCATGATTGTAGGAGCATGGATCCCTAATATACAGGTCTATCCAGTACCGAGCGGTAGGAAGAGCTGCGTTAGTGCCTGCGGCACCCGCGGTTGCCGCACGCACAGTGCAGCGCACCTACCGCTCGATCCTGAACACTAATTTTATTTAAATGTAAACCGCGTCCGTGAAGCCTTAGGCCCGCGCAACCCATTTTACTGGATAGAGCGCCTATATCCTGGGTGCGCAACCCATTTTACTGGATAGAGCGCCTATATCCTGGGTGCGCGGGCCTAAGGCTTCATGCCACGCTGGTATCTGTCATTTCAAATGTCATTTGAAATGACAGATACCAGGAAGTCGGGTCCGATTGGATGCAAAAGTAAGTTGCTTCGCCGCTGTCATCTCTCTCCCCTCCTCCCGAAGCAGGGCGCGAAAAGCAGCCTTGCTCCGGGAGGAGGGGAGAGAGATGACAGTGGCGAAGCAACTTACTTTTGCATCCGATCGGACCCGACAGCGGCGAAGCCAAAAAAAAAGCGAAAAAAACAAAAAAAAACAAAAGGTAACCCTGACCTGACCTGACCTGACCCGGACCCGACCCGACTTACTTTTGCAGCCGTCCGGCCATCTGTAGAAGATATTGTTGCTCCCCTACCTCCCGGGAAGATGGCTGCCAGCATGGGGGAAAGCTGCCCCTGTGCATTCAATTGGCTGCTCAAGACGTGACGTCAAACGTCGTGACGTCACGTCTTGAGCAGCCAATTGAATGCACAAGAGCCGCTTTCCCCCGTGCTGGCAGCCATCTTCCCGGGAGGTAGGGGAGCAACGATATCTTCTACAGATGGCCGGACGGCTGCAAAAGTAAGTCGGGTCGGGTCACCTTTTGGTTTTTTCGCTTTTTTCTGGCTTCGCCACTGTCGGGTCCGATCGGATGCAAAAGTAAGTTGCTTCGCCGCTGTCATCTCTCCTCCCGGAGCAGGCTGCTTTTCGCGCCCTGCTCCGGGAGGAGGGAAGAGTGAAGCGGCGAAGCGACTTACTTTTTGCTTTTAAGTTTTTTTCGCTTTTTTTTTTTTTTTTTGCGCTTCGGGAGGAGGGGAGAGGACTAGGGCTGCCCCGGAGACCGGCACCCATGATCGCGGCCGGGGCAGGTGAGCGGGGGCTGGGGGAAAGCTTGCCACCTACCCTTACCCCTGCCTCTACCGCAGGGGTCAGGGTAGGTGGTAAGTTTGCAGGTTAAAAGCGCGACAAACGGCAGGGAAAACTAGCGATAGTCGGGGCGTGGGTTACGGGATGCTAGGGAATAGCTAATTCGCTCGTTTGCATGCAATATGCATGCCGCGTGCGGAAGGGGTTGCCCGGGGAATTTAGGACGCGGTAGGAATAGGTTAAGGGGGTTCGGGATCGCAGGAAGGGCTAACGCGGCCGGAAAGTGAGTAGAGAGCCGGTTAGGGACGGGGAAACCGCGGACGCACTTTACAGGATAGACCTGATAGTTTCCAGCTATACTTTCACTACAGTGACTGGATTAAAGTGCTCTGAGAAGGGACAATATAACAAGGGTAAAAAATACCCCTGTTAGTTGAGAATGAAGCTTCGTAGCACAAGTTCCCCACCCTGGTTCTAATCCAACTGGAAGCTCAAAGAAGTAGAGTTGGAAAAAAAAAAAAAAACTTTGCTTCTTTTCAGAGTACTATCTCCTAAAGATCCCAGAACATAGAACAACTCAGCTTGGCTTTGCATTTCTAAACATTTCAGAATCCCCATGAGGCACCACTTTGACAAGACAACAAATGCTGCCTACTGACCATATAAATATACACTAAAAAGCGAAGTAGAAAAGAAACAGACTTTCATTAGCAACACTTCTTTGATACTTAAATGCTGATGCTTCAGTTATTCTTAAATCTTCTAATTTAGTTTCTAATTGCTCAGCAGAAACAGAAATAAAAAGAAAATCTCATTAAAATTTCATATTTGCCTTGGGCTAATAGCAGGAAAATTTAAGGCTATTCCTAAGATACACGTGCATCAACTACACATATACATGCTACATTTCATTACATTATAATCAGGCTAACATCTACAATGAGTAATACTGCTGACTTTCTATTAAAAGAAAAATATTCCCTGTAGTATTATAACACTGAAAGACCTTTCCAGTGGTGGTATGAAAGTGATATAAAAACATGTATTTAATTTTTTCAGACATTTACTAAATCAGGTTACTTTAGAAACTACTTCAACACGAATATTTAAACTCAGGATTATTATTAAGCTAGCATCATATTTCATATATCTACAAAACTTAAATTGCAGGATTATTTTCAAGATATGCAGAAAGCTGTGAAATAAAGGACAATCAAACATTTCTTATTTCTTTTTATATAAATCTGTTTTTCTTGTCTTCAAATACTAAGAACAGTCAACATCCTGCTGTCCTTGTCCATGTTACAAGGGCATTTCAAGGTCATATAGTTTCATCAAGCTAGTAATAAAAATAGCTTACTGCTTGGTTAGGTTTAAAGCTATAAAATGAAAGAATATTTTATATCAGAAGCATTTTTGCCAAAAATAATTATAAATATATTATTGAAATAAATAAATAGTTATGTAAAAACATAACCACCTGGTTTCAGTGGCCCTATTCAAATTTTGCACTGTGGTATATATTCTTCCCATAAAGGCAATTTGTATGCTGGAAAAGGTCAATTTAACAAGAGTTTTGACCGATTTAAGATCTCCTCTGTCCAACGTATATGTAATGGGAGCGTAAATTCTGAATTAAGCCCTTAATTACATTTTATGTAGATCTTATAGCAGAAGTGCTTGAATCACAGTAAAACAGGTTATTTGTTACCAATCATAATACATTATTAAGGGCCTGATTCATTAAGGCTTTTCTCCCATTTTTTGCCTTTGAAATAAGCACTAAATGTATTGACCAGAAAAGCCAGATTAAAACAAGCATTCTTTTCAATCACAACCCAGAGGCAATGAAGATAAAAAGGATTTGACCAAGCTCACACAAAGGTAAGTCATGAATTCATGACCAAGATTATAAGCCAAAACTCTAATGACTAGATCACACCTCCATCTATACCAGATAAAGACAATTATTTTAAATGGATAAATGATATACAAAAGAGCTGATAGAAAAGCACAGTATAAAACACAGTACAGGTGCAGGTATGAATTCACATCAGTGCTGACAATTTAGAAGAATGCTAGTGAAACCTGAGAAATCAAAGGTCCTTTTGTAGACATTAAGGAGACAACAGGATTGCTTGAAATAGTAGGAGTCCTTGAAAATTTGTAACACAGTTCAAAATAGTATGGAATGGTGAACTCCATAAGAACAGAGAAACATTTATTTGTTTCTGTAGGCACTATCACCAAATGTTTTTAATGCCCTGAACTGTGCCTGCTTTTTGGAGTTTTGCCTTGCAATACTGTTCTTAGAAACATAGAAACACGATGGCAGAAAAACACTGCCATCGTGTCCATCTAGTCTGCCCATCCATCCAATTAATTTAGCATTATAATTCCCATCACTTCCTAGAGATCCCCTGAAATTATCCCATGTTTTCTTGAATTCAGATACTGTTTTTGTCTCCACACTTCCACTAGGAGGCTGTTTCATACGTCCACTACCCTCTCTGTAAAGAAATATTTCCTAAGATTACTCCTCATCTTTTGAGAGCCTCCTTTCCATTGAAAAAGACTCACCTCTTGCGCCAGTGGCGTAGCCACGGGTGGGCCTGGGTGGGCAGGTGCCCACCCAACTTAGACCCAGGCCCACCCAACTGGCACCGGAACTGCAAGGCTGTCACGGGATCCCATCCCCGCGACAGCGAACAAGAGAACCCACGCCTCGCGCGCCATCACGGCACACATGGGGAAGCGCTGCTGCGGCCGTATGGCCAACCGGTCTTCCTGTTCGGGGGGGGGAGCGGAAGCGCCGCGCGCAGCTTCCGCTTCCTCCCCCAATGCAGGAAGATCAGCTGCCTCTCCTGCTGCCACCCGTTCTCCTGCTATCTTCGGGCCAAACGGCCTGCCGAACTTCCTGTTTGGGGGTGGGGGAGCGGAAGCGCCGCGCACAGCTTCCGCTTTCTCCCCCAAAGCAGGAAGATCAGCTGCCTCTCCGGCTGCCACCGGCCTCCTGCTATCTTCGGGCGTCGGGCCGTATGGCCCGCCGATCTTCCTGCTTGGGGGGGGGAGGGAGGAAGCGGACGTTGTGCGCTGCGCTTCCGCTCCCCCCCCCCCCGACAGGAAGTTCGGCGGGCAGTACGGCCCGACGCCCGAAGATAGCAGGAGTCCGGTGGCAGCAGGAGAGGCAGCTGATCTTCCTGCTCTGGGGGAGAAAGCGGAAGCTGTGCACGTGCTTGAATGTGTATGTGTGGATGAGAATGGGAGTGTGTGTGGGTGAAAACTGGAGCCTGGGTGTGTATGTGGGTGAGAATGGAAGCTTGAATATGTGGGTGAATGGGAGCTTGAATGTGTGTATGTGTGGTTGAGAATGGGAGCCTGGGTTTGTGGGTGGGTGAGAATGGGAGCTTGAATGTGTGTATATATGGGTGAGAATGAGAGCCTGGGTTTGTGTGGCTGGGTGAGAATGGAAGCTTGAATATGTGGATAAGAATGGGTGCTTGAATGTGTGTATGTGTGGGTGAGAATAGGACCTTAAATGTGTATATGTATGGATGAGAATGGGAGCTTGAATATGTGTGGGTGAGACTGGGAGCATGGGTTTGTGGCTGAGAATGTGAGTCTGGGTTTATGTGTGTGGGTGAGAATGGGTGCCTGGATGTGCGTCTGTGTGTGCATAAGAATATAAGCCTGGGGAGGGGTGAGAAAGTGAGAACTTGTATGTGTGTCTGCAGAGAATGTGAGCTTGTGGGGGGGGGGGGGAGAGCATATGAGAGTGACAGCTTGAGTGTGTGAGAGGGAGTCTGTGAGAGAAAGTGTGTGTGTGTGTGAGTGTGTGGAAGGGAAGAAGACAGTAATAGAAGAAAGACACTGAAAAGGAATTAGGAAATGAGCTATAAGGGAAAAAATGGGAAAAAGAGACCAGGACCAACTGATTAGAAAAATACAAAGATCAGACAACAAAGGTAAAAATATATATCTATATTTTGAGATGTTAGCAATTTAAATATAAACAACACAACCACTCTCTCAAAATTTATGGACAGGTAGGAGCCGTGTATAAAATCGTAATAATAAGAAGGCTAAAGTACCACAAATCACCGTGAATTATGTTTGTATCATTAAGTAAACCTCATACTTAGGCGTAGATGTGAATGCTATGCTGCATAATTTGGCATTATTTATCAGTAAAAAAACAACTAGTAGACCTGCATGCCTACAGCCCACCCATGTTAACCTTGTGCCCACCCAAAAAAATCAATTCTGGCTACGCCACTGTCCTGCGCATAGAAACTTTTCAGATATTTGAATGTTTCTCTATCTCCTCTATCTCAGCTCTAGGGTATAAATGTTTAGAACTTTAAATCTATCCCGATATGTTTTACATCGGTCAATCTACAAAACCATATTGATCAGAGCCATTAATATAATTAGAATGCTGATTTCAACTTGTGCTTAAACAGACTGGTTAAGATGACAAGTAATTACTAATGTTATGCAAATTAGATGCACATTAATGGCTTAAGATATTTTAGTAAATAGATCTTTTAATAGTAGTTATAAGTTTTACTGGTATAGAATGACTACTGTGTTCGACAAAAGTGTGGTTTCATTTTCACTGGTTGTCAAATGATACATCTGTTAATTATATAGTTCTTAGTTATCCTGTATGAACGAAAGCCTCTGTACATACCTATATAGTTTTGATTGTGATATTAATGGTACAGGTCTTGTTATAATAACTGAGGATGAGTTTGAAAATTGAAATCTCGAATCATAACCTAATATTCACCCATAGTCCAGGTATTTTCTGTTGGGCGAGGTTTGATCAATTCTGATCTAAAAGAATGATCCAATTAAATTTGGATACCAATAACTAGCACCAGGTTGTAACAGTGACTTAACCTATTGTACCCTGATTTTAGTGAATTGGCTCTTCACCATATTTTTGTACCAATATAATAAGAACACACAAATTAAGACTGGAATTTTGGATTGTGATCTCAATGCATAATTTTCTGTCATATCTCTAACAAGAATAAATTATTACACTGTATAATGCACTAACATAATGGGACTGATGTACTAAAGGGTTTCCACCCATTTTGTGACTGTGAAATTTGCTTAGACCACATAATGCTATAATTATAATTTGTATATCAAAGTAGGGTTCCTAAATTGGACCCTGTTTCATTTAAAACCTTAGATGGGCATTATACCCTAAATCTCCTAGACTTGATTATGTATAACCAACAGCAGGAGGAAGACCCAGTGGGTTGGGTCTTTTGAACTGTAAAGGTAACCGAGTTCCAGTCTGTGAATTCAGGGAGAACCATTGCTGCAGTCATTCAGCCAGTGCTGTGCTAACTGCTGCGTCGAACTGTGTGCAGTCAAGTCCACAGAGAGATCTGCTGTAATCAAAAAGAAAGGAAACTGTAGTCATTTCTTGTTGGAGCTCTGCTGTGTGAAACCAGATTGAAAGCTGATCCACAGTGGAGCTGGAGCCAGTTGTTGGAAGAGGGAAACTATCTCTGTGCTCTCATCCAAGTTTGAATCGGTCAGGCTGAAGACTCTGAACATTGTGAAAGGTAGTGCTGTGACCAGTGATTTAGAACCTGCAAAATCCAACATGTGGGTGAAATTGCTTCCGACTCCAGATCAGTGGCAAAGCCTCATGTAGGCAGTGTATTCTTGATGAGCATTTAATGATTTGGATGTGGGAAGGGTGTAATGATTCCCATCCTACAGTATTCCAGTGTTAGCAATGAGAAGCCAATCAGAGGTCAGGGTGGCACTGGAGGTTGTTTTGGAAGGAAGGCGCTATTTTTCTTTTTGAGTAAAAATCATACTGTTCCTCTCTTTTGGACAGTATTCTTCCCAGTTGGAGAAGCAGGGTGACAGGCACTCGGGTTTTTTTATTATTATTCTTGTTGTGAACATCTTTTCTTTCTTATTGTTACTGTTGCAAGTACCTGCTTTGTTATCATTGTCTGATGTACACTGCTACCTCAGAAGAATCCAATAAAGGAAAATAAATGCTTGGAAACAGCACTTCAGAGTGGACAATACAGTTATTTTGGTAAACTCTAAGTGCATGAGGTGCTTTCTCCAGAGATCCTTTGATATGGTCTCTGGAGAAAGCACAAGATGTATATCAATGTGTTAGGCATTGAATCCAGCTTTAAGAGAAATACCACTATAATATGATTAGAACAATAAGTTAAATATTTTTGCACTAGAACAGATGTTCTAGAAAGCTCACCTTCTGCACTGCAACACTAGCTGTGAACACATAAAGCATTAAATAATTTAAAATTGACTGTACTGTGAATACAAAATGTATTTTGTCTCCATCTTCAAAGTATTTTCAATATATCATAATATTCTGATTGTGCAGCAAGGAGAATAAATAGCAATAACCTCCAGAATTTGGAAACTGTGGTAAAATTGTATTAACCAATAAGTTGTTTTCTAAGAATTTCACATGCATAATATCTCTGTCCATTAACCTTATACTTCTGTCTCATACATAAAGTTTCTACAAGCTAGCTCCAAACTCAGTATGATGTACATTTTCAATCTATTTTCTAAGTATGCAACTCTTTATACTATGCAAGACTTAATTATCCAATTATGCACTATTAATAGATTGTGCTCTATAAAGTGTCATTGTTGTTACAACAATGTCCTATTTTAAAAAGCATACAAATTTATAAGTGATGTAATTTGATATATTAAGTAGGCATTAAAGAGTGTTATGTCTTAAGTCCAAAATACTAGTGGTTCTAAGAATGTCCTTTTTGTGCTGGAGCAATGTTGTGATTTTAACTAGCAATGAAAGGTGAAATCAGAGGGCTCCAAAAGTTGCTTATGAAATCCATCTACTATACTGTACCAATGCATCTCAAGTAATAATGTACTTCTTTACTTCTGAAAGTGTTTAGAATAATTTAACACCTAAAAACACATTTAAAAAATAAACTTTAATGGGAAAGAGAACACTGCCCCCCTTAGTTCAAACATACTTTCCTATCACCAATTTCAAAAAATTTTCAGTTGCCTGCCTAAAGAAATTCCATTACAGGCGATCAGATGTTGTTAACTAATTTTTATTGAACTGATACCAGGTGTGTATTTCACTTATTATATTTTTATTTATTTATTTATTTATTTAGAGCTTTTCTATACAGGCATTCATGATACAATCATATCATGCCGGTTTACAGGTAACAGGGGGTGCAAAGCAAAATACATTTAACAAGTGAGCAAGAAAACAAAAAGTTACAATAAAACAGGGTTGCTGGAACTGGGAGAGGAAAGGAGACAGGAGTATACATCTTTACAGAAAAGATCTTTACGCACTAATTATTTACGGCTTCCTCTTATCGAAAAAATACAAAGATCTTGAAAATAAGGCTTGGTAATGGTGCTACAGTTAAATGTGAAAAAAGTACCTAAAATTTTGAACAAGGAAATGCTTAGGAGGCATTAGATTATCTTTCTTTTAATGGGCTATATTATATTGCACTGAACTGCACAGCAACAAACGTAGTCTAATGAAAAAGGCTCTAGAATCTACATATGAAATACTATACAGCAGTTACTAAGTAAAAAACAAGTAATTTAAATTGTGCAAAAGACAAAAAAAAAAACTATCGTTTTTTTAAAAAGCTATCATAAACCAAGTTGTTCAAGTCGACGCAAACAACTATACCCTATAAGTTTAAATTAACCATATCTACTACTTCTCTGTATGAAAGTTAACGCACACCGACCATAATAGTATGATTAAACTTTATACACCCAAGCAAACACAATTGTATTATATAGTACTCTGGCATTCCTTTATGCTTACTACTAAATGAAAAAAACACCCACTAACCAAAATACACATACAATTGGCACACCCATAGGTTGGGCCGGCTTGACCTCTAGAGGTACTTTTGAAAGTCCAGCAAAACAAGTTGGAAAAGCACAGGATGCCGGACGGCAAAGCCAGAACTGGAAGGATTAAGGGCAAAACTCAAAAAAATAAACAAGCAAGCGAGGACAAGAGAACCACGAAGCCCTTACCTTTCTGTAAACCAGCATGTTGGGGGATTCGTCCGCCACCCCGTTACTGCCTTGCCCGTAATTATTTCCTTGCGCCATTTCCCCCGCCCTGGTCTGTCTTTTCGGTATTAGATTTAGCAAAAACAAAACAAAACAAAAAACCAAAAACCCAACGACAGCAGCGCTGTAAAACAAAGGAGAAGAAAGCAAAGAGCAATCAGACAGGGCGCTTCAGTCGAGTCCCGGCTCCAGCGTCAGTGCCTGTCCTCGAGCTCCTTTTACCATAGTAACGGCCGCCAGGGCTCAGGAAAACTCAACTCCTCCTCACTGCACCTGTCATTTGGTGGCGCCGCCGCCCGGCCAGGGCGCAAATGCAACCCCAAGAGCCTTGCTTCAGCAGTTTACCCACACCAAATTGGCCTCTGCCACCACCGCTAGAAAGCGAGGCCCGGCGTCCTTCTCCCCATGCACATGCTATCGCCTGCCAGCAAAGTGCAGCTTCCTTCTGATCGCGTTTCAAGGAATTTGAGCAATCTTTAGCAAGCGCATGCTAAACAGTCATTGCCTTTTCCGAGACTAAAAGGTTAATATATATGGGAATCTCAATGGATGTGTGCTTTTACATATGCATCATATATATATATTTATTTATTTATTTTTCCCTTTGCAAATTTATAAGACAGCTAATCAGGCTTATCATTTATGTTCAACAGACCCGGGGGGGGGCGTGCATGCTCCCGCCGAAATAAATGAATGAACCGATCTCGCCCTCCCTAACGCGGTCGCCGGCACTTTGGCCGCCGGCGTCACTCCCCCACGCCGCGCACTGTCACACGAGTTGCTGCTGGCGGGGAGGACGGCAAGCAGCTGTGCCGTCCCCATCCCCGGCCAATTTTGGAACCGGTGGCGGGGTGGCAAACCCGAAGCCCACATCCTGCACCTGTGGCCAAAAAAAAAAAAAAAAGCCGCGCGTTACCGCCCCAAGATTAAATCCGTTCGTTCGGGGGTGGAAGAGCGACCCGCAGATGCTTACATTGGAGAGGAAGGCGGCGGCAGAGGCGTCCGCGCGACGGTTCTCTCTCAGGCAATGGCAATGTGCAGCCGCTGCCCGAGCTTGCCGTCAGCACCGAGGACAGCAGCAGCCCAGCCCGCCAACCGCAGGACTGCAGCGCCGCCGCTCCATCCTCCCGCCCTGCCGCTTTTTCGCATTCTGAAGTGAGGGAATGACTGGCGCTTATTATTATTATTATTATTATTATATATTTCTTTATTTTAAATCCCCCTCCGCCCCTCCCTTCCTCCCTCCTTGAGGTACCTGAGCCAAGGTCACGGCGGCGCCTCTCCCTGCCTCCCTGACGCGGGCTGTGGCGGCTCCCTGTCAGCCGGCGAGCGGAGGAATGGGAGTGCGATTCATCACAAATAACACGGCTCCTCCGCTCGCCCGCACCCCTCCTCCTTCCTGCTCCTCCTGTAGTTCCCGCCCTCCCCGACCGCCGCCGCTGCGGCTCCCTCCCGTCTCTCTCCGGTGCCTCGTGGCGTGGAAGCGCGCGCCTTCCCCTTCCCCGCCGCGCGCCAGCCCCGCAGCTCTCTCGTTCTCAATCTCGCCGCGGCGCGCGCCCGCCGCGCTCTCTCGGGCGCGACAGGTGCAGAAGCAAAGCTACTGAGGGCGTCCGGTCCACCGGCGCAGGGGAGCGGCTTGCTGCAGCCTCTTGCTGTTTGTTGCTCGTGCTGCTGCTGCTGCTGCTGCTGCTGCCTGGCATGATGCGGCTCCTGTCTGCCTCTCCTTGCATTGCTTGTGGGTTTAGCTCCATGAGAAAAAAAAAACCACATACACACACAAATGCACATATAATATACATTATTCTTTTCATGCAATGGGGGGGGACGCTATGCAATTAAACTTGGGAGCTGGTAAAAATTAGAGGTCGAACGTAAAACATCTGATGCGGCATGCAATAAGTTTTACCTATTGCAATGCTGGCTTATATTTTTGACACACTAGCATGGCCAAAGTGGTAGTGCGGTAAACACACTTGTCTGCTATGCTCTCTAGCTACTGCACCTCCTCCTGAAAAGCTTCCATGCTTACCAGCCCAAAATGAAAGGCTGATTAGCACAGCCATACTTCACATCCCACCCTCGTTTGCACAAAGTGCAAGGAGCCTCATCCCAACCCCCACTCCCAATATGCGGTAAAGTGGTCCAAGGGGAAACCTGAACTATTTTTTAAATTACCAGCAACCCTGCAGAAGCAAGCCCAACTCTTTACTACTTTGATGTTTATCTGACCAGGCCAGCACTGGATTGGGTAGGATGTGGGGAGAGGGAAGTGAAATGTGAGGGAATGTCTTTTCTT
Organism: Rhinatrema bivittatum; assembly: GCF_901001135.1. Classification (NCBI taxonomy): domain Eukaryota; kingdom Metazoa; phylum Chordata; class Amphibia; order Gymnophiona; family Rhinatrematidae; genus Rhinatrema; species Rhinatrema bivittatum. The sequence goes on along the minus strand of NC_042617.1, from coordinate 182,761,649 downwards.
CAGGGCAATAAAGAGGTGGGAGGAATCATGACTGAGAGGCTCAATTTTCTTGATGCCAGGGGCTTGAGGAAGGAATGACAATCTCAGGGCCACCTTGTGCAGGGGGTGAGAAGGACGAGGTAAAGTCCTTTGTGCTTATCAGCCCTCCATTTGGCTCCAGTTTGCATGGGGTGACTGATTTCCTGGCCCAGGACCTACTAAAAACTTTAAGGTGTATGCACTTTATTTGAGTAAATGGCTTTTGAAAATTGCTAAGATAGTGTGCAACCCCTTTGAAAATTACCTCCTAAGACAGTAACTTTTAAACAGGCATGCATGCATTTGTCAGCCCATACCCAGGGATGCAGCCATTTTATAATATACATATATTAGGGATGTGAATCGTTTTTGAACGATTAAAATTATCGTCAGATAATTTTAAAATCGTTAGAGTGCACGATACAATACAAATGCCCCCGATTTATCGTCAGGGGCATTTGTATTGTATCGTTAAATAGGGCGCGAGAAAACCGGCACACCAAAAAAAACCCTAAAACCCACCCCGAACCTTTAAAACAAATCCCCCACCCTCCTGAACCCCCCCAAAATGTTTTAAATTACCTAGGGTCCAGTGGGGGGGTCCCAGCGCGATCTCCCTCTCTCTCTGGCCACGGCTGTGTTGAGAAATGGCGCCGGTGGCCCTTTGCCCTTATCATGTGACAGGGCAAAGGTAGCGCCGGCGCCATTTTGGTTCCTGGCTCCCGTCGTCACGCGTGCAGGAGATCGCCCCCGGACCCCCGCTGGACCCCCAGGGACTTTTGGCCAGCTTGGGGGGGGCCTCCTGACTCCCACAAGACTTGCCAAAAGTCCAGCTGGGGTCCGGGAGCGACCTCCTGCACGCGAGCCGTATTGCCAATCTTCAAAATGGCGCCAGCGCTACCTTTGCCCCCACTATGTCATACGGGCGACCGTCGCCCGTATGACATAGTGGGGTCAGGAGGCCCCCCCAAGCTGGCCAAAAGTCCCTGGGGGTCCAGCGGGGGTCCGGGGGCGATCTCCTGCATGCGTGACGTCGGGAGCCAGGAACCAAAATGGCACCGGCGCTACCTTTGCCCTGTCACATGATAAGGGCAAAGGGCCACCGGCGCCATTTCTCAACACAGCCGTGGCCAGAGAGAGAGGGAGATCGCGCCGGGACCCCCCCCCCCCCCCACTGGACCCCAGGTAATTTAAAACATTATGGGGGGGGGTTCGGGAGGGTGGGGGATTTGTTTTAAAGGTTCGGGGTGGGTTTTAGGGTTTTTTGGTGTGCCGGTTTTCCAGCCCTCCCCCGATTTATGATTTTTAACAATTTAAAAAAAAAAAAAAACACGATAAGATTTCCCTCCCCCCCCAGCCAAAATCAATCGTTAAGGTGATCAATCACACCTCTAACATATATTCCACTTTTTGGCACTTCAAAGCAGATTACATTCAGGTACTGTAGGTATTTCCCTATCCCCACAGGGCTTATAATCTAATTTTGTACCTGAGACAACGGAGGGTAAAGTGACTTGCCCAAGGTCTGATAGTGGGATTTGAACTCTGGTTTCCCTGGGCCATAGCCCACTGCTCTAACCACTAGGTTACTCCTCCACTCACATGTTATAAACTAGCTTAAACACACATGCATGTGAGTGCAATTTTACATGGATGCATGTCTATGTGTGTAAATGCCACTTTACCACATAAGTGAGGGGCTTTTAAGAGACACTTGTGCCCACACCCTTACCAGTTTTACCAGTTCTTTCCCAGTTCGCTCAGGTAAGGGATAGGACTTCCAAACCCCCCTAGTTTAATAGCCTCCCTTCTCCCCTGTTAGCTCCGCCCCTTAAAACCCTGCTGATGTGTTTAGTTTTCTTTTTGTTTTATGACTTACATGCCATCCATAGCTGAAGTAAAGCTACTCAGCAGGAGACCCTGGTGCACACCTGTGCATGTATTTCCGCGCAAATTTCAAGGTGAAATCCAGGAACGCCCATGCCCATGCCTCAGCCCTTTTTCGGAACTTTTCATTTGTGTGCATAGCAGGAGATACGCACATTATTGGGCGGCTTTTAAAATCCATTTGGCACGCATCGGCCTAAGTTGTGCGCATATCTCCTTTTTAGAATGCACGAAAGGCCCTTAACATGCATATTCTTTATTGTAAAAGTCTCTATCAGCTATCTTTGCAAAGATGCATAGAAACATAGAAATGACGGCAGAAGAAGACCAAACGGCCCATCCAGTCTGCCCAGCAAGCTACGCACTTTATCCATTTTTATTTCCCTTTTTCTCTCTCCCACCTGTTACTATTGGCGTACCCTCCAGCCCTAATTCCCCTCCACCCCACCACCAATTTAGAGAGCAGCACCGTATCTGCATCCAAGTGACATCCAGCTCAATTAGGGGTAGCAACTGCTGTAACAAGCAGGCTACACCCTTGCCCCATACTCTTACCCACCCCTGTTATTATTTTTTGTTTGTTTTTTTTATTTATTTTTTTTTAGATAGCAGCCCTCCATCCTTCCGCTCCGTGAAGGTGGAACAATAACTACTGGCCACTGGCATCCCGCTCCGTGAATGCCTCTGTGGCTACTGCCGCTCCGTGCCAATTTTTAGTTAGTGCTTGAAAATGCATGCTGTTTATTGCAGCTGCCATTATTTCCAAAGGAGTCTATTCATTAACAAGTTCATTTTCAAAGGAGTTACACATGTAAAATTAGCATACGCATGCATGCTATTTTCAAAACAAAAAAGGTGGGGTTTTTTGTTTCGCGCATACCTTTACTTGTGCAGAAAAGGGACGGTCTAGGGGCATTGTGTGACAGAGCCAATAGGAATGCATAAGTTGCTATTTTATTTGAGATTTCTGTGACTACATTAGGCAACTTATTATTACAAATTTATACCTACTAATTATCTAGCATAATGGATATCAGACTCGTCTATTGTCTGCTATTGTTGGATGGGAGGTCTGTGAATTAGATGGAGTTCAGGGTAAAGAACTAGGAGAGTCTTGATGATCTGGAGAAGGACTGGGTGAACTGGTGGAGGACTTGGAAAACTTGTGATTCCAATTATACGGGTATGTTTTAAAAAATACCAGCTTCTGCATATAAATTAAAAGGTGAATTTTAAAAGCTCTACACATGCCAAAGCTGGGAGATATGCATGTGTCTCGGGCTGGCGCACACCGCGTGGATTTTAAGAAGTGCCCAGGTACGTGTGTATCTCCAAGTACGTGCACAAATCAGAAAGTTAAAAAGAGGGTGGGGCGTGAGCATGGTCTGGATGGGACATGAGCGTTCCAGGAAGGTGACTTGAAATGTGCGCATAAGTATTTACACGCATATGTGCACGCAGGGATCCCCTGCCGTGTAACTTTACTTCTGCTATGAATGTTGTGTAAGTTTTAAAATAAAAAAATCAGGGCTAGTCAACTGGGTTTGAAGGCTCGGGGTTAATAGGGTAAAAAGGACAAAGGTTAATTAAGGGAGTTAGGAAGGCGGGAGCCTTTACTTGGGTGAACTGGGAACGGACTGGGGAAACTGGTAATTGCATTGGCACGTATTGCAAGAATATGTATCTACTAAAATTCCCCCACTTACTCGGTACAGCTAGCATTTGCACGCACAAGCGTGTGTCCATACAAAATTGCATGCACATTTAGGCACCTACAACCGATTTCAAATCATGTGCGAATATACGCACATATGCTATAAAATGGCCGCGTCCATTCATGTGAGTCGCCATTCGCACATACATGTACCCACGTGCAGCTGTTTAAAAGTTACGCGATCAGGTTATATATTTTTTCAAGTGTAAAATATAAAACGTGTATGTTTATAAATTAGGTAGGAAAAGAATGCACTTTAAATGCATTGCTGATATTCACACATAAACAAATATTGCATGTATGTCGAGGGGGTAAACATACGAGTATTTTATAATTCCACACCTCTAGCAGACCCACCAGATCCTCCTACAAGGGAGCCCTACACACACCCTCTCCTAAGCTTATCCATCTTACCACCACGAAAGAACGTGCCCTTTCCATTGCAGGCCCCACAATCTGGAATTCCATGCCCCCTGATCTGCGGCAATGCACTCAGAAATTTCCAAAAAAAACTTAAAACCTGGCTCTTCAAACAAGCATTTGCATAATCTCACCTCTTCACAGTGGCCCCAGTGACCTCCCCCCTTACTACAGCTTTTCCCCACTTCCGCTCTCTTTTTCTCCTTTATTTATATAACCTCTTAGGAATCCCCCCCCCCCCTCCTTTTAAGTGTTTTGCCCGTTTTGCTTTGGTCCCACCCCTAGATCCCTTATGCGTTTTACTCCCTTAACGCACTCGCTCCCTCTGATCTCCACATGCCACCCCTATTGCAACCTCTTTATTGTTAACTGTCAGTTGATTTTACCGTTCTTGTTGTTAATTATTATTTTTATCCTTACTATTGAATTCTTTTAAATCGGATTTTTGCTCTCTCTCCACCAGTTTCATGTATTTCTCTTACTTTGTTACTGCAGTTCCATGTAAACCGATATGATGTGCAAACAAATGTCGGTATATAAAAAGCTTTAAATAACTAACTAACTAACTAAATAAATAAATAAATCTGCGTATGCCTGATATTCGCACACTAAAAAATACTGTAGTAGATCTCTGCAAGCCATTTATGTGCGTATATGGCACTACATGGAGTTGTTGGAAAGTTATCCCTTAATAATGTGCATTTTCTGCATTAACCCGCTCTAAGGAGAAGTTTAAAAGCCTGGCATGCACCAAAAGTTGGAGATGTGCACACAAGTTGGGCTCGTGCACGCCCACTGACATTTAAAAGCCTCCCAGGTGCGTGCATATCTCCATCTCCCACTGTGTGCATATTTCACTCAATTTCAAAATGGGACATGGTCCGGGCAAGGCATGGGCATTTTGGGCGTAGCCAAGAGATAGCGCATAAATACTTACACACCCTCCTCCTATGGAGGAGGTGTTAGTTGCAAAAAAACAGAAAACTAGCCATTTTGGAGGGGTATAAAGGGTCTGGGGTAACAGAGGGGTGTGCAGACTATCAAACCAGGGGGTCTGAAGGACCTAGCTCTTAACTGGGCAAATTGGTGGACAAACTGGTGAAACTGGCAATGGTGTGGATGCGCGTCAATTTTAAAATACCCTGACTTATGTGGTAGAACCGGGATTTGCGCGCCTAGGCATGCACTCACTTACAATTGTATGCACATTATGGGGCAGATTTTTAATGCCCTGCGCATGTAAATCCGGGTGGATTTATGCACGCAGGGCCCTCGCGTGCCGGCGCGCCTATTGTGCATAGGCCACCGGCGTGCACAGAGCCCCGGGACGCGCGTAAGTCCCGGGGTTTTTAAAAGGGGCAGGAGGGGGCGTGGCGGGGGCGTGGCCGAACAACGCGACATTTTGAGGGCGGTGACACGGGTGTGGTTTCGGCCGGTGGCGTTCCGGGGGCGTGGCCGCGGCCTCCGGACCAGCCTCCGGGACCGGAACACGGACGGGGCAGCCGGCCGACGTGCGCAGATTTACGACTGCTTTTCGCAGGCGTAAATCGTGCGATAAAGGTAAGGGGGGGGTTTAGATAGGGCCGGGGGGGTGGGTTAGGGAGGGCAAAGGAAAGTTCCCTCCGAGGCCGTTCCGATTTCGGAGCGGCCTTGGAGGGAACAGGCAGCGCGCGCAGGGCTTGGCGCGCGCAGGTTGCACAAATGTGCACCCCCTTGCGCACGCCGACCCCGGATTTTATAAGATACGCGTGGCTACGCGTGTATCTTATAAAATCCAGTGTACTTTTGTTTGCGCCTGGTGCGCAAACAAAAGTACGCGATCGCATAATTTTTTAAAATCTACCCTTATGTGCGCCCAGACTATTTTATAACATGCACACAAATATGTGTATGCAAATTATAAAATGGCCACGTATCTGGGTGTGCACCAAAGCACATGTGCCAAAATGTGCCCACAATCTGGTTTGAAAGTTACTGTCATAAGAACATAAGAACATAAGAAATTGCCATGCCGGGTCAGACCAAGGGTCCATCTGTTTCCAACAGAGGCCAAACCAGGCCACAAGAACCTGGCAAGTACCCAAACACTAAGAAGATTCCATGCTACTGATGCCAGTAATAGCAGTGGCTATTCCCTAAGGGGTAGATTTTAAAAAGCATTTACTCGAGCAAAACTGGTTTTTGCTCGAGTAAATACACTTTACTCAAGTAAGTGGGCTTTTCAAAATTACTACAATATATGCCATTGAATTGTCCATAGGATTTACTCAAGTAAGTACACTTTACTCGAGTAAATAGCTTTTGAAAATTGCTACGATAGTATGTCACATTTACATGCGTAACTCCTTTGAAAATGACCCCCTAAGTAAACTGGGTTAATAGCAGTTAATGGACTTCTCCAAGAACTTATCCAAACCTTTTTTGAACCCAGCTACACTAACTGCACTAACCACCTCCTCTGGCAACAAATTCCAGAGCTTAATTGTGCGTTGAGTGAAAAAGAATTGTCTCCGATTAGTCTTAAATGTGCTACTTGCTAACTTCATGGAATGCCCCCTAGTCCTCCTATTGGGGCAGATCTTTAAATCTGCGCTCGTGCGTAGATTTGTTTGCGCAACATGGCGCGAACAAATCTATGCCCGATTTTATAACATGCGTGCGCTGCCACATGCATGTTATAAAATCCAGGGTCGGCATGCGCAAGGGGGTGCACAATTGTGCAACTTGCGCGCTGAGTTGCGCAGCCTTCCTCCGTTCCATCTGAGGCCGCTCCGAAATCGGAGCAGCCTCGGAGGGAACTTTCCTTCCGCCCCCCTCCCCCCCTCCGCACCTTCCTCTCCCTTCCCCTATCTAACCTGCCCCCCAGCCCTATCTAAAACCCCCTCCTGACCTTTATCGGGAACGTTACACCTGCCTCCGGGCAGGCGTAACTTGCGCGCACCGGCCGGCTGCCGGCACACCATCCCCCGGCATGGCGGTTGTTCTGGAGGCCTCGGTCCCGCCCCCGGAATGCCCCTGGGCCGGCACCACGCCCATGACCCTGCCCCCGGAACACCCCTTTTTCGAAGCCCCAGGATATACGCACGTTCTGGGGGCTTGCACGCGCCGCTGAGCCTATGCAAGATAGGCTCGGCACTCGCAGGGGCAGCTTGGGGCAGCTTTTCGGAGGTTACGCTCGTATGTTACATGCGTAACCCTTTGAAAATCTTCCCCATTATCCGAAAGTATAAATAACTGATTCACATCTACTCGTTCAAGACCTCTCGTGATCTTAAAGACCTCTATCATATCCCCCCTCAACCGTCTCTTCTCCAAGCTGAACAGCCCTAACCTCTTCAGCCTTTCCTCATAGGGGAGCTGTTCCATCCCCTTTAACATTCTGGTTGCCTGTCTCTGTACCTTCTCCATCACAACTATATCTTTTTTGAGATGTGGCAACCAAAATTGTACACACTATTCAAGGTGCGGTCTCACTACAGAGCGATACAGAGGCATTATGACATTTTCCGTTATATTAACCATTTCCTTCCTAATAATTCCTAACATTCTGTTTACTTTTTTGACTGCTGCAGCACACTGACCCGACGATTTTAATGTATTATCCACTATGATGCCTAGATATTTTTCCTGGGTGGTAGCACCTAATATGGAACCTAACATCGTGGAACAACAGCAAGGGTTATTTTTCCCTATATGCAACACCTTGCACTTGTCCACATTAAATTTCATCTGCCATTTGAGTGCCCAATATTCCAGTCTTGCTAGGTCCTCCTGTAATGTATCACAATCCGCTTGTGTTTTAACTACTCTGAATAATTTTGTATTGTCCGCAAATTTGATAATCTCACTCGTCGTATTCCTTTCCAGATCATTTATATATATATTGAAAAGCACCAGTCCAAATACTGATCCTTGAGGCACTCCACTGTTTATCTTTTTCCACTGAGAAAATTGACCATTTAATCCTACTCTCTGTTTCCTGTCTTTTAACCAGTTTGTAATGCACGAAAGGACATTGCCTCCTATCCCATGACTTTTTAGTTTTCTTAGAAGCCTCTCATGAGGGACTTTGTCAAATGCCTTCTGAAAATCCAAATACACTGCATCCACTGGTTCACCTTTATCCACATGTTTATTAACCCCTTCAAAAAAATGAAGCAGATTTGTTAGGCAAGACTTCCCTTGGGTAAATCCATGTTGACTGTGTTCCATTAAACCATGTATTTCTATATGCTCTACAATTTTGATCTTTAGAATAGTTTCCACTATTTTTCCCGGCAATGAAGTCAGGCTCACTGGTCTATAGTTACCTGGATCACCCCTGGAGCCCTTTTTAAATATTGGGATTACAATGGCCACCCTCCAGTCTTCAGGTACAATGGATGGTTTTAAAGTTAGGTTTCAAATTTTAACTAATAGATCAGAAATTTCATTTTTTAGTTCCTTCAGTATTCTAGGATGCATACCATCTGGTCCAGGCGATTTGCTACTCTTTAGTTTGTCGATCTGGCCTACTACATCTTCCAGATTCAAAGTGATTTGGTTCAGTTTGTCTGACTCATCACCCTTGGAAACCATCTCTGGAACTGGTATCTCCCCAACATCCTCATTAGTAAACACGGAAGCAAAGAATTAATTTAGTCTTTCTGCAATGGCATTACCTTCCCTACGAGCCCCTTTAACCCCTCGGTACAACCGACTCCCTCACAGGTATCTTGCTTCAGATATATTTTAAAAAGTTTTTATTATGAGTTTTTGCCTCTATAGCCAAATTCATTTCAAATTCTCTCTTCGCCTGTCTTATCAATGTTTTACACTTAACTTGACAATGCTTATGTTTTATCCTATTTTCTTCAGATGGATCCTTCTTCCAGGGATGTTTTTTTTTGGCTAAAATAGCCTCTTTCACCTCACCTTTTAACCATGATGGTAATCGTTTTGCCTTCCTTCCACCTTCCCTAATGCATGGAATCCATCTGGACTGCGCCTCTAGGATTGTATTTTTAAACAATGTCCATGCCTGTTGAACACTTTTAACCTTTGCAGTTGCACCTTTCCGTTTTTTTCTATTTTCCTCATTTTATCAAAGTTTCCCTTTTGAAAGTTTAGTGTTAGAGTTGTAGATTTACTTATTGCCCCCCCCCCTCCAGTTATTAGTTTAAATCTGATCATGTTATGATCACTATTGCCAAGTGGCCCCACCACCGTTACCTCTCTCACCAAATCTTGTGTTCCACTAAGAATTAAATCTAAAATAGCTCCCTCTCTTATTGGTTCCAGAACCAATTGCTCCATGAAAGAATCATTTATCATATCCAGGAACTTTATGTCTCTAGCAAGTCCTGATGTTACATTTACCCAGTCAATATTGGGGTAATTGAAATCTCCAGAAATCAGCAGAAGCGACCTTGCACATAAGCAAGCACTCACATAAACATAGTGCAAGAACAAAGATACAGTTCCATCCAAACTTCACAATTTATGTTATATCTCTCACTTGCAGCCTGTTTTGTTCCGTTCTTGATTGATGTTATTTTATTGTAGACTAAAAATTTTGCTGTGGTCCCTCCTGATGCAGCTCACCCGAAACGCGGACCGCGTCGGGGGACTTTATAAAAATATTCTTCATGTTCACTTGATTGGAGTTGCCTTACTTAAATGAACTATAAATACCTGAACTTACAATAAAAAATTGTGAAGTTTGGATGGAACTGTATCTTTGTTCTTGCACTATGTTTATGTGGGTAATTGAAATCTCCCATTATTATTGCACTGCCAAATTGGTTAGCTTCCCTGATTTCTCTTAGCATTTCATCATCTGTCTGACCATTTTGTCCAGGTGGACGGTAGTATACTCCTATCACTATACTCTTACCCAACACACATGGGATTTCTACCCATACAGATTCTACTGAGCATTTAGTCTCCTGTATGATCTTTATCCTGTTGGACTCTGTACCCTCCTGGACATAAAGTGCCAGACCCCACCAAGTTGATCCTCCCTATCATTGCGATATCATTTGTATCCTGATATAGCACTGTCCCATTGGTTATCCTCCTTCCATCAAGTCTCTGTGTTGCCAATTATGTCAGTCTCATCATTTACCACCTAACTCTCCCATCTTACTTCTTAGACTTCTGGCATTGGCATACAGACATTTCAAAATGTGTTTTTTGTTTGTATTATCAACCTGCTTTTCAGTTGTTAATTTGGAAATCATTAGCTTCGGGGATTTTTTAAATATAGGCACATGAACTACGTTTGCTTTTATTGGAACCTCTCTGTTGGGATGCCCTAACTCTCCTGTTTCATTAGTATCCTTCAAGGATACATTTCTTCGAACCATGCACGGCTGAGTGACTGTAGGCTTTCCCCCTTGTTCTAGTTTAAAAGCTGCTCTATCTCCTTTTTGAAAGTTAGTGCCAGCAGCTTGGTTCCACTGGTTAAGGTGGAGCTCATCCTTTCGGAAAAGTCTTCCCCTTCCCCAAACGTTTCCCCAGTACCTTACAAAATTGAATCCCTCTTCCTTGCACCATCGTCTCATCTATGCATTGAAACGCTGGAACTCTGCCTGCCTCTGGGGACCTGCATGTGGAACAGGAAGCATTTCAGAGAATGCCACCCTGGAGGTTCTGGATTTCAGGTTCTTGTGGCCTGGTTTTGGCCTCTGTTGGAAACAGGATGCTGGGCTTGATGGACCCTTGGTCTGACCCAGCATGGCAATTTCATATGTTCTTATGTTCCCACATTTTCCTATGTCGTTGGTGCCCACATGTACCATGACAGCCGGCTCCCTCCCCAGCACTGTCTATAATTCTATCTAGGTGACACGTGAGGTCTGCCACCTTTGCACCAGGCAGGCAAGTTACCAGGCAGTCCTCACGTCCACCAGCCACCTTGCTATCTACATTTCTAATATTTGAATCACCAGCTACGATGGCCAGTCTAACCCTTTCCTCCTAGGCAGTAGCCCTGTGAGACTTGTCCTCAGTGCGAGAGGACAATACATCACCTGGAGAGCAGGTCCTTGCTACAGGTTCACTTCCTGCTACACCAGGTTGATGTCCCTGTGAATAGTGATGTATATGTCAGTATGTTCACACTGGCATCTCTTACCAGGTAAGAATGTTATGCCATTTTGGGTATTTATTTAGCATGCGTATTCTGAGGTGAGCAGAGCAACATATATATAGGGCATATATGTTAGTCACAACATATATGTAGGGCAGCATATTTATCTATCTACCTACTTTGCTTGTTATCCATTACTGTCATGATTTCATCACACTTTGCCATTTATGGACAGACATACATAATATATGTGACATACTTTTAGAGGGGAGGGGAATAGAAATACCGAGGCACAGCAGAGGATACAAGGCTTCTTTTAGTTCCGAGTACCAATGACTGAATTTACTAGTACTTTTACTTATGACATGTTTAAGTTATAAGTTAAAAGTGCTGCTACTAGTAGATGGCATGGAGGAATAGCCTAATGGTTAGAGCAGCAGACTGCAAGCCATGGAAGCCAGATTTTTTTTTTATTCATTTCATCACAATACAAGCAAGATATATTCTTACTATTTGAAAAAAAAAGAAATGCTATCATCACAAATAAAGCCAAATTATATAGACAACAATACAGGAAATACGCATTTCTCCATCAGGAAACAAAATTATATACGAGGAAGCTGACATCCAGGAGAATTTACAAAATAAAATAAAGAAACAGGCTTAACATTAAACGACCTCTATATTATGGCTCCTCAGATCTGTTAATACTAGGAGAGATGGTCACTATACTCCTTGAATTTATGAATGTCTTAAGCTGTTCAGGCAAGAAGAGTATTTATTTATTTATTTAGTGCTTTACTATACCGGCATTTGAGATAAGGATCACATCATGCTGGTTTACATTTAATAAGGGGTGAGAATGCAAATAAACTCAAACAGTAACAAGTGAAAGGAAACTCTGAAGTTACAATAAAACAGGGGTGTTCAAGACTGGGAGGAGAAGGAAAGGCAATAGGAATTTAACAGAACGAGCAATTGTTTGCAATGTTCAGAGAGTGTCTGACTGTAGTTGTTGGCGAATTAATGGTCAGGTGGGGTCTGGAAAGGCTTGCTTAAACAACCACGTCTTAAGCCTCTTTCTAAACGTTAGAAGACATGGTTCCTGTCGAAGATCTGGGGGAATGGAGTTCCATAGCGATGGTCCAGCGGTAGAGAGGGCCCGGTCTTTGAATGTTATATGTTGAGAGGTTTTGGTGTGTGGAACATGAAATGAATCTCTGTAGGCTTCTCTGATGGGTCTGATGGAGGTATGTTTTCTGAATGGGATTTGTAGGTGGAGTGGGGCATGTTGATGTATGGATTTGTATATAATGGTGATTGACTTATGAATGATTCTGTAGTAAATTGGCAGCCAGTGTAGGTCTTTGAGAATGGGAGAAATGTGGTCTTTTCTCCTTGTGTTTGTCAATACTCTGGCTGCCATGTTTTGGACCATCTGGAGAGGTTTGGTGTGAGACGAGGGGAGACCTAATAAGATAGAGTTGCAGTAATCTATCTTAGAGAAGATTATTGCTTGCAGAACCGTTCTGTAATCATGAAAGTGAAAGAGTGGTCTTATTCTTTTCAGGACATGTAGTTTATGAAAACAGTCTTTCGTTGTTTGGTTAATAAATGATTTTAGGTTTAGACGATTGTCAATAATAACTCCTAAGTCTCTTGCTTTGGTGATGTGAAGGTTGGCTGGTGGATTCTTCGTGATGTTTCTGTTTTCCGGTGATATGAGAAGGAGTTCACTTTTTGATGAATTTAGTATTAAGTTTAGGCTGGTGAGGAGGCCGTTGATTTCTTGCAGGTAGTTTTCCTAAATTTCAAGTGTTTTTGTGATGGATTCTTTAATGGGGATCACGATCTGGACATCGCCTGCGTATAAGAAGTGTTTGAGGTTCCATTTGGTTAGCAACTGGCATAATGGTAGAAGGTAAATATTGAAGAGCGTGGGGGATAGGGAAGAACCGTGGGGAACTCCTATGGAGGAAGGATAGCGAAGGGATTCTTTATTGTGGATTTTAACCTTGAAGCCTCTGGATCATTTTTGGATCTAACAATGCATTTGCACGGATATCTCAATATGAAGGAGAATCCTAAAGAAACAATTTGTGATTTTAAAGCAAGCAAATCTCTCCTTCTATCTTGTGTTGCATGGGCAAAGTCAGGATATATTCGTACTTGAGATCCATTAAATGGAACAGATATACTTCTAAAATATCTCCTTATGACTTTGCTTAGATCTTTCTCCGAAACAAATGATACCAGGAGAGTTGCACAGTCATAGATCTCATCTGTTGAATCTTCTAGAAACTGTGTTAGATTTTCCAATATCTCAGGGCGGTTAATCGCAGAAACTTTTTCTTTAGAGGAAACAGGTAGAAAATAAATCTTCCTGACACAAGGAGTATTTTCTTCTTCAAATTTAAGAATTTCAAGAAAGCATTTTTTAAAAGTTCTATAGGAAATCTCGCCCACTATTTTAGGAAAATTCAATAGACATAGGTTTAAAATGCCAGGAGTAATTCTCCAGGTTCTCAAGCCTACGAGACATACTGGTTAAATCTTTAATCAATTTAACGTTACAGTCCTGAGTTTTCTGCAAAGTTTTTCCCATAGAATCCATCCGTGGATTGAACTCTTTTAAATGATCTTCACATAATTTTACTTTAGTATTGAGATTGTCCAGCTTTGCATAGTGATCCTGTAATGAACTACCCAGAGCAGCCAACAGGTCCCATATTGCTTCCAAAGTCACAATTGCTGGTTTGGGAGGTATTTGAAAGTGGGTTAACTCCCCCATTTTCCTCTCCACAATGTTGCAATGCTCTCACACTCCTTCTGCTCCCTGTCCAGGGTCGATGTGATGAACACACCACCTGGGGTTGCCAATAATCTCGCGAGAAGTAAGAGAGTTGAAAGCATTCCTCCTCTCTGCCCCACTCCCTCCGGAGTTGCAGGAACCGTGTCGGGACCTTGAATCACAGCAGACAGAGGGAGTTCCGGGGAAACTGCCACCTTTGGAGCCTGAGGAACCAGGGGACTTAAGGTAATTTCCTCCAGCGATGTTGATGCTCCCTCATCAGTCACCACATTGGGGGCTTCCTCCCCCTGTTCAGTTGCTTTCCCGGTATAGGTGGTAATAAGACGCTGCCTGGAGGGAAGGGTCGAGTCAGAGGGGTAAACTCGCACCTTCCCTTTCCTTTTCACCGGCATTTTTTTGGTAATTCCCTAAGGCAGCAACAAGCAATATTACCACACACCAGTTCACGCCGCCATCTTGCTTCCCCCATGAGACTTCTTTCTCGGAAGCCAGATTTTAGATCCTGCTGACACACCTTATAACTTTGGGCAAATCACTTCACCATCCATTGCCTCATATAAAAGCATAAAAGTGAATTTAAAAGCCCTGCGCATGCCAAAACCAGGAGGTATGTACACTAGTCAGGCTGCCACCCGCCAAGTGGATTTTAACAGCTGCCTGAGCATCCGCGTATGTCCCGCTGCACGCACAAGTAAAAAGTTTTCAAAAAGGAACAGAGTGTGGGCGAAGCATGGGCGTATTGGGTCCTGGCCAAGAAATGTGTGCATAAATATTTACGCCTCCTTCCATGCGCCGGGGTCCTTAGCTGCATACATTTACTTTTGCTATAGATGGCTTGTAACTTTTAAAACAAACTAATTTAGGAAAGCCAACATGATTTTAAGAGTCAGGGTTAGCAGGGGAAGGGAGACTATTAAATTAGGGAGGTTTGCAAGTCTTATCCCTAAACTTGGTGAACTGGGAATAAACTGGGAAAACAGCGAATGGCGTCAGCACACATCCCTTGTAAAATTCCCCCACTTACTCAGTAGACATGGGATTTGTGCACCCATGCGCATTTCCATTTAAAACTGAGTGCACATGTATGCGCATTCAGGCTATTTTATAAACTGACGAAGTTCCTTCGAGATGAAGTGGACTACAAGCGGGGCAACATTTACTCATGGATGTCTTCTAAAAATCGAACAGAAAAACTATGAGTAACATTTGCAGGGTCTTCCGATGATTCATCGAGAGACGATATAGCAAGTGTGGATCAAACCACATCAAAAAATAATGATAACAATGAGAATACCTCAAGTCTATACAACGACCGGCCTTTTTTGGAATGAGGAGTCAAATTCAGAGA
The DNA here is from genome assembly GCF_901001135.1 of Rhinatrema bivittatum. Classification (NCBI taxonomy): domain Eukaryota; kingdom Metazoa; phylum Chordata; class Amphibia; order Gymnophiona; family Rhinatrematidae; genus Rhinatrema; species Rhinatrema bivittatum. The sequence continues at coordinate 182,746,378 of NC_042617.1, read as the reverse complement.
CACCAGACACCAACTGTTATGAACGCATTGCTCGCGGGTCCCCCCGCGAGCAGGCTCACTTACCCACGCTGTTCACCCGATGCGGCAGGACGCCGCCATCGGGCCTTCATCACGCGGCTAGAGCCGCGGTCTGTTACTGTCCTCGCGGCCCGGAGGCCGCCGCCCCAGATCTTCATTGGCTCCGCAGTCGGAGCTGCGGCCTTCCGGCTTCTCCCTCGGGGCTGGGACCGCCCCCAACACTGCCTTCCATCTTCGCAGCACTAGGCCACAAGCCCCAGTGCCATCCAGCGGCTGGAGCCGCCCCCGGGGCTCCCCGCAGCGGCTGGAGCCGCTGCCGACGTTAGGGCCTGCTCCTCAGGCCCTGCCAGCGTCTGATGCACAGACGCTGTGCAGGCCTCTGGCCATGGTCCTGCACAACCCCTGTTTCCTCTCCTTAGGCACCAGCGTGCACCTTTCTTCAAGATTTAAAGGGCCAGGCACCGGAAGTGTGCTGGCCCCACCTCTGTGACTGTTTCCTGCTTCAGCCCTATAAAGGGCTGCTCCGTCAGTCTGTTCTTGGCCTGGCATCGTGGTGACTTCACTCTGGAGGCTCCTGCCTGCCAGAGCCTTGTAAGGTCTTCTGTCTTCATGGAGCTCCTTGTCTCATCTGCCTTCTTCCATGTCTTCATGTCTTGGTGTCCTGCCTGAGGTCCCGGTCCATGTTGTGATGTCTCGCTATGTTCCTCCATGTCCTGATGTGTCTTCCTGCTAGGATGTTCTTCCCCGTGTCTTCATCTGGTGCTCTCGAGCCTTCTGTTCCTGTAAGCCGGTTCTCTCGGATGGAGTATTCCTGAGAATGAGTTGGCTTGCAGGTGGTAAGTGTCCCTGTGCTCCTGAGCCTCCGTCCCTGCCAACCCTGGGGGAAGCTTCGGGTGATACCGGCTCCGTCATTGGAGTTCCTCCTTGCCTGGACCTTTCCTGTGTTGTTCCGTTCTCCTCGTGGTCCGTGACCAGCCTGCAAGGGCTGTGTAGGGCGCGCAGTGGGACAGGGTGGTCCGCGACTCAGTCCCGCGGGTGGCCTGAGTAGGGTGCCCTGAGAGACAGTGCCAATGTCCATGCCTTGTGTTTTGCCTATTTGGATGTCAAGTTCTTCGTCATGGATGCCGTTGCATCAGCCATGTGTCTTCGTCATGGATGCCGTTGCATCAACCCAGTGTCTTCGTCCATATGCCGTCGCATCAATTATTGTCATCTCTTCATGTCAAGGCCATCTGCCCTCAACCTCAGGCCAGGCCTGCTGCTCCATGCTGTTCGCAGCAGGTCCGAAAGGGCTCGGAATGGTCGGAGCACCATTCAACTTCCAACATCCTCAGATGTTGGCCTTGGGAGCTTGCCGGCCTGGCAGAGGGTAAGACCGTCAGCCATGCGGAGCCACCATCAACCCTTGGCTCGGCCCTGAAGGTCTGGGCCTGGGCTGAGGCCCTAGGGCACACCAAAACACTCCGCCCGCACGTAACACCAACAAGGGGAGACGGAGGTCGGGCAGCGTCCATATATGAAGACTCGACAAACCTGCAATTGTCAGTAAACTTGACAGCACCATCCGGGGTTATTAATTTGCCTAAAGCAACATTAACCACTGCACAAGAAACTTTTTTAAACAAAGGGCTTTCTTTTACCCCAACAAATAAATATTCCGTCTTTGAAGGGGAGAAATATTTACAGAAATTTGTAAGACAGTTACGGCTAAGGCTGTTTTTTTCCTCTACATCTCCAATTGGCCAACAGGACTCCTCAGTGATTACACGATCATCAAAGTGGGTCCCTCCAAGTGCCGTGGACCCAATCATATATACTTTCACTGAGTTAGAAAAGAAAATCATCACATGGGATTAAGATCATCTAAAGTTCATAATAACCTCACCACAGATGAATTACAGGCCCTCCACCAATTGAGATCGGATGTCTCTTGTGTTATAAAACCAGCAGACAAAGGAGGCTCAATTATTATACAGAACAGAGAAAGTTACGTGTTGGAGGCAGAGAAACAATTAAAGGACAACACCTTTTATTTGAAATTATCTGAAGACCCCATGGTTAAAATAAAGGGCCAGATTAATTCATTGTTAGATGGAGCCTTACAAGCTGGTTAACAACCAAAGAAAAACATTTCTTAAAAGTATCCCATCTGACTTGTCTAGTGCTGTATCTAGTTCCAAAAGTGCATAAATCTCTTGAGGCCCCTCCCGGAAGACCGATAGTTTCGTCAAAAGGCTCCTTATTAGAGCGACTGTCTCAATTCGTAGATGTTTTTCTAAAAGAACATATCCCACAGATCCCCTCTTACCTACGAGATTCATCTCATTTGATGACCATTCTACAAGGTTATGAACAACCGGAAGCAAAAGTTTGGTTGGTCACCATAGATATAGTGGCAGTATATACCAACATCCCACAGGAGGAGGTGCTACATATTGTTGAACAAGTGTTATTGAATACACAAGACTGAAACAGGACACCTACAGCTTTTATAGTACAACTAGCCACCATAGCTCTACAACAAAATTATTTCATGTTCCAGGGTGAATATTATCAGCAGATAAAAGGAACTGATATGGGGGCTACAATGGCTCCAGATTTAGCAAATTTATATGTAGCTGAATTCGAGAAACAATGGTTGACCAATAATCCATTTCAAAAATATATTCATTTGTGGAAACGATATATAGATGATATTTTTGTCATCTGGCATGGTACAGAAAGGATGCTTCGACAATTTATGGAGTGGCTCAACACATTGTTAAGTTCATGGACTCTTAATCTGACTTATGTGATTAAAACAAGTCAAAAAGTGGATCAAAATATCATACAGTCTTTTAATGAAACTGACCTTCAAAGATGAGAAGTTGAACTGAACAAGCTGGTGATTCACTATTAAAGTTATTTATTCAAAAAACAGCATAGATTCAAGAATAAAATTCAACAGAAACTTTGTAAAAGAGTAAATACATGGCAACAGGCAAAAAAGTATAAATACATGGCAAAAGGCAGAGACTAAGCAGAAGAGAAGCGTTCACCATTGCTATCAGTTGCCAAGGCAACCTGAACGCGTCTCTTCAGTATATATAAACATCTTATCCTTGACGTATCTTAACAGTTCAAAAAAGCTCGAGCCCCCTGTTCCCTCCAAATTAAAAGCTCTTGGGTGCATGTTTGCATTGAGGCAGGCTTCCTGAACTCAATCTCGCATGCGTGCGTCGAGCGTCACGCGCGCGCACCCTGTCCGACGTGCCGAAGCGCATGAGCCGCGGCGAACCTCAGAACACTCACCGCACTCCTCGACCGACATGCCAACCACCGAACTCGGCGACCTCGCACCCAAACCCCACTCAAAACCATCCCAAACAAAGGTAAAATCTTAACACACATGTAATGTATATTTACAGTTTACCTTTCAGTGTAGCCATGAACAAATATCATTCTTGTATATACAATAGAGATGTGAATCGTGTCCTCGATCGTCTTAACGATCGATTTCGGCTGGGAGGGGGAGGGAATCGTATCGTCGCCGTTTGGGTGTTTAGAGTATCGTGAAAATCGTTAAAATTGTGAACCGGCACACTAAAACCCCCTAAAACCCACCCCCCGACCCTTTAAATTAAATCCCCCACCCTCCCGAACCCCCCCCCCCAAATGCCTTAAATTACCTGGGGGTCCAGCAGCGGTCCGTAGCTAAATCGGGGGAAGGGGGAGGGCAGGAAAACCGGCACACTAAAACACCCTAAAACCCACCCCCGACCCTTTAAATTAAATCCCCCACCCTCCCGAACCCCCCCCCCCCAAAATGCCTTAAATTACCTGGGGGTCCAGCGGCGGTCCGGAACGGTCTCCTGCAATTGAATCGTGTTGTCTTCAGCCGCCGCCATTTTGAAAAATGGCGGCGCAAAATGGCGGCGGCCATAGGCCATCGACTGCAGGAACTCGTTCAGCGGGGGGACCCCCGCTGAACGACCTCCTGCAGTCGATCTCCTGCCGGCGCCATTTTCCGTACGGAAAACGATTCGCGGCAGGAGATCGCTCCCGGACCCCCGCTGGACCCCCAGGGACTTTTGGCCAGCTTGGGGGGGCCTCCTGACCCCCACAAGACTTGCCAAAAGTCCAGCGGGGGTCCAGAACGACCTCCTGCAGTCGTATCATGTTGGTCTATGGCCGCCGCCATTTTGCGCCGCCATTTTGCAAAATGGCGGCACAGAATGGCGCCGGCTGAAGACAACACGATTCAATTGCAGGAGGCCGTTCCAGACCGCCGCTGGACCCCCAGGTAATTTAAGGCATTTGGGGGGGGTTCGGGAGGGTGGGGGATTTAATTTAAAGGGTCGGGGTGGGTTTTAGGGGGTTTTAGTGTGCCGGTTTTCCTGCCCTCCCCCTTCCCCCGATTTACGATTTTTTGACGATAAATCGGGGGAATTGGTATTGTATCGTGGCCCTAATGATTTTTGACGATTTAAAATATATCGGACGATATTTTAAATCGTCAAAAAACGATTCACATCCCTAATATACAAATCAGTTTAGATCAAGGTAAATGCCAATTTTCTATTTTTGTAAGCCCACAGATCGTAATATGCTCTTACATTCTTCTTCTTTCCATCCACAACATCTGCGAGATAACCTCCCTGTGGGACAATTTCTACGATTGCGACGTCTATGCTCTACAATGGAGGAGTTTCAAATACAAGCTAAACAGATGACAATAAGGTTTTTACAGAAGGGTGTCCCACAAAGATAGTCAGGAGAGCATATAAGCGAGCTCGGTGGGCCAACAGAGAATGGTTATTACAGCCACAGAGACCACAGGAGAAGAAGATGATTTGTATATTATCATTCACACCTCAAACACACAATTTGAAATGCAGTATAATTAAATATTGACCCCTGTTGCAAAAAATGCAATTTTTCAGGAATTTCCCGTTTTTGCATTTAAAAGAGCGAGACATTTGAGAGATATGGTGGTCCAGTCACACATCAGGCAAACCTGGACATTTTAGATGTGGACAGTGCAATATATGCTAACTAGTAGTTCAGGGTCCGACACTGGAGATCACAGACAGTGATCGTTTTCCATCAACATTTATCATGCATAACTGAGAGCATCATATATGCCCTGTGGTGCCCATGTAATTTAGTCTACATTGGGAAGACTATATGAAAATTTAAAATACGACTTCAGGAACATATAAGTTGTATTAACAGACATAAGGAAGTGGCACCTTTGGTAGACCATTGGGTAGCAGAAGCCCATCAATGGGAAGACCTGACAGCAGCAGCACTGTGCCATGTTCCCTGCTCACCATGGGAGGGAGGGGTGATCACAATCTCAAATTAGTTCAGATTGAACAACGGTATATCTTCTTGTGGAACACTATAACCCCAAATGGACTCAATAAAGAAACAGAGTGGGCTGCATTTTAATAGGTTACAACATTTAGTAACTCATTGATTACAGAAGTTTTGTTTGTTAATAAATCACTCCTCAAGTCATTTACATTTCTCATAATGAATTTCCTTATGATGACATTGGGGTTAACCACAAAACTCAATGCAAAGACCAAATAAGAAATGGGTTTTCCTGTTTTTATGTAACACATAAAAAAGAGGAGTGCATATATGCCACCAGGGAAGAAGTAAATGGATATACACACTAGAGAGATGCAAGCCAGAGAGAATACAAAGATGGTATCAGTTAACAATAGGGGATTCATTTTTTCTCATAAACAAGGGTACCTGAAAAGGGCATTCAAACGGGGAGTAATAGCGCGTTAACAATGCACCAATAACCCCCGTTTAGAAATAGAATCAGTTTAGTTTATAGGTAAATTTCCTAAACTAAATCAGTTTAGTTTATAGGTAAATTTCCAGTCATCTGTTTTTAAGCTTTTTATGTTCGCCTGTTAAGCTACATTTCTACGCTGCTCTTGTGTTATCCCCCTCCCAGTTCTTTCTCCCTGTTAATATGTACTTTCAAACCTGCTGTTCAAATGTGAACCGGTATGATGTCCCTACTAATACAGGTATATAAAAGTCTCTAAATAAATAAATAAATAAATAAATAAATTTAGTAGGCTGGCATTTCCTTGTTAACAATTGGGTATGGGACAGAGAACTCTGGCGGTTACAAAATGGATAGGAAGGAGATTCCATTATTGTTGTAAAAAATGACAATAATAAAAATCTGTTGTAAAACATGACAATAATAAAAATCTGATATAGAACTTTCCCTCTCAGTAGTGATAGAGGGACATGATAGGGAACTCATCAGTTACTAGTGATAGGTCCCCCGCATGGGGGTAATGTTTAAGGGACGTGAAGGAAAACTGCAGTTGGCAGTCACGCTCAAAAGGGACCTGTTTGGTGTATTAAATAAAATCAGGAACTTGGGACTTGGTTTTTTGCAAACTGGGATTAGGCAAGGATTTTTTGGCGGCTTCAGGTTTCAGCCGAATTTGGGTTAAACAGTAATTGGCTAAAAGAAAAAACGCATGGGATTAGATCAAAATAGAAACAGATAGAAGCAGATGCAATAGGAAATTCGTCGTTAGAAGACCTATTTTTGTCTAGTGGAGGCAAGCGGACATGAAAAAGCACCTATCAGTCATTAAGGTTTGATTCCTCACCCTGGGTATAGTGAGCAGAGGACTTGATGGAGAACTGTAGACAGAATTGGGTTTAGCGCATGGGCGATTTGCTGACGGTCTCGTTCTGAAACAGACACAGGTCATTGGTCCTTTTAACATTTAAATAGCATACAGTACCTCATGCCAGTTGTCCGATAGCAACATGGTGTTCTAGACGGGTACAAGTCAAGTAAAATGTACCGTAAGTCTTTATATGTTTATGTACACAATCAGGAGGTGACCCAGGGATTGAAATTTCTGTGAGTAACAATAGATTTTGATTTTATATAGCTCTCTTAGGGATGGTCGAAACACTGCCAGTGTCGGGCTGATGGCTCCAATCTTCCAAAAATAAATGGTCTTTACAGGAGAAGATAACTTCTTATTAAATATAGCTAAGTTTAAAAGAATACTAATGAAGGCGACTGATGGTGACCATGTAAGAGAGAGTTAACTTTATAAAGATAAGCATATTTTTAAACACTTTTCGATGAGGGATATCACTAATGGATGGCAAATAAGATATAAAAAATTGCATTTAAATATGAAATAAAAAATTTAAAATGGTATTTTCACTAATAAGGCTATCACCAATATAGGGTGGAGCCTAATAAGAGAAACTGGACATCGGTGTACATAAAAGAAAATACAGCGTCTTCTGTTTGTTGGATTTTGATAATTTTATAAAGTGTGCATATACACAAGTATGTTATAAAATGGCTTTTTCCACCACTGGCCCTTTAAATTGTAAAGAGAGGTGCGCCTGCATGCCTAGAGATGTCAGGGCAGGAGCAGCAGTGTCAGTGCTGTCCCCAGCCACATCAAGGGGCCAGCCGCAAAGATCAGCAGCAGCGGCATCCTGGCCGCAACAAAGATGGCAGGAGCAGCAGCAGGAGCAACGGCAGCTCAACACCACAAAGACTGGCTTGATGTGGCAGTGGCTCCCAGCCATGAGGGCGAATGGAGGCATCAGCGGCGTTCACACCATGGGGAGGGAACAAAGCCAGTGTCCAACCAGTAGGGAGTTCAGAGGCCACTCGCGGGCTTGTCCTATGGCGGCATCGCAACAGTACCCCCTCCTCAAAACCCCCGCCTCAAGCCTCTTTTCTTCAGCCACAGAGGAAAAGAAGGTATACCTCATATACCAACAGGGGGAATCAAGGGTCCAAATATGGAAGCTGGAAATTCATTAATGTGAGACTGAAGCGGAGAAATATTCAAAACTTGAGGCAGGAACAAAGACAGAGACATAACCAAGTGCTCGGACAAAACATGATTAAAACTTGAACCAAAAACAGGACTGAAGCGTGGATTCCTTATCATCCAGGAGGGCTAGTCCAATTCTTCAGGCTCTCACTTGATTGTGACAAAATGTGGATCACATTAGAGTTATTGTCCTCCTGCTATTCTAGCAAAGGTGGTGGTTAGTTAATTGGAACATCTATGCTTGATCTTTTGTAGCTGGAAGTGTTGTACCAAGATGAATAAGTAAACTAAAATGCGAGATTACAAACAGGTTGGCTCTAGAGTAGCAGATGGTATGGGAAAGAGAGACTGATCTGAAGAACTTAGGTAAGCAATTATAGAGCTGGACTTCTCCTGTAGATCAGGAATACTCCCAAGGACCCCAGAGGTCCTAGCTGATGGTGGTCTAGATTCATTGATACATCTATCGTGGGCAGATGATAGGAGGTCCAGTAGCTCAGGCTTGTGGTAAAATAGATGGTATTGCAGGTTTTCCACTTAAAAGAGCCACAGGACAGTAACCAGGAATAGGTGACTATAACTCAAAAAGAATTTAATCTGTAATCCACAGGCTGAAGCCTGCTCATAACTGTAGTGAGTTCAGTTCTTGTAGTTGAAACATTAGAAAGGGTTAAAATTGGTTTTGCCTTGCTTTTATTGCACATATTAGAATTTACTGGAACAGAGCTAGTTATTCTCAGGTTGCTGCAGCGTGGAAACACAACCAGCAATTGACTTAACTTAAAGTCTTTTTAACAGATCTAGCTCCCACTTGATGGAATTGAACAGCAAGGACAGAGTTCCCAATGAAATTTGGAATTGGGACACTATAAATTAGAGATGTGAATCGTTTTCCATATCGTCTTAACGATAGAAATCGTGTGGCAGGGCAAGAAAATCGTGTTAGGCACGATTTTTTAGTTAAAAAATCGTTAAAAATCGTTTTTTCCGATTAGTGCGCACTAACTGGGAGTTAGTGCGCACTAACTGAAAATGATACAATTTGACACTTTTCAGGTCAGTTAAGGTCAGTTTAGGAATGAATATGTATTCCTATTGGCTGCCCTCTTATTTATTCATGTTACCAAGCTTCCCACTGACAGTATATGGGGGATGGGAAATGGAAACAGTTGGTAGCTTGACAAAACAAGTAATGTGATCAGTCAATGTGACTAGAACTTGTGCCCTAACCCTGATACCAGGGGTATTGTGATCTTCCTGCACACAGTGCCCTATCCCTATTAATACCAGGAGTGTTGTGATCTTCCTGCACACAGTGCCCTAACCCTGGCACCAGGGGTGTTGTGATCTTCCTGCACACAGTGCCCTATCCCTATTAATACCAGGAGTGTTGTGATCTTCCTGCACACAGTGCCCTATCCCTATTAATACCAGGAGTGTTGTGATCTTCCTGCACACAGTGCCCTAACCCTGGCACCAGGGGTGTTGTGATCTTCCTGCACACAGTGCCCTATCCCTATTAATACCAGGAGTGTTGTGATCTTCCTGCACACAGTGCCCTAACCCTGACACCAGGGGTGTTGTGATCTTCCTGCACACAGTGCCCTAACCCTGGCACCAGGGGTGTTGTGATCTTCCTGCACACAGTGCCCTATCCCTATTAATACCAGGAGTGTTGTGATCTTCCTGCACACAGTGCTCTATCCCTGGCACCAGGGGTGTTGTGATCTTCATGTACACAGTGCCCTATCCCTATTAATACCAGGAGTGTTGTGATCTTCCTGCACACAGTGCCCTATCCCTAATACCAGGGGTGTTGTGATCTTCCTGCACACAGTGCCCTATTCCTGATACCGGGGGTGTTGGGATCTTCTTGCACACATCCCGGTATCAGGGATAGGGCACTGCATGCAGGAAGATCACAACACTCCTGGTATCAGGAATAGGGCACTGTGTGCAGGAAGATCACAACACCCCTGGTATTAGGGATAGGGCACTGCGTGCAGGAAGATCACAACACTCCTGGTATTAATAGGGATAGGGCACTGCATGCAGGAAGATCACAACACCCCTGGTATCAGGGATAGGGCACTGTGTGCAGGAAGATCACAATACCCCGGAGGAGTGAGGGTCAGGCAGCTCCCCCATGTCTGTGAAGCCAGCCTCTCACTAGTAATGCAGGGAGGGAGCTGTCTCAGACTTCACCATCCTCCCCCCCCCCCCCTCACCCACACACCATTCACTAGCTGGGACATGGGGGAAGTCAGGAGTGAGGGTCAGGCAGCTCCCCCCTGTCTGTGAAGCCAGCCTCTCACTAGTAATGCAGGGAGGGAGCTGTCTCAGACTGGTATCAGGGATAGGGCACTGAGTGCAGGAAGATCACAACACCCCTGGTATCAGGAATAGGGCACAGGTTCTAGTCATATTGACTGATCACATTACTTTTTTTGTCAACTACCAACAGTTTTCATTTCCCATCCCCGCAACCATCACCTCAGTTGGAACCTTGGTAACATCAATAGATAAGAGGGCAGCCAGCCAATAGGAATACATATTCATTCCTAACTGACCTTTACTGACCTGGATAATGTCAATAATTTGTATCATTTTCTGTTAGTGTTCCTGAGTTTCCATTTCCATTTCCCATCCCCCCAACCATCACCTCAGTGGGAACCTGGTTAATATCAATAGATAAGAGGGCAGCCAGCCAATAGGAACACATATTCATTCCTAACTGACCTTTACTGACCTGGAAAGTGTCAATTTGTATCATTTTCAGTTAGTGCGCACTAACTCGAGTTAGTGCGCTAACTTGGAGTTAGTGCGCACTAACTCCCGTTAGTGCGCACTAACACGATTTAACGATTTTTAACGATAAATCGTTAGAATTTCTATTGTATCGTGTTCTATAACGATTTAAGGCGATATTAAAATTATCGGACGATAATTTTAATCGTTAAAAAACGATTCACATCCCTACTATAAATCAGCCACGCTCTTGTGTTCTAATAGTGGCTGTCTTGCTCTCTTGCAACGCAATCTTGAGGCAAAAGGTTCAAAATCAGTAGCTGCTTTTACGATGTTTACTGGCAAGATTGGGATCCAAAACTTTATTTATTTATTTAAAAGTTTTTTTTATACCGAGGTATAGCTAGCAGCCTTCACTCTGGTTTACAATTATAACAACTTATTACAATTAACAGAGAATGGAGAAACTTAGGAAACATTAAACTAAACTTGATACAAGCAAAAAATTTCAGATGCTAATAATAGGGTATATCTGTAATCTAACCATGTAATTTATAACTTGAAAAACATTCTGTGTCATAGTCTTAGTCGTTCCATTGCATATCCGATAAAGGTTATACATGGGGTCTGTTATGTTATGTTATGAGAGATTAACCAATACCATCTTTGAATGTTTGGCTAAATATCCATGTTTTGAGCTCTTTTTTAAATGACTTAATGTTGCTTTGTGAGCTCAAGTGCTCTGGTAGTGAGTTCCATAATTTTGGACCGGCGATGGATATGGCTCTGTTCCTTGTGGTGGATAGCTTGGCTAATGGGAGTGATGGTATTTCTAGCTGTAATTTTCTGGCTGTTCTAGTTGTACGTTGCGATCTGTGAAAATGTATGACATTGTCAAGGACTGTGTTATCTGTTTTGTAAATTGCGTTGATTAGGACTGTAAGTAATTTGAATTCAATTCTTTTATCAACTGGAAGCCAGTGTAGGCTGTTGAGTATGGGTGTGATGTGTTCTGATTTCTTTTTTCTGGTTAGTACTCTTGCTGCTGCATTCTGTAGTAGTTGAAGTGGCTTTAAGGTCTCTTTGGGTAGACCTATCAAGAGAGAGTTGCAGTAGTCAAGGCTGGTAAAGATGAGAGATTGTAAGACTGTTCTGAAATCTTGGTGGTGAAGCATCGGTTTAAGGTGTTTAAGTATTTGGAGTTTGTGGAAACCTTCCTTTGTTTTTGTTGAGATGTGTTTTTTGTAGGTTAATTCACTGTCAATCCAGATTCCGAGGTCTTTTACATTGTCTTTAAGTTGTATGTGGATGTTATCTATTTGGAGAGATGGGTTGGTTTTGGGTCCAGAGTTTTTTCTTTCGATTATGATGCATTCAGTTTTGCTCATGTTAAGACATAATGGGATAGATTTTTAAAAAATGTGCGTTTGCGTACTTTTGTTGGTGCACCAGTCGCAAACAAAAGTACGCTGGATTTTAGTAGATACGCGCGTAGCCGCGCGTATCTTCTAAAATCCAGGATCGGCGCGCGCAAGGCTGCCGATTTTGGGCAGCCGGCGCGCGCCGAGCCGCGCAGCCTGCCTCCGTTCCCTCCGAGGCCGCTCCGAAATCGGAGCGGCCTCGGAGGGAACTCTCTTTCACCCTCCCCTCCCCCTCCCCTCCCTTCCTCTACCTAACCCACCCCCCCAGCCCTATCTAAACCCCCCCCTACCTTTGTCCACGGATTTACGCCTCCCGGAGGGAGAAGTAAATCCACACACGCCAGCGGGCCGCTGGCGTGCCGAGACACAACCCGGGGGCAGTTCCGGAGGGCGCGGCCACGCCCCCAGACTGCCCCGGGCCAAAACCATGCCCCCCGGGCCCGCCCCCAAAACGCCGTGTCGATCGGCCCCGCCCCCGACATGCCCCCGACAAAAAACCCCGGGACTTACGCGAGTCCCGGGGCTCTGCGCGCACCGGCAGGCCTATGGAAAATAGGCGCGCTGGCGCGCAAGGCCCTGCTCACGTAAATCCGGGCGGATTTACACAAGCAGGGCTTTTAAAATCCACCCTAATTTTAGGAGGTTTAGCATATTTTTGATCGAACCAAGGTGAGAGGCAGCTATTAACAGTACATCTTCGGTGGTGGATGTAATTGGAATGAGGAGTTGTATGTCGTCAGCATACATGTAGTAAGTGACGCCTAGGCTTGATAGGAGTTGGCATAGGGGAAGTAGATAGATGTTAAAGTGTGGCCAAAAGAGCGGACCCTTGTGGTACACCTGTTTCCAGGGGGATTGCTTCTGATGCGTTGTTGTTGATGGAGACTTTGAAATAGCTGTCTTTTAGATAAGAAGTGAACCAGTCAAGAGTTTTGCCTGATAGCCCTATGTTAGCTAGACTGGATATTAGCTTTTTGTGATCAACTGTATCAAATGCCGCGGAAAGGTCGAGAAGGATGAGTGTGTGACCTATTTTGTTATCAAATCCTCTTAGTATGTTGTTGGATGGGTTGAGCAGAAGGGTTTCCGTGCTGAGGTATTTCCTGAAGCCGTATTGGGTGGGATGTAGTATTTTGTAGTTCTCGAGGTGTTCATTGAGTTGTTTTAGGACTGCTTTCTCGGTCATTTTCTCAAGTAGGGGTAGGTTTGATATTGGATGATAGTTGTTTAGGTCGTCTGGGTTCAGGTTCTTTCTTTTCAGAATTGGTCTGATTGTTGCTGTTTTTAACTTTACTGGTAGCTCCCCTTCTTCGAGAGATTTGTTGATGATTGCTGCTACTGTTGGGGCTATGGAATGAGCAATTTCCTTAAGCTCTCATGTGGGGATGGTGTCTTGGTCATGGCGAGCTGGGTTTATTTTCCTTAGCATTTTTTCTGTTTCCATGGAGGATATCGGTTCGAAGTTAAACCATGTTGCTGTATTTGATGTGGATATTCGGTTTTCTTCAATCGAGGAGTTATTAAAGGCATCTGTTATTTTGGTTATTTTGTTCTTGAAGAAAATAGCTAAGTCTTGGCTTAAAGTTTTTGATTCGGTTGGGTTGGAGTAGGTGTTTTCAGAAATGAGGTTACTTACTATGTTGTAAAGGGATTTGGCGTTATTGGAGGAGTTCTTGATCTTTTGACTGTAGTAGTCACGTTTAGTGTTCAGGATCATTTTTTTATAAGCGGCTAGATTCGTGTGATATCTCTGCAGAGTCATGAGACACTTGTCTTTTTGCCATTCTTTTTCACATTTCCTAAGGTTGGATTTCATGTTTTTTAGTTGAGAGGTGAACCATGGATTCTGTAGTTCTCTGTGATTTTTTAGCTTTTTAAATTTTTCAGGGTTCATAGTATTAGCGGTGTCTTCTGTAATTTGGAACCAGGAATTGCTAGCATTGTTTATATTTCAGAGGTCTAGATTTGCTAGTTGTTTTCCAAGTTCTTGTTGGAGAAGGTTGGTTTGGAAGGGTGGTCGGTATCTGAAGGCTCGTTGCGGTTCATTTGTTTTTGTCAAGATGTTGAAGTTAGCTTTCGTCTTGCATTGTAAGAGGTAGTGGTCAGACCAGGGGACTGGACTGTAAGTTATAGATGTGTCTGAGAAATATTTATTAGTGAAAATCAGGTCCAGTGTATGTCCAGCTTTGTGTGTGGGGTTGTTCACTTATAGAATGCAATTTAGACTTGATAGCATGTCTAGTAGGGTTTGGCAATTTTGCGATCTGGGACTTGTGTCTGTGTGAAGATTGAAGTCACTAAGGATTATAGTCAGTTTTTTCATGCTGATGTTTGTTATTAGGAATTCCAGTAGTGGGGAGATATTGTTATCTAGAAGCTTGGGTGGGCAGTATACTAGACATATTTGTAGGTTTTACGATTCAAAGAGAGATAATTTGAATTGTTTTGGGAGATTGTGTGGGATCACTTTCACTGAGAAATGTTTTTTTATAATGAGGAGCAGACCTCCTCCTCTACGGTTCTTGCGGGGGATTGAGAATGTGTCATATGCACTGCTGTCTATTTGGTTCAGTAGGACTTGATCGGTATTTTTGAACCATGTTTCAGTTATAGCGATGAAATCAGGGTTCTTTTCTTGTAGTATGTCTGATATTAACATGTATTTTGGGTTAAGGATTGAGCATTTATAAGAAGGAAGGTGAGACATAATAAGTTTATGATATTTTTCACTAGTGGTATGTTAATAAGGTATCTGTGCCTTATTTGATGAGGCGTGTTTGTTGATGTCGCCATCTTTGGTATGTCTGATGAAATTCGTTGATGTTTTGATGTTGAGCTGGTGTGAGCTAGAAGATAATAGGCTGAGTGTTGGGTGATGTTGATAGAGATGTAGGAGCTGTACAAGATCGGTCTGAAATCTTGGCTAGTTTATTATGAAATATGAAAGGATGGCTTTTGAAGAGCTTATGCTGCTTGCTGGAGTGTGCTAGATGAGATCCAGATGGGTGCAAGAGTATGCTTGACAAGATCTGGATGCGTGCTGGAGTATTCTTGATTAGCTCGGGATGAGTGCTGGGGTATGCTTGATGAGATCAGGAGTATGCTTGAAGAGTGTTGGAGTATTCTTGATGAGTGCTGGGGTATGCTTGAAGAGATCAGGAGTATGCTTGAAGAGTGCTGGAGTATTCTTGATGAGTGCTGGGGTATGTTTGAAGAGATCAGGAATATGCTTGAAGAGTACCGGAGTTTGCTTGATGAGATCAGGATGCGTGTTGGAGTAAGCTGATGAGATCAGGATGAGAGCTGGATGGTGTTTGATGTGACAGCTGAGGGGAGATATGATAGAGGTCTATAAAATAATGAGTGGAATGGAACGTGTAAACGTTAATCAGTTGTTTACTCTTTCAAAAAGTACAAAGACCAGGGGACACACAATGAAGTTACTAGGTAATACATTTAAAACTAATAAAGAAAATATTTTTTACTCAACGCATAATTAAGCTCTGGAATTTGTTGCCAGAGGATGTAGTGAAAGCTATTAGTATAGCTGCATTTAAAAAGGGTTTGGTCAAGTTTCTGGAGGAAAAGTCCATTAACAATTATTAAGGTAGAGTTGCAGAAATCCACTGCTTATTCTTGGGATAAGCAGCTTGGAATCTATCTACCCCTTGGGATCCTACCAGGTACTTGTGACCTAGCTTGGCTACTTTGGAAACAGGATACTGGGCTTGGTCTGATCCAGTATGGCAAGCCTTATGTTCAACTCCTAATATGGCATTTAATACCATGTAACTACAGTATGAGTTACTTTTCCCTGTGTGCATCACTTTGCACTTGTCCACATTAAATTTCATCTGCCAGTTTTGGATGCCCAATCTCTTAGTCTTAGAAGATGCTCCTGTATTTTCTCACAATCCAGTTGTGATTTAACAACTCGGAATAATTTTGTGTCAGCTGCAAATTTGCTCACCTCACTCTTCATACACTTTTCCTGATCATTTATAAATATATTAAAAAGCACTGGCCCCAGTACAGATCTCTAAGGCACGCCACTGTTCACCTTTCTCCACTGAGAAAACTGACCATTTAGTCCTACTCTCTGTTTCCTATCTTTTAACCAGTTTGCAATCCACAGTAATGCTTTTACATTTTCTCAGGAGACTCTCAGGGGGCATTCTGTCAAACACCTTCTGAAAATCCAAATACACTACATCCACTGGCTCACCATTATCCACGTTTATTACCCTCTTCAAAAAAATGTAGAAGATTGGTGAAGCAATCCATGCTGGTTGTGTCCCATTAAAGCATATATTTCTATGTGTTCTGTGATTTTGTTCTTTAGAATAGCTTCTACAATTTTTCCTGGCACTGAAATCAGGTTAACTGGTCTATAGTTTCACGACAACCCTGGTCACACATTGGCTAACCTCCAAACTTCAGGTACCATAGATGATTTTAATGATAGATTGCAAATTACTAGTATTTGAGCACCCTGGTACCAAAACATCTAAGATAAAATCCCTTTCCCCCAAGTCTTCACTACATGCCTCTCACCTCTTTAGGCGTCTCTTGCTCCTTCCTGGGGTCTGTGAAATAGAAAAGGGCAGGAGTGAGTCACTCCTGTCCTGCCAGCTTGCATTTCAGAAGTGATTTTGGCTGACAATAAAATGAAGCCAGTCTCAGGGCCAGCACCTTTGAAGTGGAACCCGGCTGAGCAAGAGTGACTAGGGATCGCTTCTGTCCCAGTCTACTTTGTAGACCCCAGGAAGGGGGGTATAAGAACTCTGGGGGAGAGGAGGCCTGAGGGAGAAATTAATTTTGTTGTTTTGTTGGCTCTCTCTTTTTTGTTAATGTTGATTTTTCAAAACAAAAGCCAACAGAATAAAACAGGAATTTCAGAATTGTTGGGGGGGGAGGGGGGGTAGTTTCATTTTAAAACAAAATGAAATGCAGGTGTTTTGTTGTATTTTTAATTTTGTTTCAAAACAAATGCACATTCTTAATGAGGGCCTTCCCTTTGAAAGGCTTTAAAGGCCAATGTAAACAACTTAAATTGACTTGCCAGACTATTGGCAGTCAATGATGGCTTCTTAAAGCCAGGGTGATTCGCTCAAAATATCTACATTCTGAATGAGTTGGGAATCCCTGATCAAGGACTTTTGAAGGCCTAAATAAATGGTGTTACAGGAATCAGCCTCCCGCAGGTCAACTGCTTCTATAACTGTTCTCCTGTCAGCAGGCTGAAAGAAGTATTTCAGCCTTCTAACAAATCTCAGCTTAGAAAAAGCATTCTTAAATGTAAACACAAAGATATAGCTGTGGATAAGAGGCAAAACATTAGACAGAATTGATTTAATTAATGTCGTTTCAGATTCAGGCTTATGTGCAGCATTAGATACAAATCATTTCAGGAACCTGAGGTCAGTATATAATAATTGAATTATTTATTATTATCGCTTACACAAATAAAAGTGCAGTGGAAGGTGACTGGTGGGATTGTTTTGGGTCAATCTAAAAGGATGACATTTGCTGAGATACGATTTCTGCTCTTGAATTGGCCTCGGGCTAGCCAGATCTCCCAGTATTAAGACAAAATAAATGGGAGAAATGTAAGCATATTTAAGAAGGAAAATAATGCAATGCCATTGAAAAAGAAAATTATATATTATTTTTTGGGTGATGCAAGCACATAGTATTTTGAGCATTTGAATCCCTGCCAAAAGTATGTTTGATGCTGAAACAGTGGCTGCTGTCAGGTGATGTTATGAGATTACTTTTTCACAATGGTTTGTTTGCACTAGTGATGTTTTCTCCAAGACTAGTTGCATAAAGTTATCCATTTGCAAATAAAAAGGACATAAAAATAAGAGCTGGGTGGGGTGTTTAATTTTCAAAACGTTTTCTATGAAAGAAGACTTATTGATAAAGTGCTCCTTCCTCCTGTCAATGTGGATAAAAATACCCTCCTTAGTCATAACATAGTTACTTTTACCTGCAGCCAAACAGAAGTGGAGAGGGATTGGGGAGAAAGTGTGTACACATGAGGCTTTCTATGGGTACATTTATAGTTACTTCAAAGCAGGTGCAAATGTTTGTGGGTACCTTGTAACATTTTGTCCGTGGATGGATTTTCAAAGGAAAACTCTGTACAGTGTTTCCCTTTCAAAATATACCTATGGGACTGAAAAATTTGGTTTTACATGCATAAATGCACTTTATGGGGTAGATTTTAAAAGGAGTGTGCTACCCGGCACGCAAACATGTATGCCCGATTTTATAACTTGCGCCCGCAAGTTATAAAATCAGGGGCTGGCGAGCACAAGGGGGTGCACAATTGTGCACCTTGCGCGCACTGAGCCGCACTGCCTTCCCCGTTCCCTCCCCTCTAGCCTAACCTTCCCACCCCTTCCCCTAACCTTTCCCCCCCAGCCCTACTCTAACCCCCCCCCCCCCAAATTGTTATCTTACCTTTTGCGCCTGCCTCCGGGCAAGCGCAAGTTGCACGTGCTGGCACCCTGCTGGCATGTGATCCTTCGACACAGCGGCAATCGCCACTGTGTCACAGGCCTCTGGCCCCATCCCTTCCCTGCCCACAGACCGCCCCGCCAACGTACTGCCCCTTTAGTAAACCCCAGACTTACACGCGTCCCGGGTCTTTACGCGCGTCGCCGAGCCTTTTTAAAATAGGTCAGGCGCGCGTAAGCCCCTAGGCGCGTAAATCTTCTGGATTTATGCACGTAGGGCTTTTAAAATCCAGCCCTTTGCGTGTAAATGGGCTTTTGAAAATTGCTACTTTTTAAGTGAATTCTAAAAGCCCGACGTGCGCCAAAATCGGGAGATACACGAACATGTCGGGCTGACGCACTGAACAGATTTTAAAAGCCACCCCAGTATGCACGTATCTCCCAGTATGCACACAAATGAAAAATTCCCCAAAAAGGAGCAGGGCATGGGCGTGGTCAGGGTCTGGCATGGGTGTTCCTGGAGTTATGAATAAAAACAGTGTGTAAAAACTTACGCACATAAGCGAGTACTGCGTTCCCCTACCGCGTAACTGTACTTCTGCTGTGGATGGTGTGTAAGTCCTAAAACAAAAAAATATAGGCATGTCAGCAGGGTTTTAAGGGTCGGAGTTAACAGGGGGAAAAGAAGGATATTTAAATAGTGGGGTTAAGAAGTCCTATTCCTTACCTGGGTATACTGGAGGCAAAGTGGTTTAACTGGTAATTGTGTCGGCACACGTTTCCATTAAAGTCCCCCCATTTACACGATAGAGGCGACATCTGTGTGCACATGCATACATCTGTGTAAAATTGTGTGCACATGTACACGCGTTCAGCCTATTTTCTACCATGCGCACATATACGCACGTATGTTATAAAATGACCACATCTCTGGACATGAGCCAGCATAAGTGTGTACATGTTCGCCCATGCACCGGTATTAAAGTTAGCGTCCCTATGCACATAACTTCTTTGAAAATTCGCTCTGTAGAGTTAAATTGTCAAAATATTCTTTGCATGTAAAAGGACAATGAGGTGAGTTTTAAAAGCCCGGCGCATGCCTAAATCAGGAGATACGTGCACAAGTCGGGCTTGCGTATGGCCACCAAATTTTAAAAGATGGCCAAATTTGCACATTTCTCCCGCCGCGCACACATCTGAAATGTCATAGACGGTAACTTTCAAACCAGCACGTAGGCACTTGTTGGTGCGTGTCCATCACGCACCCAGATACGCGGCCATTTTATAACTTGCGAATGTATATGCATGTATGTTATAAAATAGCCTGACCACGCACATATGTGCACCCCATTTTAAGTGGGCGCATGACTATGCACATAAATCCCGCTTCTACGGTGTAAGTCATGGAATTTTAAAGGGGGCGCGCATCCACGCTGTTTCCAGTTTCACCAGGTTGTCCACCTGTTCACCCAGTTAAGAGTTAGATCCTTTAAACCCCCCTGGTTTGATAGTCTGCACTCCCCCCAGTTACCCCAGACCCTTTAAACTTCTGAGAAATGACTCTTTCTTTTTATTTTTTTAACTTAGACTTTGTCCCTAGCAAAGGTGAACTTGTGCGCCACAGGACCAGGGGGCATGCCCAGGCGCATAGGTATTTATACACACATCTCTTTGCCATGCGCCAAAACGACCAAGGCACGCCCAGACAATGCCCATGCCCCACCCCTTTTTGAAAACTTTTGATATGTGCACACAGCGGGAGATACGCACGCATCTGGATAGTTTTTAAAATTCAGTGAGGGAGCAAAGCCCAACTTGTGCGTGTATCTCCTAACTTTGGCACATGTCAGCTTTTTTTAATTCTTCTCTTTATGCTGATAAAAGGGCTTTTAAAAATTATTATGATATATGCTACTTTTATGTGCTTAACTCCTTTGGAAATTACCTCCTTCCTGCAGTATAATATTTGCATAAGGAAGTGCTCATGGGGATATTAATGACAGTATTTTATAAATTGTATGGGGAGAGCTGCACAGTTTATAAAATACCGCTTTTTTGTGCTCTAAAAGTATGAATTTATGTTTCAGTATGCATGTTTATTCCAATGGAAGAAAATGCATACTTCCTTTACCCATTTTATAAATATAAATATGTATGTTTTATGTATGAAATAATTGTGATGCTGTGCAAATAAACAATGAGAATAAAACATGCACAAGTACTTGGAATCATCTTGAATCCCCACCAATTATCTTAGACCTCCCACCCATAAACTGCAGATAATAGACAAGTCTGTACTTATGCAAGTCAATTAGCAGGTGTAAATGTGTACAAACAAATTCGGTAATACATCTATATCTCTTGTAAAATAGCACCCCTGGTAAAATGTACATGTGAAACCTGTAATGTGTGCTGCCCGCGGCAGACCCACAGCACGGCCCCCTCACCTTCTTACACAGACTCCAGCTCCTGGTTCCTCCTTGCTAGTGGCAGGGGGCCGCCGTCTCCGACCTCGGCCCGCCCCAGTGCCTCCGGCTCTGCCATGGTGCCCAGTGTTGCAGATCAAGAAGCCATTGCTCGTCGGACCTCTCCGCATGGTCCGCAGAAAGACGCCACTACCCACACCGCGCCCCTCCCTAGGCGCGCGCATCGCTGATCCTTATGAAGGGCCTGTGGCGGGAACCTGGCCGCAGCCCCAGATGATGACGTCAAACTCTTCAGTGTATTTAAGCTCAGGCCTCGCTCCATAGCGTTGCCTTTGCAACAGGTCTTCTCGCTACTCGAGTACACGTTGCTGCTAGAGAATCCTCTCTACTCTTCGTTACTGACCTTTGTTGTTCCCGGACCCTGTCTTCTTCATTCCTACCCTGTCTATGTTTGGACTGACTCTACGGATATCAACTTTGCTTTACTTGACTACGCTTTAGCCTATCTCTAGACCCGTTCCTCTGCTACGCCTGACTACGCTATTGCCTATCTCCAGACCCGGACCTCCGCTACGCCTGACTATGCAATTTCCTATCTCCAGACCCAGACCTCCGCTACGCCTGACTACACTTCAGCCTATCTCCAGACCCAGACCTCCACTATGCTTGACTACGCTACTGCCTATCTCCAGACCCAGACCGCCGCTACGCCTGACTATGCTATTGACTTCTCCGTGATCAGACCATTGCCTTGACTGACTAACGCTATTGACATCTCCGTGATCAGAACTCAGCATTGCTTACCACGACCTCCGCTTTGCCGCCGACCCTGATCCAAGCCTGTCATTGACGCCTCTCCTAGCCTACTCCCTGGACGTGGACTTATTAGGCTTCAGCCTACCTTTGCTCGAGCACCCCCAACTAATCTCCGTTCCATTGGCACCCGAGTTCCAGTACCGTACCTAGTCCAGGGTAGGACTACGCCACCTATCGTCTGCTGTCTCTGGGCTGAACCAACCTCTCTTGCTAACCAACCTCGAGGCCCACCTAAGTCCCGCCGGCCCTGACACCCAAAGGTTCAACCCGTGGGGAATGAGGGCTGGTATAGGTGAAGCTTCAGCGGCCTCTACCTTCAGCCCACTCCACCTGCCGATGGTGAGGACCCATAGCTCCTCACTTATGGGTTGCGTCAACCCCACCTCAGCCCAAGGGTCCACCTCCGATGCAACAAAACCGAAAATATATGCATATTCTTGACATTTATAAAATAGCATAAATGTGTGCACATGCCACTTATACCCATATATCTTATTTTTAACATGCAGAAATACTTCAAAAAATTCACTCCTATGGATATAGTTTTCTCCCGTGACCTAGCCTCATCTTGGGAGCACTCATACTACAATGTGGGTAAATCTGTTTATTTATTTGAAGATTCTTTTATACCACCCATATCAGAGCTCCATGTTAGGTGGTTTACAATAATATAATAAAATAGGCAGTATGCAATAAATAACCATAGTTTAGCTAATCAAAAACAAGACAATAACCTACAAAACAGGCAGCATACAATAAACAACAGCTTAGCAAATCATAAAATGAGACAGTAAAAAAAATTATGCAACACATAGTCACCTAAGCTAACTATGCTCATGTAAATAGACAATTTACATGAGTAAAATACTATTCAATCCCAGAAATCCATTTGAAAATTGTCCTCAAAATTATACAGCCCACTCTGCCTTGCTATAAGCACATCACTGCAAAACCCAGGTAAATGGGCATCATATTCATCACCAAGTCACAATATGTCTGCATGTTCACACTATGGTAATGCTTACAGTTGCAGGAGAGGGCATCTTGGGAAGCATAAAATGCACTTGTGTACAATCAACACCTTTTCATGAGGAGGGCAATTTTCAAAGCCAATTCTATACATAAAGCATTTTTTCAATGCATGTAAATGGGATCTTTGAAAATTGCCTAGCCTATCTCTGCATAGTTATGCATGTAGTACCAGGCCATGCATAACTTTAAATGCATTCCAGAAGATCGGGCTCCAAAGGCGTTAGCACATGTGCATGCACTTGTAAAGTTTCAGACATGTGCGTTTATATATTCCTGAAAAAATACCTGAACAAAAAAGAGGTGCAAGCCTGCCTGCCAACTTTTTCTGAGTCAATGACAACTGGTAGAAAGTCTGCGGGAAAAAGTGCACTTTAGGGCAGATTTTAAATGCCCGGCGCGCATAAATTCTGGCCTTTACCTGCGTGGCCGGGGGCGGGGGGTGGGCCGGGACAGCGCCATTGTTCACTGTCCCGAGAGCTGAAGTAAGTTGACCAAAAAAGGTTAAAAAAAATTTAGATTTAGGGGTTGGGGTTGGGGAGGAGAGGGGAAGGGGAAGGGAGGTTAAGGTAGGGAAGTTCCCTCCCAGTCCGCTCCTTAATTGGAGCGGACTGGGATGGACCTGGGGAAGCCCACGATGCGTTGCCGCGTGAATTTGCACAATTTTACCCCTCCTTGCGAGCGCCATGCACACATGCGCGTGCGGATTATAAAATCCGGCGCACTTGTGCGCGCAGCCCGCCGATTTTATAATATGCTGCGCCAGCGCCCGCATGTTATAAAATTGGCACGTCCATGTGCGCTTGCTTCCCAGCGCGCGCACATGGAGGCACGCATGCACCTTACAAAATCTACCCGTTTGTGAGCAATTTGAAAGTTGCCCCCTACTGTCTGTGCTGGATGGCAGAGGCAAACTGGATGTGTAATACCGCAGTTTCCAAAAAGATGGTGGCGTATCTGGATAAAGAGAGCTGACTGATACCCCTAATGCCTCCAGTCATCCTCTAAAATGAGCCACTGGTCAGAAAGCGAAGGACTGTCAGCACCTACAGTGATGTGCCGGAGGAGATTCTCAGGAGTCCCTTGTTAAATTATTGAATGAAAGCAAAGAATGTTTCACTGAGTGGAACAGAATTGGACTTGGAGAGAGCCCTTGATAAGAAATTAATAGCATAGAGTAGACAAACTCTGAGAGTGGTCTCACAGGACTGCGGGCAAGTTCTTAACTACTTACACAGCTCTGCATGAGAAGTTTGATTGGTCAAAACTTAGTCAGTCAGTCATTCTTTCTTCAGCAGCTGTTACAGATTTACTTTTTGATGAAAATATTTTTCTTTTAAACTGCTTCATGTCGCCTCAGTTCTGATTCAAAGATAAGTATTACTGTCACTAATCTGTACATCAGTGTGAAGTCCAGCCTGTCAAACAAGAATGTGTGGAGTTGGTCTGCATTCATGGACTAAGGACATGGCTTTTAAATGTTAGGTTTTAATTAGTCTATGTATTTTTTATGGAATTCCTTGTTGTTCCTCACTTACAGGTAGATTTTAAAAGGGCTGTACATTCACCCATAAATACATGCTATTT
This sequence comes from Rhinatrema bivittatum, assembly GCF_901001135.1. NCBI lineage: Eukaryota > Metazoa > Chordata > Amphibia > Gymnophiona > Rhinatrematidae > Rhinatrema > Rhinatrema bivittatum. Next base: position 182,722,028 of record NC_042617.1, on the reverse strand, counting down.
TATAACCTGTGTGTGTGCTACTTTGCTATAGTTCCTCAGTAGGTGAACAACAGGAGATAGAAAGTCTATGAGGCTCAGTCTGATACTCTATATATGGACCATTGTAAGGGGGCACTTTGCTTCGGGGTGAGTATTCTGGGAGGTGGGTTGGAGTTAGGAGGGTGTTGTTACAGACACATTCAGAGGTATCCATTGTAAAATTTACATCAGTAAAGAATTTTTGACCTTATAAGTGATGAAAAGGAGTCAATTTGTATACTGCAGCTAGCAGACGCTGCAGTATGCAAATCAACTCCTTTTGTTAGTATTTTCATCATCTATAAGGTCTAAAATTCTTTAATGATGTAAATTTTACAATGGATACCTCTGAATATGTCTGTATAACAACACCCCCCCTAACCCCAACCCACCTCCCAAAAACTCAACTTGAATCAAAGTGCCCCCATTACAATGGTCCATATATAGAGTATCAGACTGAGCCTTATAAAGAGGTATGTGTTCTCTCTCTCTCTTTCTCTCTCTCTCAGTGTTTACCAGACTCCTATGCATACTGAGGAGATGTAACATACACATTCCAGCTGAGGAAAATTAGGAGTTACACACATCAGTGCCAGCCCCACCTCTGGAAAACCATGCCCCTTTTTCATTTACATTTTCTGGGCGTGCATACATCATTGTACATGTGCCTTTCCCGGCTATTTAAATTTTGCATAGTTCCTGCACGGCCCACTTACACACATATGTGGCCATTTTTTGTGCATGCAAGTCTTTTAAAATCTACCTCTTCGTGAGTTTTGTTCTTTTGGAGTACGTAAAAAATATGGGATACTGTAATTAATTAAAATAAATGTCACTATTGTAGGATGGCTTAATAAATTAATAAATTAATTTCATGCCCATTATTAATACTCATTATAATTTATGTTATGTGCATATACATGCAAGCTACGAGGTAAATTTCCAAAAGATGAGCTTGTTAAAAATAACGCATCCCTGAGTAAAATGGCATATGCATGAGTATATGCTATTTTAAAGGCCACAACATACGCATGTACATCGGAGAACGTGAGTAAATTTGCACATGAAAAAAAGGGGTGGCTGACAGGCATTCCGGAGAGGGGCAACATTTACATGCATAAGTCGCTGTTTTATAATCTGCCAAAGTGACGCACGGAAGTCTTTTGCTACATATATTTTCTCCTGCTCAGTATCTGGTATACGTGATCGTAAACACTGTAAAAATGAAAAAATGACTAGGCAGGGGGTCTGGGTAAAACAGGGGCAGCAGGATGTAGAGCTAGGAGGGTCTTCATGAGCTGCAGATGGACTGGATGAACAGGTAGACTAATTTGTAAAACTGGTAATTTCATTATCATGTGTATGTTATAAAATACCCTGACTTAACGTGTGTAAAAGCCAACATATGAAGGATAATGAATATAAATAATGCAATTAAAATCTATTTATATATCCCTTTAAAATTCAAAGTATAAAAATGTGATTTTATCTTTGCGCACACTTAAGCTAAATTCTGAATTATCCAGCTAAGTAGCGCCTTTGTCACTACTTGGACAAATTTGAATCTATCCAGATTTATGGCATTTCTTTTTACTTTTTCATCTATCTTACATACCCATATAAGTCTGAAAAGTTTCAATTAGATGGAGAAGTAGATCTTTTCAGACTTATTGGGCCATGTGCTGCTACTAAGCCGCATACATCTGAGCATATCTGGATAAGTTCTGCTACTTTTCTGGATAAGGCCAAACTTGCACAGTTTGTGGTTTTACATACATGAGCATGTATGTGTGCATATGTACTCATATTGTATAACCTTCATATATTTGTGCACAGGTTATAAAATAAAGTAGTAAATTATCATGCACCCATATACATGCAAATATGAGCACACGCGAGCAGTTATGAAAATTATCCTCCCTGTATACAGCCATGTATATCTTATCTATTTTGTGTGATGTATATATATACTGTACATATGAATATATACACACACACATATATATCACATGTGCATAAACGTATGTATGTATACGTTTTCTTAATTATTGGATTTGTTTCGTTATGTGCATAAACATATGTATGTATACGTTTTCTTAATTATTGGATTTGTTTCCTTATGTGCATAAACTTATGTATGTATAAGTTTCCTTAATTATTGGATTTGTTTCCTTTTATTCTATAGTTTCTACATACAAATGAATTTGCAAAAATACTCGGTTTTTCTGCTACTGATGCTTACTATAAAGAGAGAGAAAAAATAAATATTGTCTTTCACGGATAAACTGCTGTCTGTCTTGCAAGTTATTTTGATCAGGGTACTACAATGCGTTTATCATTTGTTGAGTTAAGTGAGCATTTAAGCTGCAATCTTGAGAGTAATAGTTTAATTTTGTTCTGTGTAGTCTGGTGAATAGTAGAAACAACTTGGTTCACTGTATGGTTGATGTCATTTCTTTTTAAAATTTAGAAATAACTTTATTTCAAACACTAAAATAAGTTAAAGGAAAAACAGAGCTTCCCAAACTCAACTTACTGTTGACATTAAGGGTGCAATTCACCCACACTCCTTTTGGCTCCTCCATTGCCTCAGGTACAAAACTTAGAATGTGAGCCCTCCAGCGACAGAGAAAGACCTACAGTACCTGAATGTAATTCTGAACATAAAATCTAATTTAAAAAAATCTAAAAATAGTAGAGAAGCAATGTACAACATGCAGAAAGCAGAGCCATCACAGATAATAAATTTGTTAAATAACAAAGTACTTAATTTAAAACTTTTATAACATTGCTGTTTCCGCACAGGGCATAGCTCTTCATAACGTTTGGCTTCAGTTTAGAAGATTATTAGGCTACTCACTATTATCTAACATCTGCTGATATATTCCTCACAGAATACAAAGCAAGTTTCTCAAGAACAGGATTCACTCCACCCCCCAAAAATAAAAAGTCCCATACAATACATCAACATGTACTGTAACATCAGAAACCCTCAGCTCATCCAGCATCTGATTGTGCCTGTCCCTCATTTAAACAAAGATCTTCTTCCACCCATTGCTCTAATGAACATTGGGAAGTTAAATTTCCCTTATAAATTCCCTATAAGTTACCCCAATTCCCTAGAACACCTTTTTATTTGTTTTTTAATCTTTTTATTTATAAAGCTTTCTATAATAACTTAAAAATAACATCTTGAGAAACAAAGACATGTTTAGGCCTAATGAAATCAAATATACATCAGTTACATAACTGAAACAAATCATATAGTGCAAGTCACCAGGTCCATAATTATGAAGGAATCAAAATCTCAACCTCCGAGCAACAGAACCAATGAAAAGAAGAGGAACGAGAGCATCAGGGAACATACACAATAGAAGACTCAAAATCAGAATCTCTGGTCAGTTTAGCTGAAGACAAATCAGTCTTCCTGGGCTGATTTGTCTCAAAAATAAAAGCAATACTAGATCCCTGATATTTTATCATACATTTATATGTGAAACTGAGAAAGTAAGAAGCACCTAGAGACCTAGGTGCACTACTCTCAGTCACAGTGATAGACAGGTCTTTCTTTTCCACTGAGATGCTTTAGACAGACCCGGAAATACACAAATTTTCACCTTACAAAACATGGCATCACAATGTCTAAAACAGAGGTGCAATACCCATTCTTGCTCTGGGTTCAATGCAAAAGTCACAATTAAAGCCGTAGCACTTGCAATGTTCTTTGAGCTCTGCAAAAGTGTAATCAATTTCAAACCATCCTGCAAGACCTTAGAGAGCTCTGTTTGCTTCCTGTTGTTTTCTTAAAAGGAGGGAGACAGTACACTCTGGCAACAGGAAGAAGAGACTGAGATGGAATAAGAAGCACCTCTATAAGATATGGTACTATTTAAACATAACCAATGGAGACCCCAAAGACATATGAGGAAAATTAATAGGGATGTGAATCATTTTTTGACGATTTAAAATATCGTCCGATATATTTTAAATCGTCAAAAATCATTAGAGGCAATATTTAATAGGAATTCCCCCGATTTATCGTCAAAAATCGTAAATCGGGGGAAGGGGGAGGGGAAGGGGGAGCCGTACAGCAAAATGGCGCCGGCCGTATGGCAACATGATTCGAGTGCAGGAGGTCGTTCCCGGACCCCCGCTGGACTTTTGGCAAGTCTTGTGGGGGTCAGGAGGCCCCCCCCAAGCTGGCCAAAAGTCCCTGGGGGTCCAGCGGGGGTCCGGGAGCGATCTCCTACGCTCGTGACATTGGGGAACAAGAACCAAAATGGCGCCGGCGCTACCTTTGCCCTGTCATATGACAGGGCAAAGGTAGCGCCATTTTCTATCAACGCACCCGACGCCCGAGAGTGGAAGATCACAACGGGAACCCCCCACTGGACCCCAGGTAATTTAAGACATTTTGGGGGGGTTCGGGAGGGTGGGGGATTTATTTTAAAGGGTCTGGGTGGGTTTTAGGGATGTTTTAGTGTGCCGGTTTTCCCGCCCTCCCCCGATTTATGATTTACATGATATTTAAAAATACAAAACTGTGACGATCCGATTCCCTCCCCCCCCCAGCCGAAATCGATCTTTAAGACGATCGATCACACGATACACATCTCTAAAAATTAATCAAACACAAATTACAATGCCTAACAGTATTTTCCAGATTCTCCAATTTATTTCTCAATAACAGATTATCTTTAACTAAGGCTGCATCCACCTCCTGTTATTTCTGAGTTTTAGCTTCCAGAATTGTAAAACCGTTTCCTGATCACACTTCAGAGTTCTTCCTTCTGTCTCCCTCAAATCCCAGTCAATGAGGCAATCTGCTAAGTGAGACAGAAACTTTCAAAGGGGTGCACATGTACATGCATGCATCGGCGCCCACCCAGAGACGTGGCAATATTATGGCATACGCACACACACATACGTAAGTTATAAGATAGCCTAAGTGCATATATTTGTGCACCCAATTTTTCAAGTGGGTGCTGTGCACAGCCGGGCAAAGTCAGGTTTGAACCGCGCAAGTGGGGGACATTTATAACAGTTTCACCAGTTTGTCCACCAATTCATGCAGTCTAGAGCTAGGTCCTCGAAACCCCACTGGTTCTTCAGCCTGCACTCCCTCCAGTTACCCCAGACCCCTCAAACCCCTCACAGATGCCAATTTTGGGGGGTTTTTTTATTTTCACCTCCTCCATAGCAGAAGTAAAGTTACACGGCACTTGACCTGGGCTTGCGCCCAGGCACACAGGTACTTGTGCTCACATCCCTTGGCCCCACCCTGAAATGTTCAGGCCCCACCCACACCACACCCCTTTTTCATTCCAAGTGAGATATTCACGTATCAGAATATGTGCCCGCACACATGTCTTACATGCGAGTACATCTCCCGATTTTGGCACATGCCCTGCTTTTAAAATTCACCACAAAGGGTTTTGTCCTTGATCAAAATAGCCTGCCAAATTGCCTCCCGTGTGAATTCTGTCAGCTTTTCTAGTTGAAAACCTCCAGTACTCAAAGCTGTTAAAGCAGCCTCGGGGGCTGATGAAATAAGGTGCACAGTGTGCGCAAATTTTACTTTCGATGCAGCAAAGAGTTTTGAGGACAAAAGATATGCCCATAGGGGTAGATTTTCAAACCTACGCGCAGGCGTTCATGTGCACACATGGATGCCCGATTTTATAACATGCGTGCGCGAATGTTATAAAATCGGGGGGTCAGCGCACGCAAGGGGGTGCACACTAGTGCATCTTGCACGTGCCGACACCCGCAGCCTTCCCCCGTTCCTTCCCCCCCAATCTAACCTTCCCACTCCTTCCCCTAACCTTTAAACCCCCTAGCCCTATTCTAACCCCCACCCAACCTCTATCTTACCTTTTGCGCCTGCCTCTGGCCTGCCTCTGGCCACTGTGCTGGAAGACTCTGGCCATGCCCCTGCCCCACCCTGCCCCTTTTTTTAAAGCCCCAGGACTTAGATGTGTCCCAGGGTTTTACGCGCGTCACCGGGCCTTTATAAAAGTGGCCTGGTGTGCGTAACCCACTCTACTCACGTAAATCCACTGGATTTACGTGCGTAGAGCTTTTAAAATCCAGCCCGTAAGGATGAGTTTACAGATTAGCACCTTTCATGCAAATCCTATGCTAACGACGGTATTAACCATTATCCTCCAATGCAGAGGGGTACGCTGGTTTAACTAAGGTTGCCAACTGGCTCCAGATTTTCAGGACTGGGTGATCCAGTCCTGGTTTTACCTCCATGCCTGCCTGGATTGTTAGATCTGGTGTGCCTATTGATTTCCCTAAGAAAAGCAAAACGACAAGTCCATGCAGGCAAAACCAAGACTGGATCAGCCTGTCCTGAAAATCTGGAGGCAGTTGGCAACCTTGGGTTTAGCTCATGTTTTCTTAGGACTAGAAATTTTCTCCTGGTCAGCCATGAATTAAGGTTTCCAGCACTAGTATTAGGGGTGTAGACTGCTTGACTTTTTGGTTGCAAAGAGTGAGAAAAAAAACCTCTTGCCTTCACAGTTTCTCTCCACTTCCCTCTTCTGTCCTTTATAACTGAAATCTCCGCGATCCCTTCTCACACTCCCTCCATTGCACAGCCCTTGGTTTAATAACTTGGACTTTATCCCTTTGGCCATTTTTTGACAAAAGTATCAGAATAGATTTTTTTTTTTATAGCAGCAGCTTGGCAAAATACCTGCGGTGTGTGAAAATCTCACGTGCAGACATTTATTTATAAAAGTTTCTCTCTCTTGTCTCTTCCGCTGATCTAGGGAAGGTTCGAAATTTCACTGATCAAGGAATATTCCTCTGGATCTAGTGGAGAGAGAAATATTTCTTTTCCTTCTTCACAAGGAAGACAGCCTTGCAGCCCAGAAAGGAAGACAAAGTAATACCGTGTTCATCTGTCACTGAACCAATTTGCTAGTAGGAAACAGATTTCCAGTAGCACTATACTTAAGTATCTTTTACAAAATATCATTAATATAAACTAATCATAGCACTGTCAAAAACTGTCAGCACTGTGCCTTCAGATGCAGGGTTATATGTGCTCTTTATCTACATCCATCTGGGCTACTTCAGCTTTGAGCACAGTCTCTCTACTGGGGTATACTATTTTGCAAGTAGCCTTGAAAGATACCTCCTCCAAGCCATGTGCCTTTGAGAAATTAGCAGCTTTCCCCAATGGTCTAATTCAGTGATTGCCAACCTTTTTTGTGTTGTGGCTCACCTGGCACAGGGTTCATTTCATCATGGCACACCACCACCTTCACAATCATCACCTTCTCTTCCCTGTCACTCCACCTTTAGCATCATCACCTTCCCGCTCCCTCTACCCCTTGCTATCATCACCATCTTTCCTTTCCCCACCTTCTGGCACCATCACCTTCTGTTCTCTTCCTTCAACCGCCTAACATCAACATCAACATCACCTTATCTTCCCTTCCTTCTTCCTTCCCTCTTCCTCACCACCCTGGCATCATCACCTTCCGTTCCTTTCCCCTGACATCATCACTTTCTCTTCCCTTCTCTCTCTCCCACACCCTGCCATCATCATCATCCTTCTCCCTCAACCTTTCTGGTATCATCACCGCCTTCCCTCTCCCTCCACCCATATGTCATCACCACCACCACCTCCTCTTCCCTCTCCATTCACACTTCTGGCATCATCATCACCTTAATCGTCTCTCTCTCTCTCTTTGCATCATCACTACTTTCTCTTCCATTTCTCTCCACCCTTTTGGCATCATCACTTCTCTTATCACTCCCTTTCCATCATTACCACCTTCCCTCTCCCCCAACCTCTCTCCCTCCATCCCTTGGTATCATCACCACCTCCTCCCTCCACCCACCTGGCATCACTGCTGACTTATGTGCCCAATATGCCAGCACATCTGTGTCCGTGTCCTCAATATACTCTGTGAGATGGTATGTCACAGAAATGTCTACTTCGGTCTTTTCATGCTAGTGAGCCCTTGTGCTATGGTGTGGTTGATGCAGCCTAGTAGGCAAACCTACTAGGCCCATGCTGACAGCTGGTGGACATGCCCTTATTGGGACTGAAAAAGAGCTTCACCTATACCAGCCCCGTTCCACATAGGGTGAGCCCTTGGGTTCCAGAGGCCAGCATAACTTAGGCAAGTGACCACAAGAAGTGGTAGGAAGAGAGTTCAGACACTGGCAGAGGTAATGGTAAGCAGCAATCAGACAATAATCGGGTCCAGGCTGAGGGTCAGAGCAGGCAGCGAGCAGAAAGTGGTCAGAGTCCAAAGCAAGGATCAGTACCAGGCAACAGGCAGGAATGTAGTCAAGGTCCACAGCAGAGGTCAGTAGCAAGAGTCAGGCCAGTACAGACAGGACAAGGCACGACAAGGCAGTGGAGATCAAGACAAAGATGGGACCAGCAAGACAGGCAGGACAAAGCACAGGGAGCAAGGCAAGGACAACAACAAGCAAGACAGGAGGCAAGAAACACAGAGGAAGGAAGGCAGGGCACAGCAAGGCACAGGACAAGATAGAGAGACAAAGAAAGCAACATGCACTGCAAACAAGGCAGGGAACCTGTTGCTGAGATACTGACAAATGGGACAGCTGGGCTTAAATGGGCAGCCTCCCATGACATCATCAGGCAGCGAGACCGGAGCTTTCCTGCTGTGGAGCCTGTTAATGTGGAGTGAGTCGGTGGCTCCTGGGGGAGAGTGTGGCTGGTCACTGGACCATCCTGCAGCTGGCCAAATGTTACAGGTCATCTTTACTGGGGTGGGCTGATGGTCTCTCTTGTCAGCTGCATTAGTTATGGCCTGTGTCAAGAGAGATGTTTTTTGTTGTGGGCAATGTGGCTTTGGTGTATTGAGGTGGGGCAGGAATTGGTAGCTGACAGGATGCTGCTTATGGAAAGGGGAAGGAGAGGTTAAGCCATATTAATAACTTCAATGTATGGCCACAAATCCTGGTGTAAGGAACAAAGTTTTGGATTATTTGGGGCTGGGGCCGTGTTTGGAACAGTAAAAAGTTCTTTGTCAAAGATGGCTTACATCTATCTATGGCAGGGAAAAGGATCCTAAGAAATAAATTCAAATCCTATGTCATAAGGCATTTAAACTAGATGCCGGGGGTGGCAGAAAGAAATTATAATGTCACCCCCCCCAAATACAAATGCAATGGAAAAGGGTGAAGTGGATAACAAAACTCAACTAAATAAGTCACAAAAGGAGTCCAAGAAAAGCTGTAACCTGAACGAGAAAGGCTGGAAAGCTATGAGCACAAATGCTCATAGCTTGGGCAATAAAATCCCAGATCTGCAAGCCCTAATGGTGGAGGCGGACTTGGACATTGTTGCTGTCACAGAGACGTGGTTCATAGAATCTCATGACTGGGATATGGCAATACCGGGCTATAACTTGTTAAGGAAGAACAGAGAGGACAGGAAAGAGGGAGGAGTGGCTCTTTGGGCCAACCTAAAAAAAGATGATGGGGCATCCATTTTTATTGGAGTGGTTTACAGGCCTCAAATCAAATGGAAGAGCTTGACAGAGATCTGGTTGAAGACATCCAAAAGATGGGAAAGAAGGGAGAAGTGGTGATTGTTGGAGATTTTAATCTACCGGATGTAGACTGGAGAATCCCTTCTGCAGAATCTAACAGTAGTAGAGAGACAGTGGATGCCCTGTAAGGGGCTCTGTTCAAACAAATGGTAATGGAACCCACGAGGGAGGGAGCTATACTCAATTTAGTGCTCACTAATGGAGATAACATCTCTAATGTCCAGGTGGGTGCTCACCTCAGCACCAATGATCATCAAATGGTATGGTCTCATATCACAAATACGATATGGAGAAAAAGCACAAAGACTCGAGTTTTGCAGTTCAAAAACACAGACTTTGATGAAATGGGGAAGTGCCTGGAGGAAGAACTAGAAGGCTGGGAGAACACGAGAAATGTGGAACAACAATGGACCAAACTAAAAGGAGCAAGTACCAAGGCAACTAATCTATATGTTAAAAAGTAAAGTAAAGCAAGAAAAAAATGAAACCTATCTGGTTCTCAAAGGAGGAGACTGACAAAATAAAAGCTAAAAGAACAGCGTTCAAGAAACATAAAGGATCCCAAAGGGAGGAACACAATGAAGAATCTGGTGGAACTGAGGGAGACAAAGAAATACCTACAGTTTTTCTTACCATTTAAGAAATACCTACAGTACCTGAATGTAATCCTCTTTGAAGTAGTGAGAAAAGCGGAATATAAAGCTAAATAAATAAATTAATTAATTAAGAATACCTGGTCAATAACTTCCCACTTTATCACATTGTGTCTCTCCACTATAAAAACATGGTTATCACATAGCAAATTATCATGATCATTAGTAAGACTGAAATTATCATCACTGGATGTTCTACTCAATACCAAATTCCTTCTAGCCTGATTTTTGACAATCAACTCATCTTTATTTAACAAACTGTATGCAGTCTTGGAGTCACTCTGGATCAAAAACTAGCTTTAAAACAGCAGATTAAATCTTTAATCCAGACAAACTATGCAAAATTTAGAATGCTTTGACACATCAAACCTCTTCTTGACTACAATGTCTTCCATGCTGTTTTACAAGCTTTAATTTTAACAGGTATCGATTACTGCAACTAGCACAAAACTCCACTGCCAGGCTCCTCACTAACACAAGAATCCACAAACACATTATACCCATTCTTAAAAACCTCCTCTGGTTACCTGTTAAATGGTGACTAGACTACAACATTCTAACCATAGTCCATAACGTGCCCAACAGTACCAGTCCTTGGATGAATGCTAGTCTACATCTCTATACACCTACCAAAATTTCATTGCATCCAATAAAATGCTTCTTGACATTCCAGCAGAGATACACACCAGACTTGCCATCAATCAAAAGAGAGCCTTCTCTATTGCAGGGCCAACAGTCTGGAATTCTATCCCACTGGACCTTCATCTCAAAACATAAAGAATTTTAAAAAAATGTATTTATTCTCCCAAGCATTTCTGAAATAAGTTCCAGCAATGCTTTGCAAACTATAATGAATTTATTGTCTTAATTTTATTGTTGTCCATTTTTAAATTTTATGTATGTTACATTTGAACCAGCCTCGAACTTTGGAGGGCATGGGATAAAAGTAATTGGAAATAAGCAAGTAAATAAATACATATAAATGGACTCATTCATTGTATTTTATCCATTCATTTAAACAAATTCAAATCCTAATACTTGCAGAAACCCAGCAAATATCTGAGGGGAACAACAGAGTTATTCATTGAAAGCATATCTCCTGACATCACAAAACAACTTAGGTTGTTTTCAGATAATCCTAAAGACACCTTCTATGAAATCCTCTTTGTCAGATTAGGTACCGTGCAGGAAATCTTCCCATGTCAATTGCTAATGGAGTCAGAAGTCAGACTTTGGTATGCTATATACTCTTTAGAGTTTAGCAATGAATATGAATGTATGCATAAAGTTCTCTGTGAATTAATAAAGTATCAATAGATAAGCTGTGACTATAAATATGTTGTGTGTGCTGGCCACGGCAGGCCCACAGCCAGGCCCTCTTACCCTCTTCAGCCTGCTCTAGCATCCAGCTCCACTTCCCTCGCGGCTGTGGGTTGCCATCTCCGACCTCGGGCCGTCCCCAGTGCTCCTGTCTCCACAGCAGACTCCTGTGCTCTGCAGCGGGCCTCTCTGTGTGGTCGTGGAGAAAGGCCGCCATTCCAAGCCGTGCTTCTCCCTAGGCGCACGCTCGCATCTCTGTTCCTTTTAAAGGGGCCACGGCGGGAATCCAACCAGCGGCCCCGGATGATGACATCACAGGGCTCCGGTATATAAGACCAGGCTCAGATCCTGTTAATCACCTTTGCAACAGGTCTCCCCACTGGGTGTGTACTTTGTTGCCTCCTTGGTGATTTCCTTGTGTTCCTGGTTCCTGTTCCTTCCATGTTCCTGATCTTGGTTTTGTCTTCTCCTGGTTCCTGTGCTTCATTCTACTCGACTAGATTTACGGACTGATCTCTCCTGGACCCAATCTCTGCTTTGCCTGACAATGCCATTGATCTTCTCCTGGACCTGACCTCTGCTTTGCCTGACCATGCCATTGATCTCCTCCTGGACCCGACCTCTGCTTTGCCTGAGCACGCCATTGATCTTCTCCAGGACCCGACCTCTGCTTTGCCTGACCATGCCATTGCTCTTCTCCTGGACCCGACCTCTGCTTTTTCTGACCACACCATTGATCTTCTCCTGAACCCGACCTCTGCTTTGCCTGACTTTGCTATTGATCATCTCCTAGTCCAGACCTCTGCTTTGCTTGACTACGCTATTGATCATCTCCTAGTCCTGAACTTTGCCTTGCCTGACCACGTTACTGATCATCTCCTGGACCTGACTTCTGCCTTGCCTTGCCACTGCTCCTTGGTTGCTGCCTGCCCTGACTTCAGCCTGTTCAACGACGCCTCTACATTCTTAATCCTGGACTTGGCCTTTCAGGCTTCGGCCTGCTTTTACTCGGGCGCCCCCTGTCTGACTCTTGTTCCTTTTGGTGCCTGGGTCTCTGGGACTCTGCCTCGTCCAGTACAGACTTTCCATCTCTACTGTTGCTGGTCTCTGGCTGACTTCCTCATCATCTCCCAGATGACCTCGGACGGAGGTCCACCTAACTGCAGCCGGCCCCAGCACCCAAGGGCTCAACCCGCGGGGAATGAGGGCTGGTATTGGCGAAGCTCCAGCCGGCCTCCGTCAGTCAGCCAGCTCTGCCTACTGATGGTAGGGACCCATAGGGCCTCCCCTATGGGTAGCGACAACCCCACCTCGGCCCAAGGGTCCACCTCCTGCGCAACAAAATATTTCAATTTAATTGAGTGAATCCTGAACTGACAAAAGTTGATATTAGGAAATCCTAATTGAGCGAGGGCACTTCATAAAAGCTGAAACTACAAAAAATATAGGTGTGCTAATGCTAGGAGAAAGAATTGCTGGGTTTTAAACCAACACAGACAAAAATAAATGCTATTGTTAGGGTTTGTGGGTCCTGGGTCGAGGTGCGAGGTGGTACTGCCCATGGGGAGGAGCCCCATGAGCCTCACCATCGGGAGGCGATGTCTCAGCTGCTAGGTGTGAAGGACAGCAGGTACTGGAGAGAGAGAGAGAGTGACACTGCCCGCGGAGCAGGGAGTGTAGTAAGAAAGTCACACAGACACAGAGGTGTCATGGAGTCTGTGAAGTGGGGTATACCTAAAAGAGAATTCCTCTGTAGAGATGATACAACAATGGTCTGAAAAGCGGGGTACACCGGTGAGGGACCTCAGTAGAGATGATACGGCAATAGTTCGCAGAGCAGGGTACACCGATGAGGGTTCCCCAGTAGAGATGATACAGTAGTGGTCTGCAGAGTGGGGTACATCGAAGAGGGTTCCTCCATAGAGATGATACAGCAGTGGTCCACAGAGCAGGGTACACCGATAAGGGTTCTAGAGGAAGCCCCAAGGAATGGGGCAGGCAGCGGTCCTAGGCGTAAGGCCCTCCGAGGAGCGGATAGCCAGAGACGAGGAAAGGGCCCCCGAGGAGCGGGTACGCGGGATGTCTCACACTGAGGAAGCAGGAGCTGGAATGGGAAGGCCGTAGAGAGCAAAGCGGATTCAGCAATGAGGGAACTCGTTGCCAAGTCGTAGGCAGACAGGACCAGCCGGCTTAAGAGTCCATGGAGAATGACGTCATCCGGGGGGGACGCCCCCGAGGTTCCCGCCATGACGTGCATAAGACTGGCCCAGAAGCGCGAGCGCCTAGGGAACTCCAAGGGCAAGATGGCGGTCGGCAGTGTCCACACCATCCAGGTAGCCCGGGAACAGGGGTGGGCAGGCTGGCGATAGCTGGCGGAGACCGCAAGTCTACCCAATGGAGTCAGTGCAGTGAAGCAAGAGGTGAGCAACAGAGGTCACAGCCATCTGCGACCGACTGGCGTAACAGCCATTAATCAAGAAACGTAAAGGTAACACATTAGGATGACAATTATCAAATGATTTAACTCTGGAAAGTAAGAAAATGATACTCTAAATTTGAGAGCAGATGAGAGAAGCACCTTTCAGCAACGTGAGGAGAAAGAAAATTGGTGCATTGAGCTGCTGCTTAGCAGTTTGGTTACCTGGTTGCTTGGCAACCAATTCACAAACTGATTGATTGGTAAGGTATAGGGCGTTTAGGTAGAAAATGAAAATCCAGACCTCCAGAGTAACTCGCTCTGTGCTATAAGGTAAAGGCAAGAAATGAAATTTGACTAAATGAATAAATAATTCTCAGACATGCTCCATGTACAACATGCAGGAGGCCTGAGGCTGGTTGCACTCTGGAGTCTGAATGCATGGATTAGACTATGGTACAGGGAAGAAGGTTTAATATTTGTTAGGAACAAATATTTTGGGGATGAGGATGACTCTAACAAAAGGTTGGGCTCCACCTTAACCAGGTTGGAACACAGCTGCTGGAGCTAACATTGAAAAAGAACATAAGAACTTGCCATGCTGGGTCAGACCAAGGGTCCATCAAGCCCAGCATCCTGTTTCCAACAGAGGCCAAACCAGGCCACAAGAACCTGGAAATAGAGCAGCTTTAAAATTAGATCATATGGAAAAACGACAAGTCACTTAGGACATCATAGTTCAGAGTGAGGTATCTTCAAAGGATACTGGCAAAATAGGGAACCTTTTTTGAACCCAGCTACACTAACTGCACTAACCACATCCTCTGGCAACAAATTCCAGAGCTTTATTGTGCATTGAGTGAAAAAGAATTTTCTCCGATTAGTCTTAAATGTGCTACTTGCTAACTTCATGGAATGCCCCCTAGTCCTTCTATTATTCGAAAGTGTAAATAACCGAGTCACATCTACTCGTTCAAGACCTCTCATGATCTTAAAGACCTCTATCATATCCCCCCCTCAGCCGTCTCTTCTCCAAGCTGAACAGCCCTAACCTCTTCAGCCTTTCCTCATAGGGGAGCTGTTCCATCCCCTTTATCATTTTGGTTGCCCTTCTCTGTACCTTCTCCATTGCAACTATATATTTTTTGAGATGCGGCGACCAGAATTGTACACAGTATTCAAGGTGCGGTCTCACCATGGAGCGATACAGAGGCATTATGACATTTTCCATTCTATTAACCATTCTCTTCCTAATAATTCTTAACATTCTATTTGTTTTTTTGACTGCCGCAGCACACTGAGCTGACGATTTTAAAGTATTATCCACTATGATGCCTAGATCTTTTTCCTGGGTGGTAGCTCCTAATATGGAACCTAACATCGTGTAACTACAGCAAGGGTTATTTTTCCCTATATGCAACACCTTGAACTTGTCCACATTAAATTTCATCTGCCATTTGGATACCAAATCTTCCAGTCTTGCAAGGTCCTCCTGTAATGTATCACAGTCTGCTTGTGATTTAACTACTCTGAATAATTTTGTATCATCCGCAAATTTGATAACCTCACTCATCATATTCCTTTCCAGATCATATATATATATATATATATTGAAAAGCACCGGTCCAAGTACAAATCCCTGAGGCACTCCACTGTTTACCCTTTTCCACTGAAAACATTGACCATTTAATCCTACTCTCTGTTTCCTGTCTTTTAACCAGTTTGTAATCCACGAAAGGACATCGCCTCCTATCCCATGACTTTTTAGTTTTCGTAGAAGCCTCTCATGAGGGACTTTGTCAAACGCCTTCTGAAAATCCAAATACACTACATCTACCGGTTCACGTTTATCCACATGTTTATTAACTCCTTCAAAAAAATGAAGCAGATTTGTTAGGCAAGACTTCCCTTGGGTAAATCCATGTTGACTGTGTCCCATTAAATCATGTCTTTCTATATGCTCTATGATTTTGATCTTGAGAAGAGTTTCCACTATTTTTCCCTGCACTGAAGTCAGGCTCACTGGTCTACAGTTACCCGGATCGCCCCTGGAGCCTTTTTTAAATATTGGGGCTACATTGGCCACCCTGCAGTCTTCAGGTACAATGGATGATTTTAATGATAGGTTACAAATTTTAACTAATAAATCAGAAATTTCATTTTTTAATTCTTTCAGAACCCTAGGATGCATACCATCCGGTCCAGGTGATTTGCTACTCTTTAGTTTGTCAATCTGGCCTACTACATCTTCCAGGTCCACAGTGATTTCGTTCAGTTCATCTGACTCATCACCCCTGAAAACCATCTTCGGAACTGGTATCTCCCCAACATCCTCATTAGTATGATCTTTATCCTGTTGGACTCTATACGGCCGGCGCCATTTTGCTGTACGGCAATATGACCATATGGCCGGCGCCATTTTGCTTTGCCATATTGCCGCACAGCAAAATGGCGCCGGCCGTACGGCAACACGATTCGAGTGCAGGAGGTCGTTCCCGGACCCCCGCTGGACTTTTGGCAAGTCTTGTGGGGGTCAGGAGGCCTCACCAAGCTGGCCAAAAGTCCCTGGGGGTCCAGCGGGGGTCCGGGAGCGATCTACTACGCTCGTGACGTCGGGGAACAGGAACCAAAATGGCGCCGGCGCCATTTTCTATCAACGCACCCGACGCCCGAGAGTGGAAGATCACAACGGGACCCCCCCACTGGACCCCAGGTAATTTAAGACATTTTGGGGGGGTTCGGGAGGGTGGGGGATTTATTTTAAAGGGTCGGGGTGGGTTTTAGGGATGTTTTAGTGTGCCGGTTTTCCTGCCCTCCCCCGATTTACGATTTACACAATATTTATAAAAACAAAACCGCGACGATCCGATTCCCTCCCCCCCCAGCCGAAATCGATCGTTAAGACGATCGATCACACGATACACATCTCTATTAGTTACAGTCTCTTGAGGTCTTTAGGCGGTTAGGAGATCCTCTGATATCTTCTAGTAAGAATAATACACTGCCACACAATGTAGTCATGTTAAAAAAATAAATCCTTTTCTGGAATAACTGATGTAGATGAATAATATCATTAGAGTCCACACTGAAGAATAGTGCAATCCACACAACAATAAGGAAAGAAAATGTACAGTTGAAAAAGCTGCAATCACTACAAAATCTTCTCACATTAGGGGTTTTCTTCCTCTACACCCCGCTAGTTGTGAAGTACTCTTTGGAGATGGGCCCTCTCCAGGCTGTGCCCTTTTTGGTACCTGGTCTAAAGATTTCGGTAGTACAGTTTCTGAACTGGAACACTCTCTTGAAACTGCGAGCTTCTTCGGACTCCTTCCAAGCAGGAACTGTGAAAGCAGATCTCCCAGTCTTGCAGTCTTTGCTCTGAGTCCAATACCCTCTATAACCTTTAAGGTAAAACCTTCAGTGGAATGCAAGGAGTTTGGAACTAATTCCCCTTTCACTCTTCTTTACCTTTCTTGGTTCTCTCAATCTCAGGATCCTTCTTGGAGCCCCACTTTCATCCTGGAAAGGCTGCTGAGGGTTCTGACTTTGAGCTTCAGCCACCT
This sequence comes from Rhinatrema bivittatum, assembly GCF_901001135.1. Lineage (NCBI taxonomy): Eukaryota > Metazoa > Chordata > Amphibia > Gymnophiona > Rhinatrematidae > Rhinatrema > Rhinatrema bivittatum. The sequence continues at coordinate 182,704,507 of NC_042617.1, read as the reverse complement.
TTCCAGGATGGAAGACAGGACGTAAGAACATGCGCCAAAGTGGATTCCTGAGTTTTGTTAAACACTCACTCTTTGACAAGTCACCTTCCACTTGGGAGCATCACGCTCCTACACTCTCCAATGTCATACGTTCAGCATTTGTGAAAACTCTGATGTTTATAGTAAGGGACGCTTTTGTGACAGCCTTAGATTATATAATGATACATGTCCAAACAGTTAGCCATTTGTTTGAGGTTTTGTTTTTTTAAGAACTTCACATCAAGAAATGTGATTAAGATGAAAATTATACAAAATACCATATCAATTATAGCTTAGCCTTTAAAGAAATTATATGTACCAATGAGGAATTGAAATATGTTTTTTAAAATCTATACAGTCAACTCATACAAACATTGTTTCAAATCTAATATAGATTTAAATAGTTGATAGAGATTTAAGAAAACTATCTAGAGACACTTCTGGCCAAAACACCTTTCTACTTAGTCTTGATTAGCAGCTGTAGGATTAGACACATAGAGGGTCAATTTTCAAAGCCATTTCCTTGGATAATAAAGCATTTTGCCTAAGGCAGTGGGGGCTTTGAAAATTGCTCATCCTCAATGTGGGAAAAATTACTGGCATTATCCTACAATGATGGTAATTTTGCCCACATTGGCAATGTTCATGGCGGAGGGAAAGTGCATGCTATCCAATGTGTGTAGCCAGGCCATAATTTTCCAAAAGACACAATAGGTCTATTCTTAAGGTGAAAAAATTCAGAGGAGGGTTGGGGGTAAGCAGAATTGCTACTTCCCAGTTGTGCTAAACTCACTCAGCAGGGAACAACTGTCTGCATATGGCTCCATCTCCTCCACTCCTAGGCAGTGTATAGGGAACAAGAGAGGAGGGTTGAAGCTGGAGGCCTGATCCAGATGCTGGGGCCTCAGCCATTGCCCAGGCTAGGCCCAGGTCCAAACTTGAAGCCAGGGCCCAGCTCAGAGACCCAGTCCTGATGCCAGATGATTGATTCTGATGCCAAGCCTAGGACTAGGTCAAAGCCCAGACCCAAACTGAATGCTGGGGCTGGGCTTGGAGGCCAGTGATAAAGCCTGGACCTTAGCCTAGACCTAGGCCCAGTGTTGGGGCACAGCTTTGGAGCATCAGCCACAGCCCAGGCCCAGGCCCAATTCTGGGACTGGACAAAGTCTAGCTCTATCACCAGGGCCTAGTCTGGAGGCCTGGTCCTGATGCCTGGGCCTCAGACTAGGCACCATACTGAGACCTGGCCCGTAGGTTTGGTCCTGATGCTGGGGCCTAGGCCAAGGCCCAGGTCTATATTGAACGACAGGGCGGGGAATGGAGGCTGGATGATGACACCCGGTCCTTGGTTTAAGCCCAGGCCCAATGCCGGGCCCTAGGTCTAAAGCCTGGTCCCAATACTGGAGCCTCAGCCACAGCCTAGGCACATGCCCAGGCCCAATTCTGAGCCCCAGCCCAGGACCAGTCCCAGGTCCAACCCTGGTACCCAGCCTGGAAGCTTGGTCATGCTGCCAGCACCTCGGACTAGACCATACCGAATGCTAGGGCTCGGCCTGGACACCTGGACCTTGGTCTAGGTCCAGGTGTTAGGGCATCGGCCACAGCCCAGGCCCAGGACCAAGCCCAGACCTGATGCTGGGGCTCAGCCCGGAGACCCAGGCCTGATGCTGGGGTCTCGGACTGTTTCATGGCCCAGGCCCAGGCCTGTCACTGAGGCCTAGACTGGAGGCTTGGTCCTGATGCTGGGGCCTAAGCCCCATGTGTTAATTAAGGCTTATATGTCGGTTGAAAAACTGTCAGGCGGTTCAAATCTAGCGTTAATATGCAATTGGAGATATTAGAGGAAAAAACTGATTACTTGTGTGCTCAGAATAACCTATGTGCATGCTAATTCAAAAAATCTAGGATCTACATATTGAAGGTAACTTCCCACTCAGGGCTAAAGTTTGTGGATACTGCAGTGTTTACCTGCAGACTTCAGTTTGAATTTTCAGACCAGAACTATACACATTTGAATTTTCAGACCAGAACTGATGTGTATAGTTCTGGTCTGAAAATTCGAGGAAATGTGCAGATTTCCTCGATCCGCACAGACCCTTGCTCAGAGAAAGCTACACTCTGATCAGAGCAGGTGCATTCTTCTGCATGCAGATTTATGTGCATACTTTCGAAAACCAAAAGTGTGCATGTACATATTTTTCCCGCTCCCAACTCCCTCCCCTGGAATGCCTCCCGAGAGTGCAGATAAATGTACACATAAAATCATGTTTTACGCACAGAAAACCTGGTTGAGTTTCAAAATGCCATTTATGTGCATAAACAGGGCCTTATATCAGTAAGTCGGTTTGAAAATCAACTCCGCTCTGCCCACCTGACCACTAAATTGCATGGAGCTGCTGCAAAAATAGCACATACGCTTTAATCTGAGTATGCTTAGTTCTTGTTCTATCATGGAACTATTTCCTTGCTTCAAACCTGTATAAACATTTTCCAGAGAAATATGGCTGGCTGTCAGTGCTGAAGGGGGAAGTGAAAGAGTAATTGGATCTCAGGAGAGGATGGTAAAGGATTGCAGAGAGTTTCAGGAGAGAAGAAAAATCAGAAGTCTGCATGGTTTTTATTGTGTCTTGTTCCCATATTGTATCTGACCTTTCCATTTTTGTCCATTGTTTCAGGTCTGTGGGTGAGATGATGAGTGTCCATCTGTCTTCAGTCAGTAAGAATTTTGAAAGAGCGGATTGAGAGAACATGGTTAGTGAGAGAATGGAGCATGGAAAGGTGCAAGTTAATATACATGCGAGTGAACATGAAACGAGCTTGATGGTGGCAGCATGGATAAATCTAGCAGGGAGAAGAGGAGAGAGATGGTAGTGCCAGAGCAGAGTGAAGGTTATTGAGAGGAGGAAGAGGTGGAGAAGAAGGAAGTGCTGGTAGTACAGGGGAAGAGGCAGTATATTTAGGCCACATTTCCCAGGTCAGGACTGCTAGACACCAGGTAGAAGAACAAGGGACAGCACAACAGGGATGAGAGAAAGGGAAGGAAGAAGATGTCATGAAGGGAAGAACTCCCATGTTTGTCAGAGGTGGTAAAAGACATAGAAACATAGAAACATAGAAATGACGGCAGAAGAAGACCAAACGGTTCATCCAGTCTGCCCAGCAAGCTTTCACTTTTTTTCCCCCCATTCTTATCTGTTACTCTTGTCCCTTGTAAGTGACTTTTTTGTTCTATTTCCCTTCCACCCCCGCCATCGATCTATTTCCCTTCCACGCCTGCCATCGATGTAGTTAGCCATGCTGGAGCTGCATCTAAGTGAAGTATCTAGCTAATTGGTTAGGGGTAGTAACCGCCGTCATAGCAAGCTACTCCCACGCATGTTTATCCAGCCTGTGCAACTCAGTCCTTGTTGGTTGTTGTCAGAATATAAATAATCTTTTCATCATCCCCCCTGCCATTGAAGCAGAGATCTTTTCATCATTCCCCCTGCCGTTGAAGCAGAGAGCTATGCTGGATATCACTGAAAGTGAAGTATCAGGCTTATTTGGTTTGGGGTAGTAACCGCCGTATCAAGCAAGCTACTCCCCTGCTTTTTTGTGGATGCAAATCCTTTTTTTTCACATTTCCTCTTGCCGTTGAAGCATAGAGCAATGTTGGAGTCGCATTAACCATGTGTATGTTTGTTGAATTAGGATATTAATCTCCAGGTAGTAGCCTTCATTCCCGCAAGCCGTCCCCATGCCTCTTCGCTTCATTCACATCCTCTAGACTTTATGGATCCACAGTGTTTATCCCACACCTCTTTGAACTCTTTCACAGTTTTGGTCTTCACCACTTCCTCCGGAAGGGGGTTCCAGGCATCCACCTGGAATGCCATTCCGGATGGGGAAGACGAGGAGGAAAGAACAAAAGAGGTGGGAGAAGAAAAGGAGCCAGAAATTGGACCAAGTACTATACAGGCAAGTGCATGACCACCCCAAGAGATGTGCTTCACTCAAGAAGAAAATAAACATATTGTGAACCTGATACTGAAAAATTACAGCGTACATTTTGGGAGAGACTACACAAAAAAAAAAAAATCCCTGCCAGCAAAGAAGCATATTTGGAAAATAATGTATATGGAATTCGAGCATGGGCATCATTTTCTGGCTTTATTCCCTTCCTTCCTGCTGACATTAAAGTGTGGGCATATTGCATGTGGTCTCTCTATGTTATGACTGTCGGCCGCGGCCGCCCATGGCCAACCCAACTCACGTCATGTCATGCTCTGCTGTCCACTCCGGGTGAACTTGCGGATGTGGCTAGCCACTACAGCTGCGTTCCTCCTGGCTCTCGAGACTCCACGTGGTGGCTGGGACGTCGCTGAGCTACAATCCATCTCCTGGCCTCCCTAGGCACGTGCGTGCACCACCTGGCCTCTCTTTAAAGGCCCTATGGTGGGAACTCTAGAGGCGTCCCCAGCTGATGACATCACAAGCCTGAGATATTTAAGCACTTCCTTTGGCCTATGCTAACAGACTTGCCAATGAGTTCCCTGAGCTCCTCTGGTGCTTGTAGCTGTTCTCCGGACCTGCGGTTCCTGCCTTGGATCCCTGCTCTTTAATCTTGGTCTCTGGCTCTGGGTACCCGCTCCTCGGGGGCCTGCTCTGTGCTTCCCGTTCTGGGACTCTGTCTTGCTCTGCCCCGCTCCTCGGGTCAGCCTCAGCGCTACTTCACCAGAGATCCTTTAGCTACACTTCCCTGCTCCTCAGGGTAGCCCCAGCGTTGCTACACCAGCGATCCTGTCGCCTCGCTTCCCCGCTCCTCGAGGTAGCCTCAGCATTGCCACACTGGAGTTCCGGTATCTACACTTCTCCGCTCCTTGGGGCAGCCTCAGCGTTACCTCATCGGAGTTCCTGTCTCTATGCTTCCCCGCTCCTTGGGGTGATCTCAGTGCTACTACACCAAATAGCCTGTCTCCACGCTTCCCATCTCCTCGGGTCTGCCCAGTGCATCTCTGCCTTGGAGACTCTTCCTCTGGTTATCCTATCTCCTGACCTGCCTGGCTCTCCAATACCTTGGACTATTCTCTCAGACCCCGTTCCTTGGGGCACCCTGCAGTATTGCCTCAGTGCAGGTGTCGGCAATCACGTGGCTGTGACGCAGACAACTCATCTACGCCTCTTTTCTCCTGGGCCACAGCCGTGGTCCAATTGCCTGTGTTTCCATTTTACCTCGCCTCCCGATGGTGGGGCCCTGTGGGGCTCAACCCCACAGGGAGAGTCAACTCCTACCTCAGGCCAAGGGTCCTCGAAACCTACAAAACCTAACAGATTGCCAAGTCCATGGACCCGGCAGAGGTCTCAGCTATACAGGCCATCCCTAGCCTGGCACAAAGAATCAACGAGCAACAAAAGTTCCTGGAAACACTAGCTGCTGCCATAGACAACTTGAGCACTCGTTTAGACGCTGCAGTGACTACTACCATGATGTCCCCCAAGCTCAACCCTTCCACCTCTGTGCCGGTTCCTCAGCCGACCGTGCCAAAGGTCTTGGCCTGGGTATCACCCCTCTGGGAGTGAGCTGACCCGGTTCTTCGAGACCTGCTCGTGTTTCTGGTCTTATTTCGCTCCATCTTCATTTACCCTGGCAGAAAATCCACTTCCGGATCCACGCTTCTACATCTCAAATAGGGCACCCGTCCTTTGACAGATTATGTCATAGAATTCCGGACCCTGTCGTCAGAACTGCATCGGGACACTGACTGCCTTCGATCCATTTTTCTCGAGGGACTGAGCTCTCGAATCATAGATGAGTTAGCAGCCTGTGAATTGCCTGCATCTCTGGACTCATTGATAGATCTTGCCGAGCAGATTGACTGCCACCTGAAGGAGCATTTGCTAGGGATGTGAATCGTGTCCTCGATCGTCTTAACGATCGATTTCGGCTGGGAGGGGGAGGGAATCGTATTGTTGCCGTTTGGGGGGGTAAAATATCGTGAAAAATCGTGAAAAATCGAAAAATCGAAAAATCGCAAAACCGGCACATTAAAACCCCCTAAAACCCACCCCCGACCCTTTAAATTAAATCCCCCACCCTCCCGAACCCCCCCCCCCAAATGACTTAAATAACCTGCGGGTCCAGCGGCGGTCCGGAACGGCAGCGGTCCGGAACGGGCTCCTGCTCCTGAATCTTGTTGTCTTCAGCCGGCGCCATTTTCCAAAACGGCGCCGAAAAATGGCGGCGGCCATAGACGAACACGATTGGACGGCAGGAGGTCCTTCCGGACCCCCGCTGGACTTTTGGCAAGTCTCGTGGGGGTCAGGAGGCCCCCCACAAGCTGGCCAAAAGTTCCTGGAGGTCCAGCGGGGTCAGGGAGCGATTTCCCGCCGCGAATCGTTTTCGTACGGAAAATGGCGCCGGCCATACGCGTATGGCCGGTGCCATTTTCCGTACGGAAAATGGCGCCGGCAGGAGATCGACTGCAGGAGGTCGTTCAGCGAGGGTTCCGGCGCCTCGCTGAACAACCTCCTGCAGTCGATCTCCTGCCAGCGCCATTTTCCGTACGAAAACGATTCGCGGCGGGAAATCGCTCCCTGACCCCCGCTGGACCTCCAGGAACTTTTGGCCAGCTTGTGGGGGGCCTCCTGACCCCCACGAGACTTGCCAAAAGTCCAGCGGGGGTCCGGAAGGACCTCCTGCCGTCCAATCGTGTTCGTCTATGGCCGCCGCCATTTTTCGGCGCCATTTTGGAAAATGGCGCCGGCTGAAGACAACAAGATTCAGGAGCAGGAGCCCGTTCCGGACCGCTGCCGTTCCGGACCGCCGCTGGACCCGCAGGTTATTTAAGTCATTTGGGGGGGGTTCGGGAGGGTGGGGGATTTAATTTAAAGGGTCGGGGGTGGGTTTTAGTGTGCCGGCTCACGATTCTAACGATTTATAACGATAAATCGTTAGAATCTCTATTGTATTGTGTTCCATAACGGTTTAAGACGATATTAAAATTATCGGACGATAATTTTAATCGTCCTAAAACGATTCACATCCATAGCATTTGCAGGAGTCCCAAGCGACCAGAAGATCTACGCCAAACTCATCCCACATTCAACGCTCATCTTCACCCAGGCTGAACTTGGCTCAAATCAAAGCTGAGGAAGAGCCTATGCAAATGGGCTGGAGCAGGCTTTCCCTTAAGGAACAATACCGCTGCCAACAATCAGGCCTCTGCTTATACTGCGTAAATCCAGACATGCCTTAGCCACATGCCATCTGTCCGGGAAACTCCCAGGCCTAGGTTCAGCAGGAGGACTGCTCCTAGGCCTGACTTTGCCTTCTCCTCCATTGACACTGCCCTTCTCCATCAAGCTGAACAATCAGGAGTTTCATACCCTGGCTCTTGTGGACTCGGGCTGGTGGGAATTTTATTTTAAAACAATTGGCAGAACACCTCTGGATTCCCACCATCTGCTCCCCAGTACCTTTACTCCTTTCTTCCATACACGGAGAGCCACTGCCTGGTCAGATCACACACACCACTGCTCCTATTCTGCTCTGCACGGGGTCCCTGCACGTGGAGTCCATCTCCTTCCACATTCTGGACAAGGCTATACATCTGGTGGTCTTGGGACTGCTGTAGTTACAACAGCACGCCCCATAATTTGACTGGGCCACCTTACAACTCTCCTGCTGGGGTTTCTCCTGTCACGCCAACTGTCTGGAGCCCGTCTCACCGCTGCCCTGCCTGAGTACTTCACTTTCTCCTCTGGGCCTTCCCCCGCAATACTCTTCATATGCAGATGTGTTCTCCAAGAAGGTCGCGGATACTCTGCCTCCGCATCGTACCTACGATTGCTCAATTAACTTGTTACCTAACACAGAGCCTCCTCGGGGTAGAATCTACCCATTGTCGCTCACAGAGACTTAGGCCATGTTGGAGTACATCCGCGAGAACCTGGCTAAAGGCTTCATTCGACCCTCCAAGTCTCCCGCTAGTGCGGGTTTTTTCTTTGTGGGGGAAAAAAAGATGGCTCAATCTGCCCCTACATTGACTACCGGGGACTGAACGAGATCACCCTACAAAATCGCTATCCACTACCTTTGATTTCTGAACTTTTTGACAGGCTTCAGGGAGCAAAACTCTTTTCCAAATTGGACCTCAGGAAAGCCTATAATTTGGTTTGAATCCGCAAAGGAGATGAATGGAAGATAGCTTTTAATACTCGAGATGGTCACTTTGTATACCTTGTGATACTGTTTGGCCTTTGCAACGCCCCTGCTGTCTTCCAGAATTTGATGAATGAGGTCTTCAGCGATATGTTATACCAATGTGTTGTGGTGTACCTTGACGACATCTTAGTATTCTCCAGATCTACAAAGCCACCGCCATGATGTCTCTCGTGTCCTCCAGCGCCTACGAGACAACCAGCTCTATGCCAAACTCAAAAAATGTTCTTTCGAGGAGGGGACCTTCCCATTCCTTGGCTACATAGTTTCCAGTCAAGGGTTCAGAATGGACCCTCAGAAGTTGAGAAGCATTCGCGATTGGCCTCAGCCTACGGGCCTCCGATCTTTACAGAGATTCCTTGGCTTCGCCAATTACTACCAGTCCTTCATTCATCATTACTCCACTCTGACCGCACCACTCTCGGCCATGACTCGCAAGGAGCTAATCCTTTTCATTGGTCACCCGAAGCTATGACTGCCTTCCAGGTTCTCAAGACCGCCTTCCTCCGAGAGCCGTGTCTCTGTCATCCAAATCCCAGATGCCCATTCATCATCGAGGTCAATGCCTCTGATGTGGGAGTAGGGGCGGTCCTAAGCCAGTACTCGACTTACCATACTTTACATCCATGCTCCTTCTTTTCCAGATGCTTCTCCCCTGCGGAGCAATATGGGATAAGGAGCTGCTGGCTATTAAGCTAGCCTTTGAGGAATGACGTCCCTGGCTTGAGGGAGCCCAGCATCAGATCACGGTATATACCAACCACAAAAACTTTGAGTATTTACACAGTGCCCAGCGCTTGAACCATTGTAAAGACCATTGGGCCCTCTTTTTTACTCGATTTAACTTCCTGCTGCGCTACCGACCGGCCAACAAAATTGCCAAGCCGATGCCCTCTCCCGATCTTTTGTTCCGGAGGATGTTCCAGACACTCCACAGCATATAATCGACCCTGCTAAGGTCATCCTGTCTGCCACTTTTCCAGTCCCACCTGGGAAGATGGTAGTTCCTTGTCAACTACACCGGAGGGTTCTCAGTTGGGCTCTCAATGTCCTGACTGCAGGACACCCTGGGCAGTTGAGGATGCTGGCCACTCTCCAGCGGTTTTACTGGTGGCCTACTATGAAGAAGGATGCACAGGCCTATATGGAGTCTTGTCCCACTTGCACCTGCCACAAGCCTCCAGTGGGACGCCTGCAGGGACTCTTGCAACCGCTGCCTATTCCGAGTGAGCCGTGGACCCGTATCGCAAAAGATTTCATAGTGGACTTTCCTCCCTCCGGGGGCAACAACACCATTTGGGTCACCATTGACCACTTTTCCAAAATGGCCCACTTCGTGGCTCTGCTTGGTCTCCCTTCGACACCGCAGCTGGCGCAATTGTTTATTCGCCATGTGTTCTGGCTCCACGGTCTTCCAAAACATATCCTCTCGGACTGTGGAGTCCAATTTACTGCCCGATTCTGGAGGTCCCTCTGCAAAAAGTTCAACGACTCTTTAGGTTTCACCTCTGCTTATTACCCCTAAGCCAATGGGCAAGCAGAGAGAACTAACAGGACTCTTAAATAATTTCTTCGGTCCTACATTAACCTCCAGCAGAATGATTGGACCGACCTCCTTCCCTGGGCTGAGATCACCTTAAATTCACATCCATCCTCATCCACTGGATCATCACCTTACTAGGTGGTCTATGGACGTCAGCCTCTGCTGCCACTACCGCTTCCACTATCTGTTCCCTCATCAGCAGCCCAGTCGACAGCCCAGGAGTTGCATCGACTCTGGAACAGCACGAAGCAGTTGCTACAGCAAGCAGCACAAAGGGCTAAAAGGTTCTTTGATGCACATCACCATGAAGCTCCCCAGTTTAAACCGGACGACAAGGTGTGGCTCAGCACCTGGTTTATCTGACTCAAGCTGCCTTCGGCTTGCTTTGCTCCCAGGTATATTGGTCCCTGTCTGGCGCTCTACCGTTTTGGTCCAGTCACCTACAAACTCCGGCTTCCCGCCTCTCTCAAGATCCACAACACTTTCCACATATTGCTATTAAAACCCTTGGTATTGTCTGGCTTCTCCAAAAAACCACCTGACCCTCAACCTCTGTCATCTGAAGCAGACGTGACATACCAAGTCGAAGACGTCCTTGATGTGAGGAATTGTGGAAAGAAGTGGGAGTACCTCCTGTCTTGGGAGGGCTTCAGGCCGGAAGAGAACGGCTGGGAGCCTGCCACCAATATCCTTGATAAGGAACTCATCAAGCAATTCCATGCCACGCATCCTCTGAAACCCAAACCCCCCGTGGGGAGGGAGGCCTAAGGAGGGGGGGTACTGTTATGACCGTCGGCTGTGGTCGCCTGCGGCCGACTCAACTCACATCATGTCATGCTATATTCTCCACTCCGGGTGAACTCGCGACAATGGCTAGTCACTACCACTGTGCTCCTCCTGGCTCTCGAGACTCCACGTGGTGGCTGGGTTGCCGCCAACCTACACACTGTCTCCAGGCCTCCCTGCACGCATGCTCGCACCACCAGGCCTCTCTGTAAAGGCCCTACGGCGGGAACTCCGGAGGCGTCCCTGGCTGATGATATCACAAGCCTGAGATATTTAAGCACCTCCTTTTGCCTACACTAACCGACTTGGCAACGAGTTCCCTGAGCTCCTCTGGTGCTTATACCTGTTCTCCAGACCTGCAGTTCCGGCGTTAGATCCCTGCTCTTCAACCTTGGACTCTGGCTCTGGGTACCCGCTCCTTTGCGATTCCCGTTCCGGGATTCTGTCTTGCACTGCCCCGCTCCTAGGGTCAGCCTCAGCGCTACTTCGCCAGAGATCCTTTTGCTATGCTTCCTCGCTGCTCAGTGTAGCCCCAGCATTGCTACACCAGAGATCCTGTCGCCTCAGCATTGCCATACCGGAGTTCCGGTATCTACGCTTCCCTGCTTCTTGGGCTGCCTCAGCGTTAACTCATCGGAGTTCCTGTCTCTATGCTTCCCCGCTCCTCGGGCAGCCTCAGCATTACCTCATTCGAATTCCTATCTCTACACTTCCCCGCTCCTCGGGGTAGCCTCAGCATTGCTACACCGGAGATCCTGTCTCCACGCTTCCCCGCTCCTTGGGGCAGCCTCAGTGTTATCACACCGGACATTCAGTCTCTATGCTTCCCCGCTCCTCGGGGTGATCTCAGCACTAATACTCCAGAAATCCTGTCTCTATGCTTCCCCGCTCCTCGGGGTAGTCTCAGCGCTACTACACCAGAGATCCTGTCTCCACACTTCCCCACTCCTCCGGCCTGCCCAGTGCATCTCTGTCTTGGAGACCCTTCCTCTGATTATCCTATCACCTGACCTGCCTGGCTCTCCAATACCTTGGACTGTTCTCTCAGACCCCGCTCCTCGGGGAACCCTGCAGTATTGCCTCAGTGCAGGTGTCTGCGATCATGTGGCTGTGACACAGACAACTCGTGTACGCCTCCTTTCTCCTGGGCCACAGCCATGGTCCAATTGCCTGTGTTTCCATTTTACTTCGCCTCCCAATGGTGGGGCCCTGTGGGGCTCAGCCCTGCAGGGAGAGTCAACTCCCATCTCGGGCCAAGGGTCCACGAAACCTACAAAACCTAACACTCTACTTCTGGTCCAGATGGACAACACCATACATGGGGGCAAGTTCTTTATATTGGAACCAAAATAATGAGGATCTTTCATATTGAAATCAAGTCAATAGTGTGCATTACATGACCTAGAATGGGAGCCATCCTAAAACATCTCATAAAGGGGCTTTATGTAACACGTCTGAGGCTTGCAGACTATTTGAGCTGCATTTAGTTTTATTTTTCAACATAAGATAAGGTATCTTTTACTCTGCAAAGATGGTAAATATCTTGTTATACATTTTTCTATGCCCTCAGTCTAAGTGAATTGAGCCCACAATGAATAATGTTAAAATGAAAACTTTTAAAATAATTTTTAAAGTCCATGGTATAATTAAGAAAGATCAGTAACGTGACATCCTGCCCCCAAAAACAATAATGTCTTCCTACAGTCCTTGGCAGCTGGTGTGGCTGTGCCTCAGAGACTTCAGATGGTGCCTCAGAAGTTCAACGGAGCAAGCAAAGAAAAGTGTGAATTTGTCTTAGGGTCATATAATGGACTTTCAGGGCATAATATTGTAGGAAAGAGTTTATATGTCCAAGACTAGTACATTTCCTGACACATTTTATTCCATTTTAGTATTAGAGGTCATTGCTTAAGTGAGGAATGTAAGATGTTTGTTTTAGCCTGATTCAGTGCTTACCACCTTACACCCCTATCTGCTCCAACTGTACTTCTGCTACTCTGGCCTGGAATTGCACAAGTAAGGATCTCAATCCATACCAGCAAAAAAGAAGTTGTTATATGAAAATTCTGTGGTCTTTGGAAATTGTCTACTCTGTCTACAAATAAAGTTACACGTGTGGTACCACTATTTCTCAGCTGGGGCCATTGAAAACAGTTCTCTTTGGAGCCTGGCACAATTATACTCCAAATTTGATCATGGGGCAATACCATCATGTGATTGCTGGGAATCTCCTCCCTCAGGACCTATGAATGTTGCATCTGAAACATCTCCAGTCTGAGAAGCAGATGCCAAGACTAGGAATCGGCTTCCCTCTTTACGTATTGCACACACAAGCACATACAAACACACACATGACAGGACATACCATTAAAACTGTGCCATTGGAGCTGCCATTAGATTTAGATAGTTTGTGAGTGGCTTCATAGGAACTTTTTTTTTCGGAGCAGCCTCAGAGGGAACAGGCAGCACGCGCCGGGCTCGACGTGCACAGGTTGCACAAATGTGCACCCCCTTGCGCGCGCCGACCCCGGATTTTATAAGATACGCGTGGCTACGCGCGTATCTTATAAAATCCAGCGTACTTTTGTTCGTACTTGCGTAAATTTATAAAATCTACCCCATAGGTTATGCGCGTAACCCTTTCAAAACTCCCCTGCGCGCATTGAGCCTATTTTGCATAGGCTTGGCGGCGCGCACAAGACCCGGGACGCGCGTAAGTCCCGGTGATTTCCGGGGGGCGTGTCAGGGCCGTGTCGCGGCGGCATGTCATTCGGCGGCGTTCTGGGGGCGTGGCCGTGGGCGTGGTTCTGGCCCAGGGGCGTTTCGGGGGCATGGCCAAGGCCTCCGAAATCGCTCCCGGGCCGGGGAATCGTGCGGCGGCGGCCGGCCAGCGCGCGCGAGTTACGCCTGCCCCAGGATAAAAGTAGGGGGGTGTAGATAAGGCTGGGGGTGGGTTAGGTAGGGGAAGGGAGGGAAGGTGGGGGGGAGGCCGAAGGAAAGTTCCCTCCAAGGCCGCTTCGATTTCGGAGCGGCCTCGGAGGGAACAGGCAGCGTGCGCAGGGCTCGGTGCACGCAAGGTGCACAATTGTGCACCTTGTGTGCGCCAACCCCGGATTTTATAAGATACGCGCGGCTACGTGCGTATCTTATAAAATCCGGCGTACTTTTGTTTGCGCGGGCATAGTTTTATAAAATTGACCCCTTCGTATATTTCCATTGACATAGTCCACTGCAGTGGCTTTTTCTCCAGTGACTTTATGTTAGTTCAGTCTCAACACAGATTTAAGTTTGCAGAGCTTTGCCATGGACTCCACAGACAACACAAATTAACAGCTCAATTTCTCAAGTTTCACAAAATTTGCAGGATTCCCCCCACCAGTAAAGTTCAGCACTGTAAGCTGTGACACCGTCAAAGAGGCGTTATTTTCTTGTGTAGAACTATTTCAGATAGCTTGCTTGAGATGCACTTTCAGCACAGTCACACTCTCATCAGTATGATTTATCTGAAGATGGCACCCGAAATACTAATTAGCACATGATCATATATTTACAGTGGATTTCTCAACACTCAGCAGAGCAGTTTGCTTTCAGGTTTTATCATGATATTATTTGCATGCATATAGGATGCTTGGCCTTCATGTCTCACGTTGCTCAGTTTTATCAATCTGTCTCTTCATTATGGCCCATTGTTGTCACCTGAAGAAAGATAAAGTCATTAATTAAAGAAAAGAAAAGACTCATTATTGTGTAATCAGTTATTATAAAAATCATGCCAGTTTAAAAATGATTTTTGTGAGGCCAAGGTACTTCCCAGAAAGCAGGACCACTTGCCTATACCATAAAAGACAAGAGGCAGGTGGAATTTTATAGACAATCCAATTTATTGAGGCATGAGCTTTTGAAGACTGAGTCCACTTCATCAGATGTATGAAGTGTAGCTGCATTTAAAAAAAAAATAAAAAAAATTGGACAACCTTCTGAAGGAAAAGTCCATAAATCATTAATTAAAGTGGAGTTGCAGAAATCCACTTCTTAACCCTGGGATAAGCAGCATGGACTCTTCCTGCTAGGTACTTGTGACCTGGATTGGCCTATATTTGAAACAGAATACTGGACTCGATGGACTTTTGGTCTGACCCAGTATGGCAAATCTAAAGTGTAGTACAGGAGGTGGGTAAAATATATGAAGATGGAGGGGGAAGGATGCAGGACAAAGAGAAGGCAGTGAATTAGGAAGGCAGGGTGTGGAAAGAGAGTGTTAATAGCATTATAGTCCAGTCTAACGACAACTGAGGTAACTGTGGAAAGACAAAATGATCTTAGAATGGTTAAATTCATAGATATTTGAAATGTTCTCATACTGGTTTCTGAGTATTGCCATTGAGTGGCGGAGCAGCCTAGTGGTTAGAGCAGCAGGTTACAAACCATGGAAGCCAAGATTCAAATCCCACTGTAGCTCCTTGTGACCTTGGGCAATTCACTTTACCCTCCATTGCCTCAGGTACAAACTTACTGGTTGATACACCAAGCGACATTAAGGCTCTAACTCAAGTATATCACATATATTTTGCATCTCCCCACCCAGATACCTTCACCTATTACAATGATCCTCTTTGCATGGAATTTGCATCATGAATAATGCCAATGCATGCAAAGAAGGTCATACATAGACAATTTGATGTTAATATTTTATTGCGCCGACTGAAAAGGTGATCAGCCGTGATAAAATAGCAACACCTAATTGAAATGCGTTAGATGTGCGATGGGAGGCCCAGGAAACTAAAGTATGTCCCAAGGCCCCCGCTGCACATTTAAAGAGGCAGAAAAAAACAAAAATAAAAGATGCAGCAGTTGAGCAGACATCAGTGTGGTCCCCCATCTCAACTTAGTCACTGCTATTACTGGCATCAGTAGCTATGGGATCTGCTTAGTGTTTTGGTACTTGCCAGGTACTTGTGGCCTGGTTTGGCCTCTGTTGGAGACAGGATGCTGGGCTTGATGGACCCATGGTCTGACCCAGCATGGCAATTTCTTATGTTCTTATGTGAATCAGAGAGGAGTTGAATTAGCCAGATAAGTTATCTGCCTAACTCCGATATTCAGATAACTTATCTGGCTAACTCTGGTCATGCCATTGATATGTCCTAAACTTAGCCAACTAACTTTAAGATAGATAGGTATATTTAGTGGCGCAGCCACACTGATCAATATCCTGGCTAAGTTAGCTGGATAACTTTTTTCAGTTTAGTTTCCTAACTACACCGTGGTTGAATATGGACTTCTAAATCTTTTAGCATACATACTGTATTCTAAATCTCTTTCGGGCTGATACAGTACAGTGCGCTCCGGTTAGCCCGGGTTTAGCCGCGCATTTTCGACTCGCTGGCTTTACCCCTTATAGAGTAAGGGGTAATGGCGCGTCAAAAACGAGCAGCCAACCCCCCAAAACTAATAGTACCCGCAACATGCAAATGCATGTTGATGGCCCTATTAGTTATTCCCGCGCGATCCAGAAAGCAAAATGTGCAGCGAAGCCGCACATTTTACTTTCAAAAATTAACGCCTGCCCAAAGGCTGGTGTTAATTTCTGCCGGCGCCAGGGAAGTGTACAGAAAAACAGAAAAAAATTGCTTTTCTGTACATCCTCCGACTTAATATCATAGCGATATTAAGTCGGAGGCCCCAAAATTTAAAAAAATTAAAAATTAAAAAAAAAGATTTTAAATCGGCCCACAGCCCATGGCCAGTGGGTCGGAAGACAGACGCTCAATTATGCCGGCATCCGTTTTCTGAAGCCGTGGCTATCAGCGGGTTTGAGAACCGACGCCGGCAAAATTGAGCATCGGCTGTCTTATGTCCAGTATATCACAAACTTGATAAGTGGTGTCATTGTCAGAGGCCACAGGTTGTGGTTCAGGTTATTTCCTGGCATGCCAGGAGAGCACCAAGGGTTTTATGAGCGAGATGTTGTGGAGCGCTATGAGAGCGGTCCCACTTACCAAGAGATGTGTGTTCTTGGGCCACGACTCGACCCCAGAGGAACTCTGAAGAGGTGCCGTGGTAGGCGAGGCATGCCCGAGCATGGGCTAGACAGGAGCGAGGCTGGACTGAAGACTGGAGATACTGACCCTCCTCCGGACCTGCACGCTTCGGAAGACCAACAACTCAATGATGGTCTTTATGAACAGTCCTCCAACCGTTCCAAGCCCTTTCGGACCTGCCACAGGGTACAGCAAGAAGTGGCAGGCCGGATGGAGGCCAGGGCAGAGAAGACCGGAACATGAAGATTCAGACGAGACTCAGGAATGAGGTACTTGGATGCACAGATGAGACTCAGGAACAGACGTAGGCTCAGGAACAGATGTAGACTCAGGAACAAGGTTCTTGGCTTTCAGAAGACTCAGGAACAAGGTACAAGTCTTGCATCATGAAGCGCCCTACTCAGCCCGCCCATGGGGCTGGTCGCGGACCACGACATGGCTTGCCACGAGGTACTAAGCGTACAGAAGACTCAGGAACAAGGTACAAGGCTCTCAGAAGATTCAGGCAAGGCTCAAGGTAATCAGAAGATTCAGGTAAAGCACTGGGGTGAGACTGCAATGCAGCACGCCCTACACAGTCCACCCGCGGGTCTGGTCACGGACCATGCTGGACTCGAGGAGCCTCAAGACGAGAAATGGAACATAAGAACATAAGAAAATGCCATACTGGGTCAGACCAAGGGTCCATCAAGCCCAGCATCCTGTTTCCAACAGTGGCCAATCCAGGCCATAAGAACCTGGCAAGTACCCAAAAACTAAGTCTATTCCATGTTACCATTGCTAATGGCAGTGGCTATTCTCTAAATGAACTTAATAGCAGGTAATGGACTTCTCCTCCAAGAACTTATCCAATCCTTTTTTAAACACAGCTATACTAACTGCACTAACCACATCCTCTGGCAACAAATTCCAGAGTTTAATTGTGCGTTGAGTAAAAAAGAACTTTCTCCGATTAGTTTTAAATGTGCAATGAATGAAGCATGTCTCAAAAACTGTAGAAGCCTGCACCGAGGCGCGCCCTACTCAGCCACCAGTGACTGGTCGCGGACTACGCTGGAAGTACAGGTTCTGGCAGAGTCTTTGGCATGGACGGAGCAAGCACTAGGGACTCCGTAGACCAGGGACAAGTACAGAAGCGGAAGTCTCCCGGAGGCTAGTGCTGCAGAAGAGAGGCAGGCATCGTACCATGAAGCGCCCTAACACAGCCCGCCTGTGGGGCTGGTCGCAGACCACGACATGGCACACCAGGAAGAGTGGCACGAGGAACCAGGGGTTCAGGACAGCTGGACAGGATCACGGACATCAGGATCAGGAGAGACAACATCTGGGCTGGATCACGGACATCAGGAATGGAGAACAAACACCTGGACTGGAACATAGACAAGGATCAGGAGACAGACCTCAGGACGGACATCAGAAACAGCAGGCGGACATCTGGACTGGAACGTGGACATCAGGACAGAACGAGGAGCTCCAACGAAGAACAGGAAACACAGGACCTTGAAGAAGTGCTGGAACAAGGATGACTCCTGGAGCGAAGGACAGCAGGATCCCAGGAGTGACCAACTCCTTGCGAAGGCAAAGCTGGAATGGACACTGAGCCCTTTTGTAGGGCTGAAGAGGACAACACCCAGGGAGGGGTCAGCAGGGGGCCACACCTAGTTGGCCCTTGAAGAACAGGCGAGAGGCGCACGCCTTAGGAAGCTGGAGAGAAGGGAGAGCTGGAAGCTGGTGGCGTCCTCAGCCACGTGGAAGGCCTGAGGAAGCCAGGCAGGCAGCAGAGCAGCCCTGCCCAGAAGCTGGAGAGAAGGGCAGGCTGCATGAGCGGCTTCCAGTCATGCAGAACGAAGCAGGAAGAGCAGGAAGAGAAGAAGGGCTGGCTGCAGGAAGAGACGAAGGCTGCAGGCACCAGCAGGGACGGCTTCCCTGCCGGGCGAGGACCCGGACTGCAGCAGGCACCGGCAGGGACAGCCTCCCTGCCGGCTGAAGACCCCAGGAGAGTTGCAGAATGTCGGGGGAGAGCCGGAGCGGCAGCGGAGGTCCCAGCTGTGAGGAGAGAGCATCCGCGGCCCGACTGGCCGCATGGAGGTAAGAGCCTGCCCGCGTTCCTCGCGGGCAGGATCACAACACAAGATGTTAAAGGAGTTGTGGATGCACAATGATGAGGGCAGGTGAAGCTGGTAGTTGACAGGACCCAAGCGCTGAAGGACTGGGAAAGGCACAATATATCGTGGCGCTAGGTGCATGGATGGAAGTTTAAGGTGGATATTTCGAGTGCTGAACCACACCTTCTCACCTTGCCTGAATTGAGGCGCTGGTCTTTGGTGAGCATTTGTCATCTTCTTGGCTCTGGGACTAGCTTCTTGTAGAAGCCATTGCGTTCCTTCCAAAGAAGGTGTAGCTTCTGGGCTTTCTGTTGAGCCACTGGGGATGGTACCGTCAATGGTACTGGAGGCAGCGGGAAAGGCTGTCGGCCATATTCCAGGTGAAAAGGGGAAGTCTTAGTGGCTGAGGAGACATGATAATTCAAGGCGAACTCCGCCCAGGACAAAAGGAATGCCCAATTGTTCTGTTGGGCATTGATGTAACTGCGAAGGAACTGTATAAGGGTTTGATGGGTCCTCTCAGCTTGCCCATTACCTTGTGGGTGATATGCCATGGTGAAGCCAGTGAAATATTGAATTCTTTACACAGAGCCCTCCAAAACTTGGCTGTGAACTGCGTTCCATGGTCTGATACTATATGCTGGGGGAGGCGGAAGACGTGCTGGATGAACAACTGCGCTAACTGCAGAGTGGAGGGAAGAGCGGGTAGAGTGATAAAGCATGCCATCTTGGAGAACTGGTCAACTATCGTCCAGATGATCGTTTTGCTGTCAGAGTGTGGAAGGTCTACCACACAAAATCCATGGCAATGTGCAACCAGGGCTCTTTAGGCACTGGTAGGAGTTGTAGTAGACCCCAGGGTTGGCCTGCAAGGGGTTTTTGTTGGGTGCAGCCCGGGCAAGAATCCACATAGTCGACATTGCGTTTGATCATGGGCCACCAATAGAAGTGTTGCAGGGAAGCCAGGGTACGAGCTCTCCCAGGATGACCCGTGGTGCGTGCGTCATGGGCCCTTTGCAGGACTGTGTTCCAGAGCCGGCGAGGGACGACCATCTTCCCCAAAGGAACGGTGGTTGTCATGGAGAAGATGACCCGAGCCGGGTCGATGATATGGCGAGGCGGCTCTTCCACGTCTGTTGGAACAAAGGAACGGGATAGGGCATCTGCCTTGAGGTTTTTGGCAGCGGGCTGGTATCACAAGTAGAAGTTGAAACAGGCGAAGAAGCGGGCCTGACGGGGATTCAATCGCTGAGCTTGGTGTAGATACTCTAAGTTTTTATGGTCCGTATACACAGTGATGGGGTGTTGTTCCCCCTCGAGCCAAGGCCGCCATTCCTCAAACTCGAGTTTAACCGCTAGGAGCTCCTTGTCACCAATCCCATAGTTGCGTTCCACAGGAGAAAATTGCTTAAAATAGAAGGAGCATGGGTGAAGAGTGCCCGAAGAGTGCTGGCTCAGTACTCCCCGTGCAGGGGAAGAGATGGCATCGGTGGCCTCTGGGCCACGAAAAGGAGCTCCAGGGCGGCCTCCTGGCCACAGAAGAGGATGACGTTGACGGCGGCCTCCAGGCCGTGAAGAGGGCCCGGTGATGGAGGCCTCCTGGCGAGAAGCTTCAAGGCGGCCTCCTGGCCGCAAAGAGACAGCAATGGCTGCGGCCTAGCCGCAAAGAAGCAGAGGCGGCACCAGGCCATGAAGTGATAGCGGTGGTTCCGGGCCACGAGGATAGTGGTGAATGCAGTCTCCAGGCTGTGGGGGACAGCGCTGACATCAGCGGCTCCAACCGCAAAGGAGAGAGGACATCGGAGGCTTCCTGGCCACAAGGAAGGAGGCAGCAGCAGCGGCTGACCTGCCACGGAGCATGACGGCACGGCCCGCCATGCAAAAAGGAAGGCGAGGGTGGCCTTCAGGCTGTGAGGTAAGACGGCAGCGGCTTCCAGGCCGTAGAGCTGGATGGCGGTGGCAATGGAAGAGAGGTCAGAGGCTGCTTGTGGGCTTGTTCCCACAAGCAGAATCGTAACAAGGGCCTTACCATCCAAGAGGTAGAGAATGTAGGTCATCTTGGTGAGGTCCATGAGGAAGAGGGTGAGCTGTAGACAAACGTGCATGTGGCACTGATTAATGAAGCTGTGACACAGCTAGGGGTCCCCGACGAAGAGTGGTGGAGCAGGGAGAGGTAAGACTGGCCATGCAACAGGCACAGAAGGGGAGGGATTCCCGGCTGGAGAAAGGTTACCCCCTGTTGTATTGTAGAATCCAGGCACTGGCTGAGGCGATCCACTGCCGAAGCAAGGGACTCGAGGACCTTCTGCTGTTCCAGGATTTTCTGCGCAAGTCCTGGTATGGCCTGCTGAGTGGAGGCCTCTGCCAGGTCCATGGACTTGGCAATCTGTTGAGACCTCGATGGAGGTTGTGGATCCTTGGCTTGAGTTGGGATTGACACCATCTCGGAGGAAGACCACCGACAGGATCCCAACATCATGAGGCGACGCTGACAGATGACAGGGGCCGGCTGGCTGAGGCTTCAACACTACCAGCCCCGTTCCCCGCAGGTTGAGCTCTTGGCTTCCGGGGGCCGGCTGGACTTAAGTGGGCCCCTATGAGGAAGTTCCAATGAAGGATGATCCGCATCCTGGGCTGGCAGCGAGCAAGAGGCAAGAGGTCCGATTCAAAGGTCCAAGGCAGGCGGTGAGCAAGGAGAGTGAGATCCAATCCAAAGTCCAGGGCAGGTGGCAAGCAAGAAGCGTGAGGTCCAATCCAAAGTCCAGAGCAGGCGGCGAGCAAGAGGCGTGAGGTCCAATCCGAAGTCCAGGGCAGGTGGCGAGCAAGAAGCGTGAAGTCCGATCCGAAGTCAAAGCCAGGGGAATCCATCCAAAGGAGAAGGGGCAGGAGCAGGAACAGGAACAAGGCTGGAAGGCAGGAATGGGGACTTGGGAAGACAGGAACCGGCACAAGGAAGATAGGAACAGGCACTGGAACGACAGGAACAGGAACGCAGGAACTAGCACGGCACCACAAGTGCAGCAAGAGCAGAATTGTTGCCAAGTCACCGGAGGGACGTCAGCTGAGGGTTTTTGTACTGCAGACCCTGACTTCCGAGGGAAGGGCCAGCAGCGACTTCCTGCCGCGGGCCCTTTCATTTTTGTCTAAGGCAGGAATCAGCTGGATGCTGCATTGGCGGCGTCCTGTGCACCGGAGGCCTTGCACCAGCGTCGGCGGCAAAGGAGGCCCTCTGGCCACGGGAAGCAGCGCAGGAGGAGGGACCGGCCCGGGCCCGGACAGTGAGTACAACAGTGGGCAACATGCCTTCATGAAAGGAAAAGTTCACAATAAGAATAGATGTGATTCTGGAGTGCTTAAAGAAGCACAGTCATACATAAGTTCAACGAGCAAGGTGACCCATTCATATGAGAGATAATTTGAGTAATCTATTCATTTGTGGCCATTTCAAACTGATCCTATTTGGACCCATCCACATTGGAATTAAAAGCAGGTATGTCACTATTAAGAAACAGTTCACATATCTGCACAACTTTGTTGAAAAAAATCCAGCAAAGTCTTCACAGCAACCATCTCTAACACAATTACATCTGTGTTCACAATGATCTTCTTCATTGAATTTCTCTTTCCTCGCTATCTCTGTGCAAGGGGCTCAGGACAGGATCCTGGGATAGAGCTTATCTCTCAGGGAGTAGAGAATAAGATATCCCAGTTGGGCAGGGAAATCCCTAAGTATGAGGAGATCCCCTTAGTCTCAAAAGTATATCTGAGGTCCACCAGAGTCCAGTTCATCCCTAACCTATATCCTGTTTCCCAAGGGGTACAGATTCAGTTGTGGATCTCCAATGATCTTGTCTTTTCTCTCTGTTACTCTGCTTTCCGGACTCCTCCTGGTGTGACCTCTCTGGAGAAAAGGTCTGATAATGATAGGAACCAGACTATTACAACCTCACAAGCCAAAAAGGGAAAACATACTTTCAAAGTCTAAAAGGCCTTCTGAGGTAATGACTTTCCACAGGTCCTTCCTTAGCTGTGATAGGATTTCAGCAGATCATCACAGCTTCAGGTCACCAGATCTGGGAGTGTACTTTCTGTGGTACCAGGGCTTACCTCAATCTCTGGGAAGTACAAAAAAATCTCCAAAATGCTAACAAAAGGCTTTTCTCTAAAACAGGAGGTAGATCCTCACAGGTATGGAGTGCACTGAAAGGTATCTCCTCTTAATAAAATACCAAGTTAGATAGGTAGGCCTTAACTCAAACAAAAGGTAAAAAAAACCCTCAGCTCCTTACTGTCTGGAATCCAAAATTAAAAGACCACACTTGCTACTCACCAATCACCCCTTTCTGAACGGGGACTAAACCACCACAGTAATCCTCTAAGATGGGTGCTATTGGGAATGGTTTCTCTTTCCTAGCTGGTTAACTAAAGTGCAGGGATCTGGGGCCATCTAGGAGAGATCTAGAGGGTCTCACCAAAGATAATACAAACTCACCAGATAATTTACCCGAAAATAGATGCAATGAAATAGCTAGATTTTTTCATGATAAAATTGAGAACCTGCAGACCAAAATACCTAAGACACCCAAACAAGAAATTAAAATGTGTAAGAGAGATGTAACACCATGGTCCGAATTCGACGAAATAACCAACAACCAGGTCAAGAACATGATCAAACAACTAAATCCCGCCCCTCACCAAATAGATTCACTACCCATAGTGGAAATCAAAAAGCTTACAGAAATCACCGCTCCAACGTTTACAAAAATTATAAACTACTCCCTAGAAGAAGGGTTACTACCAGACACACTGAAAGGAGCAATCATCAAATAATACTTAAGAAGAAAAACATGGACCCCCCTAATTCTAGCAAACTACAGACCAGTATCAAACTTACCTCTAATGGCTAAATTAATTGAAAATCAGTACAAAAACAACTAGCAGAGCACTTAGATAATAACAACATCCTTTACCCTTCACAGCACGGCTTCCGTAAGCACTATAGCACTGAAACACTCTTACTCGCACTAACAGATAATATACTAAGAGGTTTCGACAGCGGAAAACAGTATATTCTGATATTACTAGATTTATCAGCAGCATTTGACACAGTTAACCACAAAATATTAATTAAAAGGCTCGAAGAAATAGGACTACAAGACAAAACAATCACATGGTTCAGATCATTTCTAAAGAACAGAACTTTTCAGGTTCAAATTAAAAACACTCTATCTGGAGGAACTAAGATGGCCGCGGGTGTGGTCGCATATTGAGCAGCTCCGTGCCCTCGTTCCCTAAAAATTTCCTCTAAGCCTTTTTTCTTCGATTTTTTACAATGCCACATAAGAGAAAAGGGAAAATCCGGATATATCCTCCCTTACCGGATAATTTGGAAGGGCAGCGGCTGATTTATCAGTATGCAACCCCGACATCAGTAACGAGGACGTCTACCCCCATTGGTGAGTCAGGGGAAGGAGCCCAGTACTCACCCGGGGAACTATCGCTGACGCCTCCGGATCCTAAAACGCTGATTCAAGCAGCTCTACTGCTCGACTCTGTGCCTGCTGAGACGCCGGCAGGAACTTCCTTCGAGCATGCTCAGTTGGGAGGCAAGCCCAGGGACGAAGCAGACGTGGGGGGTGCAGCCAGTGCTCGTGTCTCCGCTGAGGCTACAGGAGGGGAGGAGTATGAAGCCAGCGGAGAAGGAACAGCAGAGCCGGTTTCTCCACTTATCCCACAGAGATTAACAAAACCAGCGATTGTAACGCTCGACGCCCTTTGGGATCTGGTAGCAGGGAACGCTGCGAAGCTCGACAGACAGGCTTGTAAACTAGAGGAAGTTTCCAAGAGAATGACTAAGATTGAAACTGACCACACGAATCTGGAAAAGGCTTTGACAAAGGTAACTGTGGATGTAAAAAAATTGCAAGATTTAAGTGCAGTTTCTGTTAATGAAAGACTATCGTCTTTGAGAAGATTGGAGTCAGTAGAGAATTACTTAAGGCACTTAAATATAAGACTCTTGAATTTCCCCAAAGTTATGGGTGAGTTGCCTTTGCAGACTTTCAAGAAATTTGCTATTGAAATTCTAAAGATACCACCAGAGAATGTTCCGCCTGTTAAAAAAATATTCTTTTTAAGACAGAGAGGAGCCTTAATATCGCCTGGTATGGGGATAGATATGGAAAATCTAACCAATTTTCTGGAAACAACAACAGAAGAAATTACAGAAAGGTCTGCCTTGTTTGTGACTCTTTATTCAGAAATTGATGTTGGAATAATTATGAAGAATTATTTCAAAAATTTAAATGTTTCTTTTATGGGTGGTCAAGTTCGTATCTTTCCAGATTTGGCAAAACCAACGCAAATGCGAAGGAAAAAGTTTATTTCATTGCGCCCAAAAGTGCTTGCACTAGGAGGTACCTATATTTTAAGGTACCCCTGCAGGTGCATAGTCAAACTTTTGGGGAATACTTATGTGTTCTTTAGTCCGGAACAACTTCAAGCCTTTCTAGAGGCACGAGAGCAGACCCCGCAGCCCATAGAGCTGGATCCAGTAAATGAATCTGATGTTTAAACCCAGCCTTACTTCTAAATTGTTTCTTATGTTCTCCTTTTATTCTTTTCCTCCTCAGTTACCTACGAAAGGTAGAGATTGTGAAATTTTGTCATGTTTCAATATTTAATTTTTAAATTTCAAATAAGAATTTCATGTAAAGAACAATTTCTCAATCTCTTGTGATTCTATGCAAATTACTTTGTATTTTGTTTTGAAAAGATGATAAATAAAGATTTAAAAAAAAAAAAAACACTCTATCTGAAAAGATTACCCTAAAAACAGGAGTCCCACATGGATCAGCACTATCTGCTACGCTGTTTAATATATATCTACTTCCACTATGCCATCTCCTCGCCGGACTTGGAATCATACACTACATCTATGCTGATGACATCCAATTAATCTTACCAATAGATGAAACTATTGAAAAAACAATAGGTTTAGCCAAATGGAGCTGATAATCAACATAGACAAAACCGAATTCATACACGTAGAAAGGAAAAGCATGAAGATCACACAAACTCCAATAATTCTCAAAAACAACCAACAAATTGATTTAGCCAAGAAAGTTCGCAATCTAGGAGTAATAATTGACACTGAACTAAACCTAAAACAACACATATCAATAAAGGTAAAGGAAGGGTATGCTAAACTCATGATACTCAGAAAACTTAAACCATTACTAGCTCTGCCAAACTTCCGTACTGTACTTCAATCGCTGATATTTGCAAGCACAGACTATTGTAATGCTTTACTACTTGGCCTACCCTACACTACAGTAAGACCACTGCAAATTTTACAAAATGCTGCAGCTCGAATTCTCACTGGAAAAAGCAAAAGAGATCACATAACAGATACACTTGCCTCCCTACATTGGCTACCTATAAAACAAAAAATACAGTTCAAAGCACTGTGCTTAATACACAAACTTATCCATGATGAAAAAGCAGAGTGGCTGAACACAGCACTTAGAGTACACGTCCCACACAGAAATTTAAGATCAGCAAACAGAGCACTTTTAACCATTCCATCTGTGAAAACAGCAAGACTTACCCAAGTTAGAGAACGTGCACTATCTCTACCCGGCCCCACATTATGGAACTCCATGCCCCTTGACATAAGACTTCAGAGTAATCATAAACTTTTCAAAACACAACTGAAAACCTGGCTTTTCAAACAAGCCTTCAAGAAAGAGAATGACACAGGCAATTAAATAAGGATAAGCGGCATAGAGCACACAGCGCTTAATTTCCTATTTTTTAACTGTTGTCAACCATCAGGATGAATTGCTACTAAACTCAATTCCCCATGTAAATTTCTTTAAATGTAAACTCCTTATCATATACCATATTATTTATAATATTATTTGTTACCGAATATTAATGGCACCACCTATGTAAATTATGAGCTACATTTTTTCTTTGATATAGGTGCCCTATTGTAAACCGTTATGATGGTAAATAACTTAATGACGATATATAAAAACTCTTAAATAAATAAATATTTAGAAGAGCCAGGTGCCAGCCATCAACAGCAGTAGTTACATCCTTATAACTTACCTCAGGGAGGTGAGGGAGCTCATGCAGACAGTTAATCTTAATATGTCCATGTCTGAAGACAGTGTTCTGACTGATTTAAGGAGCTTTACTGTCTAAAAGAATACGTAAGATGAGTGAGAGTAAACAATGGCCTGACCATGGAATCACATCAATGGAAACTGTAATGGAACTATGAGAAAAAAACAGAGAGATTTCAGAAACATTAAATCCAAAATGTGGCCTTGCCTATGTATAAGACCATGAAGAAGCTGTACTCACCTTAAGATAGACATGGCATCTAAGAATGCCTTACATGACATCAGGAGGGGATATTTGTCAACATGTTTGAAATCACCAAGAACAATTTTTTTTATCTAAAATTGGTTATAGTATCTACTAAGAATTCCACAATGGGAGAGGAATTAAAAGCAAGGAGACCAAGCAGGCAGGATATTAAACAAATATTAAACAATGGAGAAGATAGTAAAAGCATCTCATATGGTGAAACCATCTCAAGGTCAACATGGAAGAAGGCCAGAGAATGCTAAAATGTGATCAAAAGGCCAGTAGTGCGCCTGAGCTTACACAGACACAAAATAACAGAATAACTAAAGGGACATATTAGCTGGTTTAATAAAACAGTATCTGTGTCAGTGATACAGGCCTTGGTGATACAGAGACAATCAGGACAGCTGTCTTAATAGACCAAATATAACTGGCAGGTTTATAGACACTGACTGAGCACTAACTGGAAACAGATTGGATAAAATACATAAGACTGCCATACTGGATCAGATCAAAGGTCCATCAACCTCATTATTCTATTTCCAACAGCGGCCAATCCAGGTCACATGTACCTGGCAGAATCCCAAAAGGTTGATAAATTCCATGCTGCTTAACCCAGGGATATTTGTCTTAAATAGTAACTTCATTGCTTGTCCCTGCAGGGCTGATGCCACGAACACCATGTATCCACTCTGTGTAAAGCCTTTTGCTATTTCTCTGTCTTAAGTTGTGCACAAATCTGAATGTAAGACCATGTAGTCGTGTCGTGTCGTGTCGTGCAGCACAAGATGAATTAATGATTTTGCTCAATGCGAGACTCCAAAATGGAATTAGAGCTCAAGGAAACTGCGGTGCGTATCGCGAAGGACCAAAAGAGTGAAACTCAGCCAGAGTTGGGCAAAATCCAATAAAGGGCTTTTTTTATACACCGATCCTTGCTTTCTTTACCACTATACAGCTAACTGGATCGGCTTCTGATTTGTTTTCTGGTTTTTTCATTTGGTGGGCATTGTGCTTGTCTTTTCCATTTGAACACCCTGATAAGAACAGGGTCCTGATTCTGCTTTGTTAAATATCCTCATCAGCATCAGGCCAGCTATGGGACATGCTGTAAATCTAACAAGACTCACACCTAAGGGGAAATGAAAATACAGCCAAGTCCAATAACGTTCAGCATGTTAAAGAAGCATGTCAAATAAAATTGGAGGGTTCCATTTAACAGTAGTTCAAGATGGCTAAGACTATTGGGATCACTAACACTTTGTAGAAGCAGTCTAATGAATGGACAATACATAGAGAAATGGCACACTGTCACATTCACAAGGAAGAGGAAAGGATTCTCTTTTAAATAAGGGCTGAAGTATTTTGGAAGTAAAATAGATTAAATGAACAAGGCTTTATGAGTGGAAATGGGAAGCAGGAAGGATGAGATTCAAACAGTTGGTGTGTGCTATAAATTACTATTACAGATGAAAATGAACTAAAATGTTTTGAGCAGATGAGAAGAACAGCCATGCTGGCAGAGATAATATTATGGGAGACATATGGGGGTCCATATTCAGTAGGACGTTTAGTGGGCAAGTTACCCGGCCACAGGTAGCTGGATAAACAACAAGCCTTCCTGGACAACTCATAACCACCTCTAACTCCTGTAAGAATGTGACTGTAAATATTCATTAAGTTATTTATTTTATCCCCATACAATTCTTTTACTCCCCACTGTTCCTCTTTTTTCTCTATCCCAGTTATTCCACCCCTGGTTTTTTGTAACTGCTTCCCCTTTGCACCAGTTTAGTTCTACTGTTCTTTGCACCCCTTGTTTGTATGTAAACCAGCATGATGTGACTTGTTCATGAATGCCGGTATATAAAAAAAAACCTAAATAAATAAATAAATAACCATCCCGCTGAATATACTTGTTGAAAGTTATCTAACTATAGCCGAATAACTTTATACATAACCAGCAATGTCCAAAAAGAATATCCCATTAAGTATATTCAGTAGGACGCATGCCTCCATCATAGTTATCCAGCAATAGCAGAAGCGTCCATAGAAGCACCAGGCCCGGAGTGCAGTAGCAGGCTATCATGATCCTGGCCACCAACTTTAAATAAAGTACTGGGCTGAGGGAGGGTGGGAGAAGGGAAAGGGTGGGGTGGGCGTTCGGGTGGGCGTTGGGTGATTCAGAGAGTCACTAAATAAAAAATTTATGCATTTAAGTGGAAGCTGGTGCAGCGGGTAGGTGAAAGGATCGGGGTTCTCCCTGTGCAATTAAATTTTATTTTATTTAAATGGGCCATTTTTGGGGGGTGGAAAGGGCAGCCCTGGAGGGCCTTTGCAATTTGGATGGAAGGGAGGCAGGGGGGACAGGCAGCATTGGGATTTTTGTTTTCTTCAGCGTAACTTAACTAGATGTATTAAAAAAAAAAAATATATATATATATATATCCAGTCAAGTCTCAAGTTATGCGGCTAGCTAAGGGGGTCATTTTCCAAAGGTATTGCACGCGAAAAGGGACTTTTTGCATGCGATACCTGAGTCGGAGCAGACTCCCGATGACTTCACTGACGGCGAAAGGTAAGACTCCTTATCGCCACCAGTATCTTGCTCAATAGCGCCACCTTTCGGGGGAGAGAGAGAGAGAGAGAGGGGGCAATGTTCTCTCAAACTAGCTTGATAAGCTAGTTTGAGAGAACATTGCCCAAATCTCATCTTGGAGTGAGTTTCCTCACTCCGAAGGCCAGCAAATCTTCACAAGAGACCACTGTTCTGTTCGTACGTCTCACGTTGAATGTGAAAGTGGCCCCTATCCCCCTACACTCATACCTAATCCCCACCTCGAGTTACTAGGTGAGCCTCTCATAGGGATACAAATACCTGTCTAGGGAAGAGACACTATAGCAACTCTTTCTCTCTCCCCCCCCCCCCCCCCCCCCCCCCGACACAGGCTGGCCAGAAACATCATGAACCACGATAAACCTTTACAAGCCTCTAGCGTACAACGTACCGCAAATGAAAGAGGTGTAGCTATTGGCTGCGGCTGTTTCGCAGGGCAGAATTATCTCCTGCGGTAACTCCTTGGAAAATGACCCCCTTAGATGGATAACTTGTGAGTCATCCATCTAAATGGATTTTAAATATCTTCCACAAAGTATTCAGAAACTGATAAGGAACTTAGTAAATTAATAAGGGGAAAAGGTTCTGGGCAACCTGAAGGATAATTATTCCGCACAGTGGCATAGGAAATGACCAACATGTGAAAAAAAGAGACTGGGACCAACTGATTAGAAAAATACAAAGATCAGACAAATAAGGTAAAAAATATATATAGCAATTGGAATATGTCATCATTGGGAATGTGCATTTGTATTGTACTCTTTTTTCAGTATTCCACTGTTCAGAGTCTAGTTTCTCAGACTTTCTATTTTGGTTTTGTCTGCATGTTTATGTTTCTAATTTGTAGTATCGTATTTCTATATTAGGTAAGGATCAGTCTCTGTTTTGCCTGTATGTGACTGAAATGCAGTATTTCTGCTAGTGTGTAGTTTCTCTGTAGTAGTTCAGCTTGTTCTATTACTCCAGAAGGTAATATATTAATGTTCTAGGGCCTGGTGTAGTATTTTCATTACTGCTTTTTCATAAGGTTACCGTTATTTAAGTCTTGAGAGTCAATGATGTGGCTTTATGGTATAGAATTTTCTAGATGTCTCTTTTTTTTTTTTTGCAGGAGTTTGTTACTTCGCAAAATGTTTAGCAGTGGAGGGATATTTTTTGCTGAGGTGACACCAGAATTTGAATATTTTTTTCATGTTGATTATAATGTGAATTGTCCTAGCACCTGTTCTGATGATTAGTGCTATTTTATTGTAGTTATGATGATTTCTGGCTTTCTGCAAAGAGGAGTCATGAAAGAATACATTGATTTTTGTTTTATTACATGATTGGATCTGTTTGTTTGTTTTCTTTGCTTTTTACCTTATATACTTGTGCATTTATAAACTGCAATAAATATAAAATAAGTTAATACAGATTAATAAATAATTTTTAATACTGGTAAGTGCTTGAAATAATTGAGGTAAAATGTTTTAAAGTTTCATGCATGATGCATAACGGCTGTTGCAAACTACTTAGAAAGCCATTGTAGGGTGCAGAGTATTATTTATTATTTATCAATAAGAATGCAACTAGTAGGTCTCAGACCTGCATTCCTATAGCCCACCCATGTTAACCTTGTGCCTACCCTAAAAATCAATTCTGGCTATGCCACTGATTCCACAGCAGGTAAAATCCCCCCCCCCCCCCTCGGGTCATTTTGGGCCTTATTTTCCAAACGTATCGCATGCGGTAAGGGACGTTTCGCACGCGAAATGTCCCTTTTCGCGTGCGATACCAAAATGGGGGCGGAGTCGGCCCCGGAAGAGGAGGAGTCGGAGCGTCACCGGGGCCGACTCTGCGACGACGGCGCGCACAGCGAAAAGGTAAGTGCCTTTTCGCTGCCTATTTCGCTCCCAATAGCTACACCTCCTATGGTGGCGCTACTGGGTACGAAACTGGCAGCGATCGCACCGCGACGGTGCGATCGCTGCCGGCTAGCGCAGGCCCGCCCCCAGTTTCGGCCCCCCGCCCCTCATCTTCTAAAGTATCGCAGGCCTGTGATACTTTAGAAAATGAGGCCCTTAATGTCAGTTTGAGGGATGGCACTAGCAGGGCTGAAGAGACCGAGGCTCATTTCCACCCCATTTGGACTCCAGGGATAGGGTGAGGAGGAGCCCAAGGAAATCAGGAGAAAACAGGGTGGGAGACTTTATAAACATTTTAAAGCATGAGTTTAGTTGAGGGAGGGGAAAAGTAGAGGGCTGGTGGCCAGCTTTTAGTGAGTGTGGCTGCCAATACTAGATAGCGCTAAAATATTTTAGCATATTATATTATAGATGCACTCTTTAAAACAATGAACAAATTGAAAAAAAAAAAGAAAGAAAAATTAAAACCCCCTACAACCAAAACCAAAATAAAATGGGGGGAAAAAAACCCTTCACACCCCTACTTTTTAACTGCAGGCAGTACCCAGTTCTCAGACCAAGATATTAACAACTGGAACAATTCTGTTAGGCCAAATGGTTGCCCATAGGTTGCATGAAGCTGAATTTCTAGGAATAGAAAAGGGTGTGGTTAGCCAAGTCCGAAAACAGCAGGAAAAGGCTAACCAGGTCTCTGACAAACCCCCCCCCCCCCAAAAAAAACAAAACAAAACAAAACAATCCAAGGAGCAGCATGT
This sequence comes from Rhinatrema bivittatum, assembly GCF_901001135.1. Taxonomy (NCBI): domain Eukaryota; kingdom Metazoa; phylum Chordata; class Amphibia; order Gymnophiona; family Rhinatrematidae; genus Rhinatrema; species Rhinatrema bivittatum. The sequence continues at coordinate 182,672,159 of NC_042617.1, read as the reverse complement.
TAAATGCATTACAACCTTTACAAGCAGGAAATCTGGAAGGCTTTCTGGAGTGGAGATCTGAGGTGGGGCACACAATCCAGTAAGTAATGATGCTTAAGAACAGCTCGTACCAGAGCAAGACTGGTATGCAGGATGGTTGAGAAGTGCTATGTAGAAGTCTGTTTGGGGAGTGTTTTTGCAGTGTACAAAATTAAGAAAATGGGGTTTGTGGCTGATTATTAATGCACAGTTCATATCATATGTGGCTATTCTGTTATTTGTTTGCCACTATCCAATACAGAATATTTTATAAAAAAAAAAAAAAAAAAAGGAAACTCCCCTAACACAGTGTAAAACCTAAAGTAAGGTTTGTGAAGATCTGGCCATGATAAAACTCTCTTTACTAGGCTAAACAGTTTACTTGTTGTATATGAAATATGCAAATAATTGTTTAGTATAAGGGTTATAACCCAGTGAGAATTAGGATTGTTTGCTTTATCTAGTGTAAATATCTGAGCATAGCTAAAGTGGTAGAATGTTTTCATGTATATATAAATAAATAACTAGCTGTGGCCCGCCACGCGTTGCAGTGGCAGAGTCAGGTTCTTTTCCCCCCTCCCCCTTCCCCTTGCTCATATACCTCAGTCACACATCGTCCTCCCCCTTGGTCACTCACCCCCCTTTCCTCCCCTGTCCCCACTCCAACTCTCTCCCCTCACACTCACCCCACCCCCTTTGGTCACTAACCCCCCCTTCACTCCCCTGTCCCCACTCCAACTCTCACCCCTGAAATAGAGAAAAGAGAGCGAGGCCCCCGAGGAGCGGTTACCTCTGGTAAGTCTGAGAAGGCAGAGTAGCTTAGAGAGAAGCGAGTCCAAATAAATCCCCGCTATCAATCCTTGCTAACTCGATTCATTAGCAAATACTGAGACCTTTTATATTGGAAGTGGACGACGTCATCTCAGGGAGACGCCCCCGAGGTTCGCGCCCTTACTGGTATATACATCGGAGTGCACACGCGCGCCCTGTGTCATCAGGAACATGGTGGATCCGCAGCGTCGTGCCGGTCCGGGGACACCGGAAGAAGAAGGCAAGGAGACGCCGCAGCAGCGAACCATCCATCAGACCTGAAGGGAGTCGCCACAGAGGTAAGGAGGGCGGAGTGAGGGCGTCATTCAGCGATGGACGCAACACAGCATCAAAGGTTGTAACAAGAAGCATCAGAGACATGATTGTCTTTTAGGGACAGCCCTGCAGAAGTGGAGAATATGGGTTTTAAGCATCTGCTGCAGGTTTTAGCCCCCAATTAAAATGTCTCCTCCATGAAGATCAGCCCCAGCTTGTATAACCAGTGTCATAGTCACATCCAGGTGCAACTGCCTAAGGCAGAAGGGAGTAGCATGTATTTTACCAACAATATCTGGACCACCACAAATGCTACACATGCTTATCTCTCCCTGAGGGCACACTGGTGGGACCTGGATGAGGCAATGATAGGAAGCTACTATAGCAGGAACAGAGCAGCAGTGTGCAGGTGGTCTTTGCTGCATAGTTGGTTGGTTAGTACCCATACCTTGACCAATCATCCATAAGAGAGATGCTAGAGGGTTGGCTGCTATACCTGACAGCCAACAATACAATGCAGGTTTATTGGTGACAGATTATGGTTCAGTTGGTAAAGGCAAAGAAGATGGGGGCTTTCAGGGTATCTGTTATTTTGCATTCTTACCATACCTGGCAATGAAGGATGTCCTAGGGCTGAAGTCCATGGGAATGTATTCCTGCAGGAGCTGATAGAGAAGTGCTGGAAAATAGCAGAACAATTCCATAGAAGCATGAAGGCAGGGTAACTTCTCCATGAAAAGCAGGAACAATTCAAGATGCCTCACAATTGTCTGATTCAATATGTTGGTGTTTTTGTCTTGTAGTCTTATAGTCTGGATCTCACAAACGATCTAAGAAAATAATGACACCTGACTATAACTTATGTGAAAATATGGTAGGCTATATTTTCTGTATAATATATACACAGAAACCTGGGACACCGAAACAGGTTATATATCAGCACAATAAGCAAGGATATATTTCTTTCCCCCAACTAATTGGGAAAATTATATATAATGACCTAGCAAAAGCTACTACTTTCCTGGAAAAGAGCGCCTTCTAAAACTCCTCAGATGACAGCAGGCAGATCTCTTTGGGAACACTGACAGCGCTGGAGCCTCCTGTGTCTTTGTCAAGAGGGGGTGTGTTGTCCTGGTTGGGCTCAACTTCTCAGCAGGGAGTCTGTCCCACAGCTGTTGGGGTTTTATAACTTTTGGATGGCACATACACTGAACAGGTCTCTTTATTTACTAGCCCTCCTGAAATATTGCCAAACTAACAGATAAGGAAAACTACTGAGTTTCTACTCTGAAATGGTGGATTTCTTGTGGTTTATTCACTACAGACCTTCTCTCTGCCATGTGTGAGACCACTAGCCCTTGTACCTTCCCTAAACCTAAACACATTTGGTTGGATAACAGAATAACAACCAAAAATCATCAGAAGTGTCATACGTGTCAATGTAAAATAAAAGCAATCATATAGGAAGGAAACTTTACTGTAATAAGAATGTGTGTGCCCCAAAAGCTAAACGTGCACTTGTATCCATAAGTTTTATATATCTTATATCCAGGTTATACTGTATCTCTAAACTAAGTCTGGGTAGTTGCTAGATGTTTTCAGTTTTTACCACTAGAAGAGCTACTTGGTGTTATGCTCCACAGAGCACAGACTTCTAAACTCCTTAACTCCCAGCTGGCTGTAAATAGTATTCAAATTACAAGATTCAAATAGTATACAAATTACAAGATGGAGACAAGTCTTGTCTCCATCTTGTAATTTGTATCTCCCTGCCTATGACCTTGAAGTTAGGAGAAATGGAGGGGAAGGGGACTGTGGGCTGGGAAGTGAGGGCTGTAAAACAGTATGTTTTTTAGTGAACTTAAGCACAAAGCTGCATGCTGTAACTAAATAAATTATAACTGCTTTTTATCTCTCATAAGGGACTAAACCCTTTGCATCACACTGAGATATTTCCACAAAAACTATCCTTTATTACCTGACACAGTTGGCACCCATTGGAATTCCAGCAATATGATGCTGCAAAGGTTAGTGGAGCAGCAGACATCCATTTAAGATCTGTCTTTGGAAACAGAGATAAGTGTGGTTTACCTTCCAGGGCACCATGATTGATTAGTGATGAGTCAGCTGGTATAAATCCTGAAGCCTTTCAAGGATACCATGGAGGACCTGAGCTCCAGAAGTTCCATCATGGGCAGGGTCATCCCAATAGTAAATATTCTGGAGAAAAATTTAGCGGGTTTGTCTGAGCAAGAGGAAATGGAAAAAGAGGTGCTGTAGTTTCTGGATTTTGTTAGGAGCACAGCCTTCAGTCCCTGTTAGGAGCACAGAGGCATGGTCCCATCTCAAGGGAGGATGTGAGCCCTTGGATCATGGCGCGGCTCAGGGAGGAGCCCCAAGACACACCGCGAGAGGTGAGCAGGTATGAGCACGGGTGGAGCAGGAACAAGGCTGGACTGAAGACAAGGCGAGGAATATCCAGAACAGGAACAAGGCAGGCTCAGCCCTCCACTGGACCAATGAGACCCAGCAACGTAATGCTGGTCTTGAGAGTAGCCCTCCGGCCACTCGATAGCCCTTCCGGACCCGCCGCTTGGGAATGATGAGTGCTTGAGGCCAGACGGAGGCTGAGGGCAGGAACATGTAGACTCAGACGAAGACTCAGGATACTCAGAGGATTCAAACATAGACTTGGATACTCAGGAGACTCAGATGAAGACTTGGATACTCAGAAGACTCAGACTCAGACTTGAATACTCAGGATATTCGGAGGACTCAGACAAGGACTCGGGATACTTGGAGGACTCGGACATGGATTCAGGTTGCTCAGAAGACTCAAACAAGGATTCAGGTTGCTTGGAAGTTTCAGGCAAGGATTCAGGAGTCAGGCGAAAGCACTGGGTGAGAACTGCATCGCAGCACGCCCTACACAGCTGCCCATGGCTGGTCACGGACCACGCTGAATGCGAAGCAGACTCCACATGAGGCAATGGAACTTGAAGCCAGGACATGACGAAGATTCAGGAGAGGCCTGCACCAGGGCACACCCTACACAGCCGCCTGTGGCTGGTTGTAGACCACGCTGAAGCGGAGCAGGTTCTGGCAGAGTTTTGGGCATGGATGGAAGTAGGCACAAGGAACTCCAAAGACCAGGACAGGATTCAAGTGTTAGGATTCAAGACTCAGGATTCTCAGAAGCAAGGCATTAAAAACAGTAGTCTTCCAGAGGCTTGCACTGCAGATGAGAATAAGGCCTTGTACCACGAAGAGCCCTACACATTTTTTGTCAAGGTAAGGACCTCATATAATATCACTGAGAGTACAAGAATCCGTACTCACATTCTCTAGTGGTAACTTCCACAATGAGATTTATATTGGCATATCATTTTTGCCCTCAAGTCTTTATAATCATTGGTCCAACCTTAATTTATGAATTTTTTCTTAAACAAGCAATATTACTTAGATTTCTTATATTTATGTGCTTTGACGTTATAAAACAAAATAGCACTTATCAAATGAAGGAAAGCTGGATTGTAGCCAACACATATCGCACAACGAGCTGCCCGACACGGCTCGTGTTTCATCAACTGCTTCCTCAGGGGCTCTCGATATGTAGAAATTTTTCATTTTCACGATATTTTTCTTCAATTCTGCTTGTAACAACCCACACAGTGTAAACCAGGATGATATTATATGAGGTCCTTACCTTGACAAAAAAAAAACCACAAAAAAATACAAAAAATATATATTCAATTTAAAAAGTGATTTGGAACATTTGGAATAAGTTTCAGCGTTCTAGTGCTGTGTTGCTTGATATTATATCTTACGGGTTACAACACATTAGCAGTTATTTTGTTGCATTGGGTTTTTTCCTGCCATCTTTTCTGCTTTCTTCTCCCTTCATTGGATTTTAGGATGTTGATGTCACTCTTGGTGCCACTTTGCTCTCTTGAAAGCTTCATGCCACTATTTTTGGTGCCTTTTTTGAATTCTCTGGGTGTTATTACCTCTCTCGCTGCTGCTTTTTTCCTCTGATGGTGCCTTGAAAAGCTCCTACCACTGCTGGTACCCCTTTGTCCCGTTATGGTACCTTAGGATATTGATGCTGGACTTTGTACCACTTTGCTTTTCAGGCTGCCATTGAGGTTTTATGCCATTATTGTTGCTGCCCTCTTTTGAAGTCTTGGGTTTTTGTCCCCTCACTTGCTGCTTCTTTGCTCCCCTGCTGATGCCCTGGAAAACTCCTGCCACTGCTCCTTTACAGTGCCTTAGGCTATTCATGCCACTTTTGGTGCCATTTTGCCACAGTCTAGACGCCTTGGAATTGTTCCCCTTCTGATAATGTCTTTCTACAAATTTCATGAGAATTGATGTGAAACTTCAATTCCGGAAAGACAAATGAACGAACAAATAAAAGGAATAAACACATTTTTTTTTGTTTGTTTTAAAAGTAATGAAACAAATTTTGGTGTCCATGAAACAAGTGAATGAACCAAATCAAACGTTTTTCCTCTGCATGTCCCTATTATCTCAATTGAATAAACAAATAATTGATAAATCTTACTGAAAGTTCAGATATGCTACTCAGAGTAAAGGTCTGGGATTTTATAGTGTATGGTTTTCTCCCCAGCTTGCACCAAGAATGGGTCTTCTAATTCATTCTTCTCTTTCTTAGACAGTACTGCCCACTGAATCTTTCTGTTCCCCAGGTACGGTCTCGTGTTTCCCTAAATGCTTGGGTGTGATGGGAGGATCCCCTTTTACTCACTGCTCCACTTGTCATCAGTGACTGGAAACTCTTTCAAGTGGGGTTCTATATTCCTCCGAGGAGCTCAGGGCTTCGTTAGGAAATTGGCCTTCTCTTTCCATTAATTCCTCTTATAGCTCCTTTGTTTTTCAGCTCCATTCCCTGCAGCTGCTCACACGCACTGTTTCACACGCCAAACTCCAGCTTCAGCCTGACACATTCTTTCTAGATCGAGCTCACAACTCTTGGTTTGATTCCTGGATCAAAGTCTTGGCTGGGGCTGGGGATGCTGCGGAGGCAGTGCTCACAGACACCCTCCTCCCCTTCTGAGAGTTGCATGGTTATCGCTGAGGGTAGCACTTGGTGGCTGGGTTTGGAATCTGTAGTACATGGTTCTGGAAGGAGTCCTACTGCATGGTTTTCGGCTTCAGATCAGCTGCTGCAACGACCACCAGACTAGAAAGAGTGGCAGGGAGAGTCCTACTAAAATAGAGGAGAAATCCCCAGGTTGGTGTGAATGAAGGCTGATGGCAGCAGTATCCCAGAGGATGTGGTTAGTGCAGTTAGTGTAGCTGTGTTTAAAAAAGGATTGGATAAGTTCTTGGAGGAGAAGTCCATTACCTGCTATTAATTAAGTTGACTTAGATAATTACCACCGCTATTACTAGCAATGGTAACAAGGAATAGACTTAGTTTTTGGGTACTTGCCAGGTTCTTATGGCCTGGATTGGCCACTGTTGGAAACAGGATGCTGGGCTTGATGGACCCTTGGTCTGACCCAGTATGGCATGTTCCTATGTTCTTAACTTAGCAGTAAAAGGAGAGAGGAGGCAACCCCCCCTAAAACAAACAAATCAAAAACAACAACAACAAAAAAAGGCAATGTGAGCAGATTGGATGGGCCAGATGGTCTTTACTATGTTGTTCATTACAAGAGTTGATACAAAACAGCACAATCTGATCATTTTTGGAAACGAAGGGTTGGTATGTACAAGATGTTTTCTTCAGTAAAGCATTGATTGGATTTCACTTGGTCAAATATCTGAGGTTTTATCTTTAAAAATTTCTTCAGGACTTAGAAACATTTACAGCCCAAAGTTATTCAATGAGCTGAGAGATTAATCCTTCTACATTTACCAGTACAATAATCCATATCAGATAAATTATATTAAGTATAAGTCCTATTATTTTATTGGGTATGTTGTTATTCTTCTGCTATCAGTAACATCTGAAATAGGGCAGAGAAAGCACAAAAAACATGCTCAAAGAGAGATTTCAATGCAAAGTTGGGGTAGGAAATAAAAAATATTTTCTCAGACTGCAAATTGCCCTGCACAGCCACTCTCCAACTGAATAGCAAATATTTTTTAAGTTGTCAGTCATCCCAAATAGCTATTCACCACAGTCTCCGTTTCAGCCACAAAATGGGTGATGCAAGCCCTTTGTGCTGAAATGGCAACTAAAACCCTCTAAGATAACAACATGAGCATTGCCCAGAAACTCGAGATGAAGGTTGCTGAATTCACTGAAATGGCAATTTCCAATTGACAAAGATGATTACTTGTCGGCACCGTAATCAACTGTACTCTTTGCCACAGAGATGTGAGACCTGTATCCTTGTTAAGAAACAAGATAATAGTAATTGGTTTTAGAGTATAGATGCAAGGCATGACTGGGTGTGTGATATTGTCCTGTAATTACATTCATCAGGGATTGAAAACTGAGTGACTTCAGTCACCACAGAAGTGTAATTGAAGGACAAAAATGCATACCCTAGAGAGTACTGCTGCTATTATAAAAAAGATTGGAGAAGAAAAATTGTTTCTTTTATTATTTCCTAGCAGATGTATTGAAAAGTCTGTCCTTTGTGGTAAAACCAGTTTACATTTGCAATTGTGCTTCCAGTTATTAGCATTTTAGCATTGAGGTTATTCAGTTGTCTATGCTGTCTGTACTACCTTTTTGTATACATACTGCTGATACATAAAGGGAGCAATTTAAAAATGATATGCATTGCTTGCAGACCTGTGGGTAGTTTGCAACCATCGGCTTACAAATACATTTTCAAAGGGAAACTCTCCAGAAAGATTCCATTTGAAAGTTCGGGGGCTGGCCAGTTGCACAGGTACTTCTTCACCTGTGACCTTTGCACCATGCATAAGAGAGCAGTACCATGCTGGCAACCCCTCCCTCATATCCTTCTACATCATGTAGGCAGAGGGGAAAAAACAGAGGGAATTGGGTGGGTAATGGTGTTAGGTAAAGGGTGGGGGAGGGAAAGAGAAGGGGATGATGGGTAGGAGAGAGAGAAAGAGCACCCACATACACCCTAACACATGCTCTCTCGCACCTCCCAGACTTGCAGTCTTACACACCCACACTCCCACCAGGGCCTGCTTCATCTTCACCGTGAGCGGGACGGCCTCTACTTTCGGCACACTGGGGCCTGTTCTTTCTTCATTGTGAGCTGGACGGCCTCTGCTCATGGCATCCTGTTCCATCTTCGCTTGCAGAGAAAATGGAGCAGGCCCAAGTGTGTTGCGAGCGGAGGCTGCCCCACTCACGGCATGCTGGGGCCTGTCAAATTCTGCACAGCTGCACAGGAGGGGAATTCTGCGCTCCACAGTAGCACAGAATTCCCACAGGACTAAAATACCCAGCTAACTGTGGTTGTACCGTAGAACACTCCTAAAGTTATCCAGATAAACTTATCTGGCTGTCTTAAGATATCTGGCTATATTCAGTAATGCAGCTGCACCGCTGACTATCCCTTCAAGATTATTCGGCTAACTTTGCCATCCGGGCAGTGAGTGAATATGAATCATCTTTCTTTCATAGTTGTTCAGTTAAAACATTCCACAAAGAAGGAGCACTTATTGAGAAAGCTTTAGACCAGGTTTCTTGCAATTAAAATTCTTGAAAGGAGGAAACTGCAAATACATTCTTATCGGAAGAATGTAAAGCATGATGTGGCTCATAGGATTTCAATAAATTAGGAGACAATGAACATCCTCGCATTTGTGAATCACTGCATGAATTTTAAACAATATCCACTGCTGCATAGGTGACCATGTAGATCTTTTAAGTTGGGGTAATCCTATCCCTAACCCTGGAACCTGCTATAAACCTGTCAGCCACATTCTGAAACAACTGTAAAACTCTCCATAAAACTTTAGCAAGACCAAGATATAATGAATTACTGTAATTCAGTATACGTAAAACTAATGCCTGAACAACTACTGTAAAATCCATCATAGATATAAAATACTTTAAATATCTGAGCAGTTGCAATTTATAAAAGACTGATTTAGCAATTGCTTTAATCTGTGACTTTAATGTAACCTAGAGTCTAAAGCAACCTCTAAATCACGTGTTTCAGAGGAAACTGGCAAAGCCAAATTTCCCAGCATTAGTCTCATCACATCATCTACTTGCAAAGTTCTTTCTAACTATAATACCACAGGTTTCTGAAGATTTAAAATTAAACCATTAGCTGATATTCAAGCACTAATAGTTTCAACACATCTAGTCAATAGGGCCAGTGGTGGGCTTACATCATTATTACACTTCAAACAAAATTGCATATGATCAGCATATACTGTAACAGTAACCAGCTCCTAATGATGAAAGTATTTACCCAGCAACTGTAAGTATATATTGAATAGGTTTGTAGAAAAACTGACCCCAGTGGAATTTTTCCCCTGCTTGTTGCTGTTTATTAGCTAAAAAAGAACAGAACTACTTCAACATAGTATCCCAGATTGAAGATGGGAAATAAATATCTTATGGGCCATGGTTAGAAATGCTGCAAATATATCAAAAAATATGAGCAGTACAGAAGATTCCTGATCAGTCATACACTGGAGACAGCTAGTTACAAAACCAACAATCACTCAAGCCCCTTGACCTTTCCATCTACAGTATAAACTTTTCCAACTGTCAAAGCACCCACATTTCTAGCAATTTACTTAGCATAGGTAAATTTCATATCAGTTGATAATTTGATTTATCCAGGACTAAGGCAGATTAAGTTGTTTTTTCTTTTATCACCGGTTGCATTACAGCTCTCATCAAAGAATCTGGTACATTGCCCTCTGTCAACGAGGCATTCATAATTCTTACCAAAGAGTCAAAAGTAATAGATTTTAAACTTTGTAGCACTCAGAATGGGCATGGATCTAATGGCCAATAAATAGATCAACTTAGTGATATAATCAGCAGTCAACAATCTAAATTGATTCCAGTTAAGGCAAGTTATCTCAACACCATTATCAATATGTTTATTACTAATGGTGGGTAACACTGAAGAGTTTCTACTTGTTTTTCAAAATAATTAGCTAGCTCCTCACTATCAATTTCTTCCTCAACTAAAGGATCTTCTTTATTAAAGTTTTTACTAAATGAAACAACTCCTGTGGTTGAATGATTGCATTCTTTATTCAATCTGAGGGAGTATTGAGAGCAGAAGAAGATTTTGCTAATGATTGAAGAGGATAGGTGAGTATTGCTTTGCTGGGTAATTTTGGGATTTAAATTTTGGGGGAGAGGTGAAATTGGGATAAATTAGTCTTTAGTTTGCGTGCTTAATTAAAAAGAAAAGCTAGGTGATTTTAAGTATGTGGGCCTGGCTAAAAGAAAGGTAGATAATTACCAGGAAAGCCACAATGAAGTGTGACTGTATCTGTATCTAAGATTTCAGTCAAAAAAGAAATTTCAAAAGAAACCCAAAATTCCACCCAGCAGCAAGATCAAGTTCAAGTAGGGAATGGAATAAGAACATGTGACACAAAAATGATACTGATAGACAGATCATTCTCTTGTACTAAAGCTGGCAAGTGGCAAGTGGTCCCACAGGAAGACATATCTCCAAAGCCACTCTACTTTTCTGCTATACCCCTTATCCATCACCTTAGGAGTATTTCTTCCACTCAGTATTGCTGACATAACCAGTATTTTGCCCCTTGAGGCTTTTGCTGTCATACCTCCACACTCTATGCCTTTGGGTGTTCTTGCCACTCTGGAGGGATGCTTTGCGCCTCTCATGGTGCTTTTGTGTGTTGATACCACTCTTTGTGCTATTTTGTCCTTTTATTGGTGCCTTGGAGGTTTTCCTGCCATCTTCTTTTCTGCTTTATGATCTCTTCATGGTGCCTTAGGATGTTAATGCCACTCTTGGTGCCATTTTGCTTCTCATGCTGCCATCAAGGATTTGCGCCCCTTTTTAAAGTCTTGGTGTGTTTACTTGCTGCTTCTTTGCTCCCCTGCCAGTGCCTTAGAGAACTCCTTCCACTGCTGGTACCCCTTTGCCAATTAATGCAATTTTCAAAGGCACTCTTACAAAAAAAAAAATGTGTTTGAGGCGGATTACATCAAAATCAAAACAAACATAATATATAAAAGTATATATACTCTGGCCTTATACCTTTTAGAGAAGGTAGTTAGTGCAGTTAGTGTAGTTAGTGTAGTTAGTGCAGTTAGTGTAGCTGGTTTCAAAAAAGGTTGGGTTCAAAAAAGGTTTGGATAAGTTCTTGGAGGAGAAGTCCATTAATGGCTATTAATCAATTATACTTAGGGAATAGCCACTGCTATTAATTGCATCAGTAGCATGGGTTCTTCTTAGTGTTTGGGTAATTGCCAGGTTCTTGTGGCCTGGTTTTTGGCCTCTGTTGGAAACAGGATGCTGGGCTTGATGGACCCTTGGTCTGTCCCAGCATGGCAATTTCTTATGTTCTTATGTTCTTGCCTCATGTTCTCTCTGGAGACCAGAAAGGAAGATGCTGGAATATACCCTTTCCCTCCAGTTCTCTGCATTGCAGGAGGTGGGGAAGGTGGAGGGAAGGGCTGAAGCAGGATGCAGAAGACTAATCTCTAATGAGTGAGATAAAGCACAGCTGGGAGGCAGCAAATCTTAGGCCGGCCTGTTGCCCCTCCAGACTTTAGCTGCCCTAGGCACACACCTAGTGTGCCTATTGGGAAATCCAGGCCTGTACGTCTGTAATGGCTCGTCTTTTGTCTACAGCTTGTTACACCATGGCTGACTACTGAAAAGAAAAACACTTTCTTCAGGGTTAACCAATTGGTTGGAAAGGATCTGGGAAGTGCTGATAATGGTGTGATAGGTGTATCTAAAAAAGGGACAAAAAATGGATTAGCTGGGTCAAGGGGCCTGGCTGTAAGTCTCAGAAGAACTGGAAAGCAGGCCGAGGTAGTGGAGAGAGCAGCTCAGAATTCGTGGAAGGAAAGCTGTTACCTAGGGAACAGCCCAGTGACATCATCAGAGAGGAATATTGAAACATTTTTGTTTTCTGCAGGCAGACAGTTTAGATTAGAATTTGGAGAGAGCCGAGCTGCAGTGCCACAGAGAGGGAGCGCTGTAAAGAAAAAGTGCTCAAAACACTGGCATGAACAATAGGATACACAATAGAATGAATGGATGTGTGTGTGTGTTGGGGGGGGGGGTGTGAATAGTGCCCTAAGTATTTAAGAAGCAGCAAAGGTACGGTTTAGTGTAGGTAAATGTAATTGTAAAGATAGCTGACCCATGGTGAATCAGCGTCAGCACCAATAGTTAGTTTTGATAAATGAAAAGGGTAAATATTTATGGAAATTGCTTTATGAGAAAGAGCGAACATTCTAGGAAGGAAACACATGAGACTCCCAGAAACCCCTCTTCCAAGGGAAAGCTTTAAGTGAAAACATCCACTCTGAGTTGTCCAGTGAATTCAACATTTATCTTGACCCTCTCTTTAAACTTCTTGTTACTCTTGGTCTCTCATACAGGCTTTATGCTGATGGCATTCAGTTCTTTTGTCCAACATACCAGACTTGGCATTTAACATCCCAGTTCATCTCTCTTAGCCATTTGTTAATAGAGGATAAGCAATCTCACAACAAGATCTGTCTGAACCTGACAAAAACAGAAATAATAATTCTTGGTAATCCAGCCTTCTCTGAGCCACCAACAACTTTCTATCTTTAGAACACCACACTCCAAATCTCACAATCTGTTCGTTATCTTGGAATTATCTTTGACCCCAAATTAGACATGAAACCGCAAATTAAATCAGTACTTCAGGCTTCATACTACAAGCTCCGTCTTCTTAGGCACATTAACATGATGAATTCAGAACTGTCCTTCAGTCTCTCTGATTCTTACAAATATTGATGATTACTGTAACTTGCTACGTCCTTCTTCCTCAGCATACAATAAGATCCCTACAACTTGTGCAAAACTCAGCTGCTCGACTACTCACTAATACTAGACTATATGATCATATCACTTGTATTCTCCATTCTCTCCACTGGCTACCCGTATAATGGAGGATAATATATAAAACACTTTCCACAATACACAATCTAATCCACAATGTCAACATTCCATGGTTGCATGCAATTCTTCATTTCTATGTTCGTACATGAAATCTTAGATCACAAAACCAATTCCTGCTTGAAATACCCTCGCCCAAATCAACCAGACTCTCAGCAATTCATGAGCATGCTTTTTCCATTGCTGGCCCCATAATATAGAACACTATACCACTCCACATAAGATCTATACCTAAGCTAGAGACTTCAAAAAAGCTTTGAAATACCATCATTTCAATATAAAGATCTTAACAGACCATAAATACTTTTTCTCCTCCACGTCCACAGTCCAATTTCTTTAAATCATTTAGGTTTAAAGGTTTTTCTTTCCAAGTCTATTCTTGTATGACAGTTTGTTTCTTTTGTCCTTTATTTTTACCATTGAATTTATTATCCAATTGTGATAGTTTTATGATGAGTGCTTTATTATGTTTCCATTGTAACCCGTCTTGAACTTTGGAGGGTGCAGGCAATAAGTCCTTTTAAATAAAATAAACTGGAAAAATGTATTTTGGTTTTGGAGAAAACATGAGAAAGGAACTTCTCTGGCAAAAGAACTCAGGAGTGAAAGTGAACTAAGAAAAGAGCTTAAACTTCCCATCTGCAAAGACTGAGTGGTGTTAGTGAGTACTAATCAGTGAGTTTTAAAAAGTAAAATACACTCTGCACCAAACAAAAGAGAAAAGTGTCAGAAAAATAGAGAGAAAGAAACCTAAAAAGGCATAGGGGAACATAAGTAACTGAGTGAGAACATAACTAATAGAATGAGTTCCCATAAGCAAAACGCAAATCAGTCATACACTATTGTTCCTGACCAGCTTTATTTAAGGAAATTACAATTATCTTTTGTTTTCTATAGTTAGCTGAACTAGTTCAATAAGCTGACGTGGACATAATACTTTAGGGACCACAAATAGTTGCCAGAAGAACTGTCAAGGCCAGGGAGTCAGTTTTCCTTATTGATTTTTGTAAAGTCAGGTAGTAGTAAGACAAAAAGATCGAATATGGCACAAGGATCCCACCCCACAGCATACCTCCAGCTTCAAGTCGGCCCTTCACTGCTATAGAATCACCACACTTAAACATAAACGGGATTTCTACGCCTTAAAGATCCACCAATACTTGTACAACCCCAAAACGCTCTTCTCCTATGTCTCAAGCCTCATTAAATCCATTCCGCACACGATTCCTGACTCCGAAGCCTACACCAAATGTGAAGAACTAGCACAATTCTTCAATAATAAAATAACAAATCTCCTATCCAGATTCACCAACCTCCTGCACCCCACACCATCAGGGACCAGCCTTTCCACCACATCCTTAAGTTCCCTGGAACTCACCTCCACCAAAGAAGTTGAATCTATCCTAAAAAAGCTCAGACCAACCTCCCACCCCAACGACACCATCCCTACCAAAGCACTCCTATCTGTTACAACCGCCATTGCGAAATCCGTATCTGACATCATCAACTGTTCCCTCTCCACAGGCATAGTCCCAGATACACTCAAACAAGCAGTGGTTAAACCCCTCCTTAAGAAACCCTCTCTGGACCCAAAGGACCCAGCCAACTTCCGCCCTATCTCAAACCTCCCATTTATAGCCAAGATAATGGAAAGAGTTGTCAACTCACAACTGACAGACTACCTTGAAGACCGCAAGATCCTTCACCCTGCACAATTTGGCTTCCGTAAACACTTTAATATGGAATCCCTCCTTCTTTCTCTTTCTGATCACCTCCTCAGAGGCATGGACCAAGGGAACAGCTACATTCTTGCCCTTCTAGACATTTCAGCGGCATTTGACACCATATGCCACAACCAGCTACTCACCCGTCTACAAAACATCGGCATCTCAGGCTTAGCCCTCCTTTGGTTTTCCTCCTACCTCTCCAACAGAAAATTTTTTGTGAAAATAGGTAATGCCATTTCCGCCCCCTATCCTCTTCTTCATGGAGTCCCTCAGGGTTCTTCCCTCTCTTCCACCCTTTTCAATATTTACCTCACCCCGCTCTGTCAACTCCTCTCAGATCTCGAACTAAAATTCTACCTATATGCCGATGATGTTCAAATCATCATACCAATCCACACCTCCATCTCTGATGCCTTAGACTATTGGGAGACCTGCCTCATATCAATCAACTCCCTTCTTACCAATCTCCACCTCGCCCTTAACACTAAAAAAACCGAACTACTATTTATTTCTCACCACTCCACCCCTAAACCATCCTTTGCTATTGACCCAGCCTTCAAGCTCATCACCGCACAACCTTCTGTAAGAGACCTTGGAGTATTCCTTGACCAGCAACTAAACTTGAAGAAACACGTCAGCTCCATCCTTAAAGAAGGATTCTACAAACTTAATGTGCTTAAGAAACTCAAGCCATTACTACATTCCCATGATTTCCGAACAGTGATCCAAACCACCCTATCATCACAGCTGGATTACTGCAACTCACTCTTCTTAGGACTCCCGTACTCCACCATAAGACCCCTACAAATGCTCCAAAACGCCATGCCAAGAATCATAACAAATGTCCGCAGAACAGACCACATAACCCCCATTCTCAAAGACCTGCATTGGCTCCCCATCCCTTCACGTATTCTTTACAAAACCCTCACTATCACCCACAAAGCCATTTACTCCCACCACTCCAACTGGCTCGACCATCCTTTCACCTCCGCACACCCGAATCCTCCCACTAGAACAATCAACAAAGGAACCCTCCATGTGCCCTCCCTAAAAGTGGCACACCTATCCACCACAAGAGAACGTGCCCTCACGATCGCAGGTCCTTCACATTGGAACTCCCTGCCTTCAACACTCCGTCTTGAATCCTGTCACTTCAAATTTAGAAAAAAACTAAAAACATGGTTATTTAAAAAGGCATTTCCTGACTAACCATTTCACCCTGCTGCAATCTGCCTCCCCTAATCCATAACCCGCCACCATTTCTCCCTGCTGCAATCTGCCTCCCCTAATCCATAACCCGCCTCCATTGCTACTGTGATTATTTGCACTTTTGTACATAATGAATATATTAACATGCAGGTATGATATTATCTAGCATGATATATACCAATAGTTTCTTATATATTAAGAACCTCTCGCCAGTTGTGCTATATTTCTATGCTTTTCTCTGTGTGCACCCTGCCCTTTACCACGTTATACCCTTGTTAATTGTATTTTCTAAGTATTTTGTTATGATGTAAACCAATGTGATGTACACACTAACACCGGTATAAAAAAGGTTTTAAATAAATAAATACATAAATAGTAGGTGCAGAGTGAAGAGAGTCAAAAGGAATTACCCACGTACCCCAGCAGCAAACTCAAAGAAAGCCAGACAAGGTCAAAGAAGAGAAAATGTTAAGAGTGCATGCCAGTGAAACACACAGGTATCTTTGCAAAAGTGAGAGAAAAGGAAAAGAAATAGGAAAGTAATACAGAGGCAGACAGTAAAAAGAAAAGATATAAAAGAGAAACATACTTACCCAGGAACTCGTCTGAAGACAGCATACACACTCGTGCCACCTAAGTATAACATAAAGAATCAATTCCTAATGTAACATTAATGGATAGATTTTAAATTGCCTGTGTGCGTAAAATCCGGCCTTTAGGCGCGTGGCCGGGCCTTGCGCACGCCGAGCCAATTTTCCATAAGGCCCGGCCACGCGTGTAAAGGCCGGTACATGCACAAATGCCGGCCTTCCTGCAAGTGGCGGGCTGGGGGGTGGGGGTGGGTTGGGACAGCGCCATTGTTTGCTGTCCTGGCATGCGCGCACCTCAGCTCGGGAGCTGAAGTAAGTTGCAGAACAAGAAGAAAAAAAGAAAAAAGGTAGGATTTAGGGGGTGAGGAGGAGGTGGGGAAGGGAGGTTAGGAAGGGGGGTAGGGAGGTTCCCTCCCAGTCCGCTCCTTAATTGGAATGAACTGGGAGGGAACTGGGGAAGGCCGGGATGCATTGCAGTGCGAAAATTGCGGAAGTCTCCCCCCCTTGTGCATGCTGCCTGCACATACGCACGCAGAGGACAAAATCCGGCGTGCATGTTATAAAATCTCCAGGAAGCGTGCACACATGGACGCGTACGTGCACCTTTTAAAATGTACCCCTTTGGGGATAGACAAAGTGAAACAAAAGTTGCATCCAGCAGAACAGATATGTATCTGTCTGTATTGCTTAGTAAAATCCTGGAACTCTGTAGTTCTTTGCTCTTAAGTTCCTGGAGTAGTAGGGTCTAGGAGGAAAGAAGAAAAAAAAATAGAGTTTTATTATTAATTATGCATTGAATTTGATAAGAAAACACATTGTATGTAAAAGAAGTACTTGTTCAAGACATATGACCTATTTTACATAAAATGATTTAATAATGTCAACACATTACATTTTAAATATTATTCATATAATATTCGTGTTACCATCTGATTTGACTTCTTCTTAAACCTCTGCCTTCAGCCTCTACCCTGAGGGACTGTTTGGGTGAGTACTAATCCCCTTTAGTCCTGGTAAGGTGCCCTGAAAGGAAGGAGAGTATTCCTTTTAGGTGCCCCCTTTGCGTAAACATCAAGTGACAACCCAATTAAAAACAACTAAAGACTGCATATTATCATACTCAGCCACCAAAAGCAGGAGGGTTGTCACGCCACAAAGCAGGGGGATTAAAATGCAAAAGCTTACCCATGAGGTCAGAAAGCTGAATTATTTTAAAAATCTGAGAAGCATTTCTTAAATTTATAGGTGTGGACAAGTATTCTTAAGCTTAACTGTTTGTAAAAGATTTTGAAAATACTGAATGTCTCCTAAAGCAAAAATACTGTAAATTTATTGACATATTGAAACTAGTTAATTCCTTGCTGTCTCTACTCTGTATTTAAATTATTGACATTCTGTAAGGTGTGAAACATGCCTGACTTGCTATATTTCTTTTTTTTTCTTTTTTTTTCTGCAATTTTAACAACTTACAGACAGCAATTTAAACTTGTCAATGAATAGGTCTTTACATTACAACAACAAAAGTAATACTTATACATATTGGGCTCAATCTTAAATTAGGATTAAAGTATTATCTCCTTACTCAAAAGAAATATAATATAGCCAGAGTCCAATATATAAAATAGGAAAACGACCATTTATAAGGAATTAAGAGAAGATCCAAGACGTACAATTTGGAGCAAAATTAAGGAAATTTCCATTTACTTAGAAGAAATTAGAAGGAACTAAGAGCATTCCATTATCATATCTCATGATCCAATTGATAAATCTAATTTATTTAGGAGCATGATCATCTAGGAATTTCCTAAGCTCTAGTGGTTCTAGAAACACATATCTTTCATTCAAATATTTAAGTATACATTTACAGGGGTAATATAAAGTCATCTGAGCCCCTAGATTTTTAACCTCTTGGCTCATCTGTAGGAAATTCCTTCTCCTAATCTGCGTAGGCCTGGCAATATCCAGAAACATCCAAATTTTCTGTGTTAAGTAAGGTTTATCAAGTTTACGAAGAAAAAGTCTTAGGGCCGGATTTTAAAAGGGTTACGCGCATAAGGTACGCTCGTAACCCTTTTAAAACCCCCCTGCGCGCAACGAGCCTATTTTGCATAGGCTCGGCGGCGCATGCAAGCCCCGAGACGCGCGTAAGTCCCAGGGCTTGCCTGGGGGGGGGGGGGGGGGCGTGTCGGGAGTGACGCTGCATTTTCAGGGCGTGTCCAGGGGCGTGTTTCCGGCTCAGGGGCGTTTCGGGGGCATGGCCGAGTGCCCCGACACAGCAGCCTGTGTCGGGGCCTGCTGCGCCGGCGCGCGTAAGTTACTACTGCCCGGAGGCAGTAGTAACTTTTAAGATAAAGGTAGGGAGGGGGTTTAGATAGGGCCGGGGGGGTGGGTTAAGTAGGGGAAGGGAGGGGAAGGTGCGGGGGGTGAATGGAAAGTTCCCTCCGAGGCTGCTCCGATTTCAGAGCGGCCTCGGAGGGAACGGGCAGCGCGCGCTGGGCTCGGCGCGCGCAAGGTGCACAAATGTGCACCCCCTTGCGTGCGCCGACCCCGGATTTTATAAGATACACGTGGCTACGCACGTATCTTATAAAATCCCGCATACTTTTGTTCGCGCCTGGTGCGTGAACAAAAGTACGTGCACGCGTAGATTTGTAAAATCTACCCCTTAGTATTTTATCTCTGTCTTCAGCTCTTTGGAACTTTATGCATAATGTTCCATGTTTTCCACTTGATCTTGCATCGATCCTTCCAAAAAATCTGTAAGATTATTCAGTTGTAATTGATTTTGAAGTTGCCCAATTTCAGGTTCCCTTTTCCAAGATACTATAACATATTAGGGATGTGAATCGTTTTCCATATCGTCTTAACGATAGAAATCGTGTGCCAGGGCAAGAAAATCGTCTTAGGCACGATTTTTTAGTTAAAAAATCGTTAAAATCCTTTTTTTCCGATTAGTGCGCACTAACGGGAGTTAGTGCGCACTAACTGGGAGTTAGTGCGCACTAACTGAAAATGATACAATTTGACACTTTTCAGGTCAGTTAAGGTCAGTTTAGGAATGAATATGTATTCCTATTGGCTGCCCTCTTATTTATTCATGTTACCAAGTTTCCTACTGACAGTATATGGGGGATGGGAAATGGAAACAGTTGGTAGCTTGACAAAACAAGTAATGTGATCAGTCAATGTGACTAGAACTTGTGCCCTAACCCTGATACCAGGGGTATTGTGATCTTCCTGCACACAGTGCCCTATCCCTATTAATACCAGGAGTGTTGTGATCTTCCTGCACACAGTGCCCTATCCCTAATACCAGGGGTGTTGTGATCTTCCTGCACACAGTGCCCTATTCCTGATACTGGGGGTGTTGTGATCTTCCTGCACACAGTGCCCTATTCCTGATACCGGGGGTGTTGTGATCTTCTTGCACACATCCCGATATCAGGGATAGGGCACTGCATGCAGGAAGATCACAACACTCCTGGTATTAATAGGGATAGGGCACTGCATGCAGGAAGATCATAACACTCCTGGTATTAATAGGGATAGGGCACTGCATGCAGGAAGATCACAACACCCCTGGTATCAGGGATAGGGCACTGTGTGCAGGAAGATCACAATACCCCGGAGGAGTGAGGGTCAGGCAGCTCCCCCCTGTCTGTGAAGCCAGCCTCTCACTAGTAATGCAGGGAGGGAGCTGTCTCAGACTTCACCATCCTCCCCCCCCCTTACCCACACACCATTCACTAGCTGGGACATGGGGGAAGTCAGGAGTGAGGGTCAGGCAGCTCCCCCCTGTCTGTGAAGCCAGCCTCTCACTAGTAATGCAGGGAGGGAGCTGTCTCAGACTTCACCATCCACCCCCCCCCTCACCCACACACCATTCACTAGCTGGGACATGGGGGAAGTCAGGAGTGAGGGACAGGCAGCTCCCCCCTGTCTGTGAAGCCAGCCTCTCACTAGTAATGCAGGGAGGGAGCTGTCTCAGACTTCACCATCCTCCCCCCCCCCCTCACCCACACACCATTCACTAGCTGGGACATGGGGGAAGTCAGGAGTGAGGGTCAGGCAGCTCCCCCCTGTCTGTGAAGCCAGCCTCTCACTAGTAATGCAGGGAGGGAGCTGTCTCAGACTTCACCATCCACCCCCCCCCCTCACCCACACACCATTCACTAGCTGGGACATGGGGGAAGTCAGGAGTGAGGGACAGGCAGCTCCCCCCTGTCTGTGAAGCCAGCCTCTCACTAGTAATGCAGGGAGGGAGCTGTCTCAGACTTCAATATCCTCCCCCCCCCCCTCACCCATACACCATTCACTAGCTGGGACATGGGGGAAGTCAGGAGTGAGGGTCAGGCAGCTCCCCCCTGTCTGTGAAGCCAGCCTCTCACTAGTAATGCAGGGAGGGAGCTGTCTCAGACTTCACCATCCTCCCCCCCCCCCTCACCCACACACCATTCACTAGCTGGGACATGGGGGAAGTCAGGAGTGAGGGTCAGGCAGCTCCCCCCTGTCTGTGAAGCCAGCCTCTCACTAGTAATGCAGGGAGGGAGCTGTCTCAGACTTCACCATCCTCCCCCCCCCCCTCACCCACACACCATTCACTAGCTGGGACATGGGGGAAGTCAGGAGTGAGGGTCAGGCAGCTCCCCCCTGTCTGTGAAGCCAGCCTCTCACTAGTAATGCAGGGAGGGAGCTGTCTCAGACTTCACCATCCTCCCCCCCCCCTCACCCACACACCATTCACTAGCTGGGACATGGGGGAAGTCAGGAGTGAGGGTCAGGCAGCTCCCCCCTGTCTGTGAAGCCAGCCTCTCACTAGTAATGCAGGGAGGGAGCTGTCTCAGACTTCACCATCCTCCCCCCCCCCCCCCTCACCCACACACCATTCACTAGCTGGGACATGGGGGAAGTCAGGAGTGAGGGTCAGGCAGCTCCCCCCTGTCTGCGAAGCCAGCCTCTCACTAGTAATGCAGGGAGGGAGCTGTCTCAGACTTCACCATCCTCCCCCCCCCCCCCCTCACCCACACACCATTCACTAGCTGGGACATGGGGGAAGTCAGGAGTGAGGGTCAGGCAGCTCCCCCCTGTCTGCGAAGCCAGCCTCTCACTAGTAATGCAGGGAGGGAGCTGTCTCAGACTTCACCATCCTCCCCCCCCCCCTCACCCACACACCATTCACTAGCTGGGACATGGGGGAAGTCAGGAGTGAGGGTCAGGCAGCTCCCCCCTGTCTGTGAAGCCAGCCTCTCACTAGTAATGCAGGGAGGGAGCTGTCTCAGACTTCACCATCCTCCCCCCCCCCCCTCACCCACACACCATTCACTAGCTGGGACATGGGGGAAGTCAGGAGTGAGGGTCAGGCAGCTCCCCCCTGTCTGTGAAGCCAGCCTCTCACTAGTAATGCAGGGAGGGAGCTGTCTCAGACTTCACTATCCTCCCCCCCCCCCTCACCCACACACCATTCACTAGCTGGGACATGGGGGAAGTCAGGAGTGAGGGTCAGGCAGCTCCCCCCTGTCTGTGAAGCCAGCCTCTCACTAGTAATGCAGGGAGGGAGCTGTCTCAGACTGGTATCAGGGTTAGGGCACTGTGTGCAGGAAGATCACAACACTCCTGGTATTAATAGGGATAGGGCACTGTAAGAGATGACTGTAGTAGATTGAATAAAGATCTGATGTTTCTGCTCTCCTCACACCAAACAAAAACAACACACAAGCAGAGAAGCCCTTCTTACAAAGCTGAGCTAGTGAGTTAAGTAGGAGGAAAAGTAAACATACTGGTGCCAGTGTGGCTACTTAAAAAATACACTTACCAACAATCAATTACATATATTTGAACTGTGTACAGTTCCAGCCAGGACCACCTTTCTAAAATGCACAGTGATTGGCAAATTCAACATGCACTAGCATTTCAGGTGCCTGCTAACAAAAATAATAAACAAACAAGTTCTAGTCACGTGAGTGCTGATCATTACATTACTTTTTTTGTCAAGCTTCCAACTGTTTCCATTTCACATCCCCCCAACCATATTGGTAACATCAATAGATAAGAGCACAGCCAGCCAATAGGAATACATACATACATATTCATTCCTAAGTGACCTTTACTGACCTGGGAAGTGTGAACATTTTGTTTCATTTTCTGTTGGTGTTCGTTAGTTTCCAGTTCCATTTCCCATCCCCCCAACCATCACCTCAGTGGTAACCTTGGTAACATCAATAGATAAGAGGGCAGCCAGCCAATAGGAACACATATTCATTCCTAACTGACCTTCAGTGACCTGGAAAGTGTTTATTTGTATCATTTTCAGTTAGTGCGCACTAAATCGAGTTAGTGCGCACTAACGGGGAGTTAGTGCGCACTAACACGATTTAACGATTTTTTAACGATAAATCGTTAGAATTTCTATTGTATCGTGTTCTATAACGATTTAAGACGATATAAACATTATCGGACGATAATTTTAATCGTTGAAAAACGATTCACATCCCTATAACATATATATTTTCTATAGATGGAATATTCTCTAGAGGTAATTGTAAATTTTCCACTGCAAATTTTTTTAACTGCTCTTTAGATGAAACAAGTTTTACAATGGGAAAGTTCAATATTCTCAGGTTATTATACCTGAAATTATTTTCCATGATTTCAATTCTCCTTGCATTTGCAACTTCTCCTTTCATTAATCCAGATTGAATCTTTTGAACTTGGTCAACGTGGTTTTCCAAGGTCTCTAGCTTCTCAGAGTGTTTTTTTTTACAGTTGAGTCCAATTGTTTAGACTGATTCTGAATTTCTGTTATTTTTATATCAAGACTAGCCATTGATGTTTTTAATTCCATCAGAACAAGCCATACATTTTCTAATGTTATCTTTTGTATTGCCTCAACACTAGAGCCCACAACAGGAACAGCAGATATTTCAATTTGAAAGCGGCGTTCTTGCCTCATAGCAGAGGCCGCCGCCTTATCTTCACTGCCATTAGGTGTCGAGGTTAGAGGCTCCATAGTCAGGACTTCCCCTCCGCCATTTCTCCTCTCACACTCCGGCGGGACATCTTTGTTTCCTTCAACCTGTGGTCTCATTCCTCTTTCTCCGTTTTCCCCCCGATGGGGTCTTGGAGCACCACACTCTCTCAGGGCGTCCCTGGCTCCGAGTCCAGAGATAGAACGGGTAACAGCAGTTCAGGCGTCACAGGCGCTCCGGGACTAAGGGAGGTGTAATGATCCTTTGGCGTTGTAATTCGCTCCTTCCCAACGCCACCAGCGGATACTTCACCCGGAGTCGTTGCACTTAGTGGTGAGAGGAACCCCTCAATTAACGGTTGTGAGAGGGTTGGGCGGTAGGAATAGTCGGGGGTCTCTATTCTTACTTTCCCCTTTCTTTTTGTGTGAGGCATCGTTGAAACAGCGGAAAACTTGCAAGAATTGAGGAGCCATCTCTCGACACAACCTTCTAGGCAGCCATCTTGGATTCTCTCTGACTTGCTATATTTCTAATGCATGAAACCATAAGAAAACATCACTAAATCATTAACTCCATCACACCTTGAGATTTGATATTGTTGCCTGGTTTTAATCTGTTTTGATATGATTTACAGGTCCATATCAGATTTCTTCATATCATTCATGACATTTATAAACAACTAGGCCTGGATTTGTCAATAAGTGCACTAGGTCTGTGCCTAGATTGGAAAAAACTGGGGTACAGCTAACTGGTTGAAAATTGGCTGCCTTTCAGCTATGCTGAAACTCACTCAGCAGAGAACAACTTTCTGCTTCCTGCTCCAGCCCCCTCCCCTGTCAGTGCAGAGAACTGGAGGGAAGGGGTGAAGCTGGAAGGGACAGAGCAACAAAAAAAGAAATCCCTGCTGCACTCCCTATTCTGACCCATTCCTTGCTGTCCAGGAGGAGAGAGACGGGGACAAAGCACACAGCAGAGAGCCAAGATAAGCCACTCTGCACCCTAATTCAGCTCCTCTCCTTTCATTCAGAGACAAGAGGAGAGAGAGTGAGCCTGGAGCACATGGAACAGAGCAAAGAAGGTTGTGTCTTCAGGGGAAGGGGTGACATTATCAACAGGGCTTAGGAACAGCAAAATCCTAAATCCATCACTGTAACCAACCAAGAAAGATTGTTGCAGAAATTATGATACAAGTCTCTAATGGCTTAATGCTTTTAGTAATGCTTTAATTCAATGAATATTTAACCTGAGGCTTTGGGGGGTCACATGTGGTATTTTCGGGCCCTTTAGTGTAGCTCTGTCATGCAGCTAAATTTAAAAACATGTAAATGGCATTAAATTAAATTCATAATGAAATGGAAAACATTTTGGTTTTGCTCTTTGGGTCTTGACTTGCAGTTATTGTGTCTAATTGATAATGAAGATTCAAAACCACGACCTTAAGTTGACTCGAGTTCGCTCATTTATTGACTTTTTATGTCATTCATAAAACATTACTTTGAAAAAGTGCACTAAAAGGATAGCAAGCTTCAAAACACTGGAAATTCTCTTGAAGATAAATCTTTTCAATGCATTCCACTATGAACGCATAAACCCAAAATGCCAGGAAGGCCTCACAAGTGCTAAGTCACAAATGGTAAGTGAAATAAGAAAACGTAATTCTGTTCTTTCAAGCTTTAAGGCTTTTTTGTTTGTTTGTTTGTTTGTTTGTTTGACTATGGAATGCATCTGGACTTCTAACAATTGCCAGATTTTACATAAATTACATTTTTTTGTAAATAATAAATCCACATTATAGGATATATATAAATGTATGCATTGTCATAGTTTGTAGTTAGAAATCTATCATAATCTTTCCATTAATTTCTACTCATCAGGGATAAGTCACATGAAAGGAAATGCTGCACCTAAATAAAATAATCCAGTTTATATTTTATTCACATATGTACTGCTCTCATCCTTTTACTGAATTGTTATGCTTTTTTTTTTAATGTGTTTCAAGGTCCTTTTGCTGACAGTACAGGGAGCATTGCTCTTGGACTTGTTTTTCTTTGCTGCTAAGAGGCCCATTTGACAGTATAATAGATCTGTCATGAATCCAGCTTTTTGCTTAGCAGGAAATTACCCACCTGGCAATTTTGGCCTAACCTAAAACAAAACAAAGTCTGTGGAGAAGATACTTAAAATGAAATCAATATTCCCAAGACCTGAGAGCAGGGCTGTAGCCGGGGATAGTGCAGATGTGGCAGAGGCACAGGACGTATCTAGGAAAAGAGTGCATCCTAAATTGTCAGAGATGGTTTCTGGTGGCAGGACTGTTATTGCAGCCCATTTGGTGAGGCTGGTGGGGAATCAGTGGGCTGGAGGAGAAAAGGGAAGGCAGATGGAGACAGGATGGTAGGAAGTACCTCTTCCCACTGTTTTAACATATGAGAGGGCACTAGATTTTCCAGCTAAAGAACAGCCTGTGTGGTTATCGAATCTCAAGAGCCAGACATGCAAGACTGATAGACATGCTAGCTTTTTCTCAAATCAGATTATTGGGTTTTTTTAAGTGCTGTAGCAATCCATTTTGTCCTTTACATGTAACAATATCAACATTATGGAACAAGAAATGCATTTAACACGTGCTTTGTCTCCTGATTCTTACAAGAACTACTGTGGGAAGGTTGTATACCCAAAAAGAAGTGCTTAAAGAAACAGTAGATTTATGGCTTTAATAAAACTCGGTGCTAAATCTAGGCTAGGAGCCACAGCTAGCTACCTAACGTGCATAATTTTAAACTCTTGACATCTATTGCTACGAGTACTATGTTTTGGAAGATATAAAATTGCTGATATATTGAAACAGTTGATGCTTTAGTTTCCAGCCCTATGGAATTTCTTCTCAAAGGTTCAAATTTCAACAGAAACTTCAAACTTGAGTCTTCCTTTACAAAATAATCTTCCAGTTGTAATGAAATAACGTATTACAATATCTATGCAGAAAACATAGCTTTTATTCCTAATTTTGTTTTTGAGTCACATCCACTCTCCCCTCTTCCTGTTATTTTCCATTCTTCTCCAGCTGGCTGAATAAGTGTTAAATTTTAACCTGGTTTGTGGGCCCTTAGGTCGTGGAGAGAGCTGACTCCACCCACAGGGAGGAGCCCTGTGGGGACTCTCCACGACAGGCGAGGTCTTAGCAGGGATGAACACAGGAGTCAGAGAATATTTATTACACAGAAAAAAAGAGAAACCCGAAGAGTGGGTTAGTTAACTCAGTGCTGGAATTAGAAGACCTGGGATGGATTCTCCGGTAGTGGTCTGCAGAGCGGGGTAAACTGGGGAATCCTTGCTTCTTGATAGGCATTGTGAGTGGTAACTCCGGTAGTGGTCCGCAGCGCGGGGTAGGCCAGAGGCAGATGTGGGTAACTGGTACAAGACAGCGTGGATCCGGTAGTGGTTCACAGAGCAGGGTAACCCAGAAAGTACTTGCTTCTGGTATATCTTGTGCGTGGTAACTCCAATAGTGGTCCACAGCACGGCATAGGCTGGAGATAGGTGTTGGCAACTGGCACAAGACAGCGTGGATCCGGTAGTGGTCTGCAGAGCGGGGTAACCCGAGGATCCACACTGTAAGACAGATGTAGTAATGTAGAGTAGGTCTTGTACTCACAATGCAGTAGATAATTCGTTGTAGCAGCAGCAGAGGTCCGGTGCAGGAGAAACTCACTTAGCTGGTGAAGGTGAGACAGGCAGAAGAGGCTCTCCGAGGAGCAGATAGCTCTGAGTGTAGCAAGACCCCCGAGGAGCGGGTACCTGAGTCACTCAGCTTGGAACGCAGAACAGCAATGTGAAGCGTCTCAGAGTAAAGGAATTAAACAAGATGGAATCCTTGCTAACTCGTAGGTAGGAAAGTCCGGTAGGTTTAAATACATGTAGGCAGTGACGTCATGCGGAAGGGACGCCCCCGAGGTTCCTGCCATGACGTGCATAAGAAGGAGGCAGGCGCATGCCATAGGTCACACCAGATTCAAGATGGCGACCAGGATCGCCAGGGGGGTCGGCGTGCAGAGGCAGAGGCGGCCATCTTAGCCAGAATTGGAGCTACTGGGCAAAATGAGGTGAGCAGCAAAGGTCGCAGCCGTCTGCGACCAATGGGCGCAACAATAAGCACCATGGGGCTGATGCAATAATTTTCGCGGAAAGCGGGCACTGACTTTTCAACGCCCGCTTTCTTAACGCATTCATGGTGCCCACAAGGGAGGCACCATGCAATAGGCAAATTAGGGGGTTGTGCTAGCAAGGAGGCGCTAGGGTCGCTTGCATGACTTTAACGCCTCCTTGCTAACGCGACTCCGTGGCAGCTGCCGGTTATGAAGACCTACGCTGGTTAACTCGGCATCAGTTTTCATAACCGGCCATCTGCCAGTAATAAAAACGGACGCCGATAAACAAACAAAAAAAAAAACCTCAGCAGACTGCCGAGTTATGAAGACCGACGCTGGTAAACTCTGCATCGGTTTTCATAACTGGCTGTCTGCCAGTAATGAAAATGAACGCCCATCGGCCGGTTATGAAAATCGATGCCGAGTTTACCGGCGTTGGTCTTAATAACTCAGTGGTCTACCGAGGTTGTTTTTTTTTGTTTGTTTTGTTTACTGAAGAAATTCAGAAAAACAGTTTTTTCTGCTTTTCTGTAATTCTTTTACATGAACTCTGAGACGCACATTTATTTTTTTGCATTTGGAGTGAATGAGTAATAGCCTAATTCACATGCATTTACATGTGATGAGCGCTATCTCATTCACTTTGCATGGGACGCACATTAAATAGGCACTAATCCCCCTATTGCATTAGGGGGTGGATTAGCGCCTATTTAACCCGCGTTCGACTGCGGGTTATAGAGTGCGCTCGGCTGAGCACACTGTATTGCATCGGCCCCCATGAAAGGTTGTAACAGGGCTATGAACTGCCTGACAAGTATGTGCCAGCGCTATTCCACTCTAGTGATCTGAGTCACCCCAACCGAATGGAGCATTCTGCATTGAGAAAGCAGATTGCTTCAGTAAATCACCTATCAATACTCAGATACCAGTCTCCTATAATTTGAATTTAAATGTAGCTGTCTGGGAGACATAGGTCCTCTGTCGCCATCATTGCTATTTTGAGTACAAGTCAACATGGCTGGTAGAGAAGAGGCATTACTCATCCATGACCTATACTGTTACCTTGCTGTCCTTGAGCCCTGCGTGCATGCATTATTTTTCCATGAAGGGAATTATTTGGGTCAGTTTACATTAGAGCTGGGGTATTATCTTGATTGTCTGGATCATCAACTTGCCTATTTCTGAGTTCTATTGCTTTCTCTTTTATTTAACATCAGAAACTAGGAATTGCCATGCTGGGTCAGACCAAGGTTCATCGGGTCTAGCATCCTGTCTTTAACAGTGGCCAATCCAAGTTGCAAGTATTTATTTAGCTATTTGATTTGCTATTCTGCCTTTCTCCAGCAAATCACAAAGTAGTTCATATTCTTAGATTTTCATTCTTTTCTGTTGTAATACGTTAGCATTTTTATACCTATGTTTAGTACAAAAAAAAAGTGTAGACTTTCAATTTAAATTTATACTAAATGCCTGTTTCTCAATTTATAGATCATTGTTATATCCCATAAAGTTCAGCCTTGCATGTGATTGATGCCTATCCCTTAAGGCAGTCCAATGCAATGAAAATGCATTAAATGGTTGATGAAAATAGGATTACAATGAGACTAATAATTTGTGGTGGAAATTGCATTTACGTATCATATTTGATTATCGATTATGAATGGATACGAATGACTTTATAATTGCATTAAAGAAAGAAATGTGTTAATGTCAGATGATTTTAAATCCTGAAGCAAGCATTTGTTATAATGCGATTGATGTGCCACTCTCTGTTCGTATCAGACAGGCAAATTCCAGTAAGTGGGTATCTGAATTCTGAAAGATTTTTTCCACTATATATCACTCCCACCTTCAATTATGGCCATACTCTCCATCTTATTAACTTATTCCTTGATTACACCCTTTAGATGTTCCAGCTACAGTCTTGCTTTATATGTATTAGTGTTGTAGCAGCATGGAGCTTTGATGAGGGTCTGCATTGCAGTTCCCCAATTTGCTTAACTTCATAATGATGGGAATAATAAAGTAGGCAGAGCTTTCAGAAAGGTTAACACACTAAGGGGTAGATTTTCAAACAAGGCGCGTTGGCGTACTTTTGTTGGCGCTCCAGGCGCAACAAAAGTACGCGGGATTTTAGTAGATACGTGCGGAGCCGCGCGTATCTGCTAAAAACCTGGATCGGCGCGCGCAAGGCTATTGATTTTGTATAGCCGGTGCGCGCCAAGCCGTGCAGCCTACCCCCGTTCCCTCCAAGGCCGCTCCGAAATCGGAGCGGCCTTGGAGGGAATCCTCTAACGCCCTCCCCTCACCTTCCCCTCCCTTCCTCTACCTAACCCACCCGCCCGGCCCTGTCTACACCCCTCCCTTACCTTTCTCCAGGGATTTACGCCTCCCGGAGGGAGAAGTAAATCCCCGCGCGCCAGCGGGCCTGTTGCGTGCTGGGACGCGACCTGGGGGCGGGTACGGAGGGTGCGGCCACGCCCCCGGACCGCCCCGGGCCATAGCCACGCCCCCGTACCCGCCCCCAAAACGCTGCCGACACGCCCCCTAAATGCCGCGACGACCGGGCCCGCCCCCGACACGCCCCCCTCGGAGAACCCCGGGACTTACGCGAGTCCCGGGCTCTGCGCGCGCCGGTAGGCCTATGTAAAATAGGCTCACCGGCGCGCAGGGCCCTGCTCGCCTAAATCCGCCTGGTTTTGGGCGGATTTAGGCGAGCAGGGCTCTGAAAATCCGCCCCTAATTTTTCTTCAGAAGGCAAAATTCAGTTGAAATAGTGCCAGAATTTACTTATACATTTGTAACATTGAATTTAAGGAAAAGTCTGCTAGTTTATAACCTATTAACCTAACCAGCTCCTCCTTGGATTACATCCCTGCTGAGATTATATTGTCCTACTAGAACACTGCGCTCTACACAAATGGCCTTTTACTTGAAGTTCCCTCTTTCCATCAAATTTGTTTATCCCAGATTTGCAAGCCAATCTTCTCTGTAGCAGCTCTTGACATGTAGAATCTCTTACCTCTTGAGTTAAGATCATTATAATTTACAAAAGGAACCAGGAGTTGTTCTATCACTTCTCCTTCCACACTTCCCTTTGTGACTCTGTACAACAAATCCCCTTTAATTACAAAATAGGGAGGTACAGGGTCTACACTCTGTGCTCCCAGGACTACCTTCCCATCCACCTGCTGTATATGCTCATGGGCCCACTTAAAGGATTCATTCTTCCTCTGAGCCTACCTAAAGGTCCCCGGATCATCTCGTTCCCACTCCAAGGGACCAGGTAAGGTATTTTGAGTGGGTGGTTGTTTCTCTCCAACTCCTCCTCCCTGGTTGTCTCTAAGTTGTCCTCCCTGGTTGTCTCTAAGTTAGTCCTGTCGACATTGCTTCTGGGACTTAGGAGTCTTAGCGTCTTTATTGAAGAGATCAGAGTCCTTCAATGGAAAGAGTTCTGGAAACTCAAACTCTTCAGGGTCATGACTGGATGAGCTAGTTGTAGGCTGATTCCAAAGAGACTTGAAATTTGGACAGTCCAATGATCATGGAGTACAATAGCCAAGGGAGTACCCACCTCCACCATATCTTGACTGGCCGGGGTCTTCAGGCACACCCAGCTGGTTGGATATTGTCGATTATCCCCATGAATACATGCCAGCATTACTACCTTATTATTGTCAATTTGAATTCATTTCAGCAAGTCCCTCCAAACACGCATTTTCACACTCCAGGAGTTGATTAGTGCTTGTATAGGAACCCCATTGAGCGTAATTGTTAAAATGTAATTTTCCACACTTAACCTGTTTACTGTAAACCGACATGATGTCCACATCGAATGCCGGTATATAAAAATGTTTAAATAAATAAATAAATAAATAAATAAATGGGATCACTAACTTGGATGCTCCCTGGCTGGAGAAATCTATGAAGTTACAATTGTGTGGAGTCACTGCATTAATGTCCATTGCATCCTCTTCCCAGCAGGGACAGTTGTTACGTTCGGCAGCTCACAGTCCCCTCCCATGAGCTACCACACTTACCTCATCTTGCAAAGCCCACAGATACCCTGGCACCAGCCTTCCTCCTCAACGTAGTGAAAGACCATGCTGAGGTCCGACAGCGACTGCACAACATTTGCAGCAGGATGCCTCTGCTCCTGGTCCCACTGCCCTTGGGTCACATGCGTGCTGACTGCTGGCAATTTAAAAGGCCAGCGGTGGGAATCCACCAGAGGCACCTCCTTATGACTTCATAGCCTTTTCAGAATATAAAGCCTCCTTGGACATCCCTTAAGCACCTCAGCAATAGGTTGATGCCATCAGAGTAGTGCTTTGCTTCTGCATTCCTGATTCCTGCTGTGTGTTCCTGAGTTCTCTTGTCCTGTTCCTGGTTCCATTTGGTAGTCTTGTTTGTGTTGAGTTCCTGTCTTCATGGTCAGTCTTCTCCTCATGTGTCTTCAGCGTTTCATCCTTCTCCAGTGGTTTCTTGTTTTTCTTGTCCTCTTCATTCCTTGTCTTCTCAGAATGGACTTCTGGCTTGACTCTGTTTGGACCTTGACACTGCTTGACCTCCACCTACCTCTGACTACCTCCTATTTACTGTTTCTGACTGAACTCCATCTGCCAGACCCATGAATCAGAGTGAATTCTACCTGTCTTTGACCACAGCCTGTACCTGCCCTGTCCACCCACTGCTTGCCCTGACTGCTGCTCGTCTCCAACTCTGCTTCTTCTTATGTTGGCCTGCAACATTTTCTATGTAACAGATCATCACCTCCAAAGAGGCCCGCACCAAAGTCCAGCTGATCCCGGCACTCAACGGCTAAGCCTAAGGGGAATGTGGGCTGGTATTGGTGATGCTCCAGTTGGACCTCTGCTTCAGCCAGCTCTGCCTGCCAATGGTGAGGACCTGCAAGCAGGCATCTTTAAGCCTGTGGAATATGTTCCTAGAGTTCTTTCCAGCCTATAGAGTTCCATATCTAAATTGCTGTTGGTATGCTTCTGGGGTGAGCCCTGCTCTCCCTAGGATATTGACATTAACTTTTGGCTACTTAACCGTCCCATCCAGATTAGCTGTTTGATAGGTGTCGTGACTCAGTCCAGTAAGTACAGTCCCCAAATATGTAGCCCACCTATCCTCTGGCCACCCTGCTAGTCTTATTTATTTATTTAACAGCTTTTCTATACCGATATTAGTAGGCACATCATATCGGTTTACATCAAACAATAGATGGAAAGTACAATGAACAGGGAGTTGGGAGGGGGACAACATAATGCAACATGGTGCAACAGTGGTGCTGTCTTGAGGTCTACTCAAAGTAGTCTTGAGGTATACTCAATGTTCTTCAAGAAGCCATCTGGGTCTTCTCCAGGGAGCATCTTGAGGAGTGTTAGTGCCACTGGAGGTGGATGGGTCATGGCCGTTTGCACCATTTGGGCTATTTACATTAGAATTGTATGCTGCTGCATCACCAGCTCTTGCAGCACCTGCTGCTAGCTAATTTGTATTTGCAAGGTACCCTGTAACTGCTGCTGGCCAGTAGCAAGGATTTGGATCATCTTCTCCATGTTCCTTATTTACTGAGCTGCCTCCAAATTACGTGGCTCAAAATTCTCAAGCTCGAGCTTATAATCATCCTGCAGTCCAGAGAATATTCCAGCCAGGAGACCAAGTCCTTCCTTCTTCTATCATCAGAAAGCAAACTACTAGCCCATTGGCAAGGACTCAATGCAGTTGTGGAGAAAACAGAGCCTGTGGATTACAAGATAGCTCAGCCAAATAAACGAAAGACGACCCAGATCTACCACATCAACCTCCTGAAGAAATGGGCACCACAGGAGTAGCATGGTTCAGGAAGGAGAATTTGGCCCTGAGATTGGGTCAAAAGTGGACCAAGCCCTAGTCCCCTTCAGAGAACAGCTGTCCTCTAGACAGACAGCAGACTTGAAGCAGTTGGAGAAAAACAAGGAGATCTTCTCAAACTTGCTGGGTCGTACCCTGCTGGTGTAACATGACATCATTACATCTCCGGGACTTGTAGTATGCCAGTGAACTTATCAGGCTCCTGAAGCCAGAAGACGTATCATTGAGACTGATGTGAAGGAGATGCTTGAGCTTGGGGTAATAGTGGAGTCTACCAGTGACTGGTTGTCACCCATAGTTTTGGTGCCTAAGCCAGATGGGAGCATCAAGTTCTATCAATTTAAAAAGGTCAATGAGGTCTCAAACTCGATGCCTATCCAATGCTATGAGTAGATGAACTGACTGAGCATTTGGGATCAGCTCAGGACATCTCTGCCTTCAATCTTACCAAGGGTATTGGCAGATACCTCTTACGCCCTTGGCGAAAGAGAAGACGGCATTCTCGATGCTCGCTGGGCTGTTTCAGTTTACTGTACTCCTGTTTGACCTTTATAGTGCTCCTGCAACATTTTAGCAATTGGTTGACTACCTGCTCGTCCCACATCAAGGGCATGCAGCTGCCTATTTGGATGACATCATGATCTACATGTTAGGGTGTTGGTAATATACCACTAAGAGAAATTTGGACATTCGGGCATGAACTGATTTTCTGCAAGGGTTAAAATAAGATAAGTACAATGGTTGATTTTCCAATAATAAGGATTTTATTTCAAATTGGTGATGGACTTTCACTTGAGGTATAATACAAAAATTCAAAAAAAAGTTCTCCTACTATTGTTACGAGCGCGCGCGGGCGCGGTTGTCTCGAGCTGGTGGTGAGCCCTTGGGCCACGGCGAAAGCTAGGGAGGAGCCCCAGCCACACTGTGGGAGGTGAGCTGGGCAGGCATGGTGAGCCAGGCGGGTACAGAAGCAGGGAGTCCGACCCTCAGCCGGACCTGCACGCCCATGGTCGCCAACACGGGGAAGTTGACTGATGAACGGTCCTCCTACTGTTCCTGGCCCTTTCGGACCTGCCGCAGGGAAAGGCAATGGGCAGCAGGCAGACAGAGGCGAGGGCAGACAGAGTCCTTTACACTGAAGACGTCAGACGGGGGCTGAAGCAGACATCTAAGACAGGCTGAAGCAAGACGTTGAAGAGGAGGGCTGGAAGGAAACATGGCACTGTCCATCAGGGCGCCCTACTCAGCCCACCCACGGGACTGAGTCGCGGACCACCCCGTCCCAGACGCGCCCTACACAGCCCAGGAAGGCTGGTCGCGGACCACGCTGAGGAAAGGAGGGTGCAGGGAAGACAAAGCGGAAGATCCAGGCGAACAGGAACTCCGATGCTGGGATACTGACATCCGAAGCCCTTTCGGCTGGCAGGCAGGGAAGCTCAAGAGCCCGTGGGACGAATCCTTCCTGTTGGCCACTCCAGGGCCCAACAGGACAGAAGGCTCAGGAACCAGACAGGAAGTAGGGCAGAAGCGAGCAGAACTGGATCAGGACATCAGGAACACATCAAGGCAGACATCAGGAACATCAGGAAGCAAACATCCGGACAGAGATAGGACAAGGAGCCATCAACACAAGGCAGACCACGGTGGACCTGGATCGGCAAGGTTACAGACGACTGTAGAACCCGATCCGCAGGCCAGTTGCAAAAGAAAAGGAAGTCCTTATATACTGGAGGTAGAAGGCAACTCCCTGGGAGGAGCTTGCCAGGACCGCCCACCGCTGGCCCTATAAACAAGGAGGAGAGCTGCGGGCCGGCCCCTAGGAGAAGGGCGTCGCCAGACAGGAAGTCCAAACGCTGGCATGCAAGCCACAGGCACAGCTAGGCCTCTCAGGCCCTGGAGCAAGTCCCGGGTGGAACACAGGCGAGGCCCTGGCTTCGGAGCGGCCTCCGGAGGAAGGTGAGAGACCACCTGTAGCGCAGCAACAGGGGGGATCGCAACAGTACCCCCCCCTCAAAGAATCCCCCCCCTCAGAGGGACCAAAAACAAAAAACAAGCGAGAAAAACAACCAACCACAGCAACCACAGGCAAGCAAGCAAACGCGCACCACAAACAAGCAAGCAAACGCGCACCACAAACAAGCAAGCAAACGCGCACCACAAACAAGCAAGCAACACGACGAGAGACCAAAAACACGAGACCGGGAGCAAGGGACGACGTGAACACGAGACCGAGGGAACAAGAGACTGAGGGAGCACGGGACCGAGGGAGCAGCGACCGAACGAACGGAGACCGCGCGAGCAGCGACCGAACGAACGGAGACCGCGCGAGCAGCAACCGAGCGAACGGAGACCGCGCGAGCAGCGACCGAGCGAACGGAGACCGCGCGACCGACACACACAAATACAAAAGAGGGAGCAAGGGAATGGAGAGCGAGGGAGCGGAGAGCAAGGGAGCAGAGAGCGAGGGAGCAGTGAGCAAGGGAACAGAGAGCGAGAGAGCAGAGAGCAAGGGAACAGAGAGCGAGAGAGCAGAGAGCAAGGGAGCGGAGAGTGAAGGAGCAGAGAGCAAGGGGACGGAGAACGAAGGAGTGGAGAGCAAGGGAACAGAGAGCAAAGGAGCCCAGGAGCGAAAGAGCAAAGAGTGAGAGAGCGGAAAGCAAGGGAGCAAAGGGTGAAAGAGCGAAGAGGGCAAGACAGGAAGCAAGGGAACACAAACGCAGGAACGAGGAGGACGGGAGCCCACAAGCGGAAAACAACAAGCGGGAACAGAACAAAACAAACGAAGAACAGAAAACAGCACAAACAAGCAACACAGGGCCAACAGCACAAACGAGCAACCACGCGGCACACAGCACAAACGAGCACCTACGCAGCACACAGCACAAACAAGCACCCACGCAGCACAAACAAGCACCCACGCAGCACACAGCACAAACAAGCATACCCAGGCACACCCAGGCACACCCAGAGCAGAAGCAAGCAGAAGCAAGAGCAAGAGCAGAAGCAAGAGCAAGAGGGGGGGAGGGCGGGCAGAAACTACAGCAACATCAGGAGGAGCGCAGGCGCCTCCTGCAGGTCGTGGAACTCCATCCTGGGAACAAGGAAACGATGGTTTGGGCGCAGGCGCCTCCTCCAGGTCGTGGGAACCCAAACAGCTGGCGCCTCCAGCAGGTCGTAAGCAAAAGCAGAAGCTGGCGCCTCCAGCAGGTCGTGAAACAAAAGCAGAGGAAGAAAAAATCCTGGAACCAGACAAGTCCATCACGAGCACAGCTTACCGAGCTCATGGCCTTCGGATTCTGTTACGAGCGCGGGCGGGCGCGGTCGTCTCGAGCTGGTGGTAAGCCCTTGGGCCACGGCGAAAGCTAGGGAGGAGCCCCAGCCACACCGTGGGAGGTGAGCTGGGCAGGCATGGTGAGCCAGGCGGGTACAGAAGCAGGGAGTCCGACCCTCAGCCGGACCTGCACGCCCATGGTAGCCAACACGGGGAAGTTGACTGATGAACGGTCCTCCGACTGTTCCCGGCCCTTTCGGACCTGCCGCAGGGAACGGCAATGGGCAGCAGGCGGACAGAGGCGAGGGCAGACAGAGTCCTTTACACTGAAGACGTCAGACGGGGGCTGAAGCAGACATCTAAGACAGGCTGAAGCAAGACGTTGAAGAGGAGGGCTGGAAGGAAACATGGCACTGTCCATCAGGGCGCCCTACTCAGCCCACCCACGGGACTGAGTCGCGGACCACCCCGTCCCAGACGCGCCCTACACAGCCCAGGAAGGCTGGACGCGGACCACGCTGAGGAAAGGAGGGTGCAGGGAAGACAAAGCGGCAGATCCAGGTGAACAGGAACTCCAATGCTGGGATACTGACATCCGAAGCCCTTTCGGCTGGCAGGCAGGGAAGCTCAAGAGCCCGTGGGACGAATCCCTCCTGTTGGCCACTCCAGGGCCCAACAGGACAGAAGGCTCAGGAACCAGACAGGACGTAGGGCAGAAGCGAGCAGAACTGGATCAGGACATCAGGAACACATCAAGGCAGACATCAGGAACATCAGGAAGCAAACATCCGGACAGAGACAGGACAAGGAGCCCTCAACACAAGGCAGACCACGGTGGACCTGGATCGGCAAGGTTACAGACGACTGTAGAACCCGATCCGCAGGCCAGTTGCAAAAGAAAAGGAAGTCCTTATATACTGGAGGTAGAAGGCAACTCCCTGGGAGGAGCTTGCCAGGACCGCCCACCGCTGGCCCTATAAACAAGGAGGAGAGCTGCGGGCCGGCCCCTAGGAGAAGGGCGTCGCCAGACAGGAAGTCCAAACGCTGGCATGCAAGTCACAGGCACAGCTAGGCCTCTCAGGCCCTGGAGCAAGTCCCGGATGGAACACAGGCCCTGGAGCTGTGTCTGCTAGGCCTCTCAGGCCCTGGAGCTGTGTCTGCTAGGCCTCTCAGGCCCTGGAGCTGTGTCTGCTGGGCCTCTCAGGCCCTGGAGCTGTGTCTGCTGGGCCTCTCAGGCCCTGGAGCTGTGTCTGCTAGGCCTCCAGTCCTGTAGTGCTGTCTCTCTTGGGCCTCCAGCCCTGTAGTGCTGTCTCTCTTGGGCCTCCGGCCCTGTGACTTTGAGTCTCCTGGGCCTCCAGCCCTGCTGCTACTCCTGAGCCCTGCTGCCTGCTGGTTCCAGCTACTGCTGCTTCCTGCTTCCAGCCTCCTGCTTGCTTTTTCGGCCACGTGTGTCCTAGTGGCCTCTTGTTTTGTCACCCCTCCTACCTTCCCTTCCTTTGTCCCATGCTGGTAGTCTCCGGCGCCCTCGCAAGGGGGCGCTGGGGTGCAATGGATTCTCCTTCCCTTTCTTTAGTTGTCTGTTTCTCCCTGTTTCTTTAGGGGGCGGGGCGGCCTTTGGCCGCCCCCGCCTCCTCCCCACCCACAATAGATGGCATGCAAGCCACAGGCACAGCTAGGCCTCTCAGGCCCTGGAGCAAGTCCCGGGTGGAACACAGGCGAGGCCCTGGCTTCGGAGCGGCCTCCGGAGGAAGGTGAGAGACCACCTGTAGCGCAGCAACAGGGGGGATCGCAACAACTATTGACCAATGATTATATATAAGGCAGAGTACGAAAGTATTAAACTATACGATGATGCCTATTATGACGGTCAGTATCTAAAAAATTGTTTGCGTCTTGCTATCTGGTTTAGATTTTTGGATAACGTTGGTATGCATTTTTGAGTTTAAGATTTTCCAGCGATCCTCCACATAAAAAAAAAAAGGTCGTCCTTCGCAATATGTACAATCATGATCTACAGCCATGACTGGAAGACACATCTTAGCCAACTCTAGGCCATGCTAACCAGACTGAAGAAAGCAGGGCTGACAGTTAATCCTAAAAAGTGCTTGCTGGGTGGGCAAGAGATCTAGTATCTTGGCTACAGCCTGGGAAAAGGCAAGGTCCATCCACAGACCAGGAAGTTCGAGGCAATCACTCGGACTTTAGTTCCACAAACAAAGGTGAAAATGAGAGCATTTTTGGGCCTTATGGGATATTACAGAAGATTCATTCCCAGTTATTCAGAAAAGGCAGAATCTCTCACAGGGCTATTGGTAAAGAAAGCACCAGAGAAGGTCCAGAGGGCGGAGGACGCAGAGAAGGCCTTCAGAGCCCTGAAGGAAGCAATATGCTCTGAACTGGTCCTGATAAATCCGGATTTCACCAAACCTTTCATGGCACAAACCGATGTCTCAGAGATCAGCTTGGGAGCCGTCTTAGCCTAGAAGAAGGATGGATAAGAACATCCTGTGGCATATATCAGCCGGAAGCTGATGCCATGCGAGAGACATTACTCAACTATTGAGAATGAGGCCTTGGTAGTAAAGTTGACCTTAGAGACCTTATGCTACCACCTGCTGGGGTGGCAGTTCACACTCGTAACGGAACATCAACCACTCCTATGAAGCAAGGAGTCTAATGCAAGAATGATGAGATGGTTGCTCGCCCTGCAGCCTTTCAATTATAAGATCTGACATAGGACAGGAAAAGAGAATGTGAATGCAGATTTCCTGTCAAGAGAAGTGTCCCTTGTACAGGTAGATACTCATCCCGGAAAGGCTGAGTTGAGGGGGAGGATATGCGAGGGAGTGTATAGAAAACTCCCTCAGACTACCTTAAAGGGCTGGGCACAGCAGTTTCGCCTGGTCCTACTTAAGCTTGAGACCCACAGGGAATCCTGGATGAAGGGAAGAGCATTTTACCACAGTATAAGACCTGAGGGCCTAGAAGAGTTAGACAGGCCCCCGGGAGCTGACGGAGACCCTGCCTATGCAAATACCAGCTACGTCTAAGGTTGGTTAAGACTCTCTGCTTAAAGAACTCTCTGTTTATGACTTTACTGTTTAAAGTTTGTGCGTTACCTGAGGTAAAGGTGAACTGCCTGAGGTGTTTGCTTTTCCGTTTGCACTGCCTGTTTGAAGTACCTGAAGTGAAGGTCTGCTGCCATTTTGTATTTCAATTGTAAATAAAAGTGCACTTAAACCTCAGCTAGAGTCTACTTATTGTTTCCACTGGCTGTTACTAAGCCACACACCACTCAAGCTACCACACAGGGTCTTGGCTGGCAAGGCAATAGTGGGAACTGTGATGGAAGCAGCAAATAGCAAACTCTGGGACATCTTCCCGATGGTAGTTATGGAAACTTACGTCCAGCTTTCTCCTGCTGACACACAGCTGTTCCAACCATCCCCACCCCTAGGTAGCGCAGCTCCCAGGACTTCTTCTTAATGTCCTCTATCTTTACCGTGATAATTTAGAGTAAAACATTATTAGTTGAATATTGCTGATTCTGTAGCATCCTAAATAGCATGTTTCAATTTATGCCACTGTTTATTTATTTATTTATTTTATTTAAGAGTTTTTATATACCGTCATTAAGTTATTCACCATCACAACGGTTTACAATAGGGCACCAGTAAAAATATGGGTCGTACATTACATAGGTGGTGCCAATAGTGTTCGGTAACAATAAGGCGTTTATTAGGGGGATTAAGTGTATCATAGTAATATGACCTGTAGGTTGCCTACAGTTAAAAAAATGTTGAAATAATTCAGTAAGGATTTATAAAATTAGGCATTTGGTGCTTTATGCCGCATATCTTTTACTTCAAATAGCCTGCATCAGTTTTCTTTCTTGAAGGCTTGTATGTAAAGCCAGGTTTTGAGCTGTGT
Source organism: Rhinatrema bivittatum (assembly GCF_901001135.1). Taxonomy (NCBI): domain Eukaryota; kingdom Metazoa; phylum Chordata; class Amphibia; order Gymnophiona; family Rhinatrematidae; genus Rhinatrema; species Rhinatrema bivittatum. The sequence goes on along the minus strand of NC_042617.1, from coordinate 182,631,279 downwards.
TTTGAAAAGTTTGTGATTGCTCTGGAATCTAAGGTCCAGGGGCATTGAGTTCCATAATATGGGACCGGATAGAAACAGAGCTCGGACCCTTACTTGGATAAGTCTTGCGGTTTTCACAGAGGGAATGGGAAGGAGGGCTCTGTTTGCTGACCTTAGATTTCTGTGTGGGACATGTACTCTAAGTGCTGTGTTCAGCCATTCTGCTTTATCGTCGTGGATGAGTTTGTGTATTAGGCACAGTGCTTTGAACTGTATTCTTTGTTCAATGGGAAGCCAATGTAGGGTGGCGAGCGTATCTGTTATGTGATCTCTTTTGTTTTTCCAGTGAGGATTCTTGCAGCAGCATTTTGTAAAATCTGTAGAGGTCTTACTGTAGTGTTAGGTAGGCCTAGTAGCAGGGCATTACAATAGTCTGTGCTGGCGAAAATCAGCGATTGAAGCACAGTACGGAAATGTGGTAATGATAGCAATGGTTTGAGTTTTCTGAGTATCATGAGTTTAGCATATCCTTCCTTAACCTTTATTGATATGTGTTGTTTGAGGCTTAGTTCATTGTCAATTATTACTCCGAGATTGCGAACTTTCTTTGCTAAGTCAATTTGTTGGTTGTTATTGAGGAATATTGGGGTTTGTGTAATGTTCATGCTTTTCCTTTCTAAGTGTATAAATTCAGTTTTATCAATGTTGATTATCAGCTCCATTTGGTTTAGAAGTTGTTTTATTATTTCGAGATACATCATGGCTAGGCCTATTGTTTTTTCAATAGTTTCATCGATTGGTAAGATTAACTGGATGTCATCAGCGTAGATGTAGTGTATGATTCCAAGCCCAGCGAGGAGATGGCATAGTGGCAGAAGATATATGTTAAACAGCGTAGCAGATAGTGCTGACCCTTGTGGGACTCCAGTTTTCAAGGTAATCTTGTCGGATAGTGTGTTTTTAATTTGAACTTGAAATGTTCTGTTATTTAGATATGATTTAAACCATTTGATTGTTTTGTCTTGCAGACCTATTTCTTCGAGCCTTTTGATTAGTATTGTGTGATTCACTGTGTCAAAAGTGGCAGATAAATCTGTTACTGTGCTTCTTCATTGTCCCTTCTGATATCAATAAATACAATTTTGCTTCTGCCCTCCCTGCCTAAAGATTGTCACAGCAAATGACACTTTAATGCTAAGCGCTTTAGTCTTGGCTGCCCATGAAGGTACATTTTTAAAACACGGGCGTGCGGGTAGCCGATCTTATAACATGTGCGCCGATGCACACATGTTATAAGATCGGCTACCCGCACGCCCGTGTGCCCAATTTTATTTTGGCGTGTGCATGTGCACGCCACAAAGGGGGGGGGGTCATTTTAAAAAATGCGTGCAGCGACGAACTGAACCTTTCCCCAAAAGGAGTGGACTGGGAGGGAATTTCCTCCACACCCTACACCTGCCTTTTCCCCTCTCCTCCCTGACTTCTAATTGCCCTCTACTAAGGGTTTTTTTTTTCCTATACTTACCTGCTCTCTGGAGCAGTAGTACGTAGCGAGCTGGCTGGCTGCCAGTGCGCGCTTCACCAGGACAGTGCCTAATGGCGTTGTCCCAGTTGACCCCCACCCTACCCATAGCCCGCCCTGGCCCGCCCTTTTTTTAAAGAAAAAAACTTTGTTATGCTCGTGCCGGGTGATACGCGTGTATCTTCCTGTTTTGGCTCACACCGGCTTTAAAAATGAGCCTGTAAGTGAAGATGTGCAAGTCAGGTGTCTAGTTAAAATTTGCATTTCATAATTATCTATTCTTGCAAAACTTCCTTTGGAGAACACAAATAAGAAACAAATGTATTATACCGATTATCATGAACGCAAAAGGTGAAAATAAGGCCTTGGAGGGGAAGGGGATTGTGAATGGAACCTTGTATTGTCTAACTCAGCATTAATTTTAAACTTTTCTAAAAATAAAGGCAAACTCTACTGAATGATAAAAACAGTAATTATGAAAGATCAAAATAACTGTGATACAAACAAAGCACTGAAAGAATTATAATTGCTTAAAGAATTATCATGACGTTTTATAATAGCCTTCGAGTTCAGTAACTATCTACATGTCAAAACAAGATATTTCCTATTAGGGCTCATGCCTTCAGTATATTTGTAATTATTCTTTATCATGGTATTTACAGAAGATGAAAACAAGAATGAGACACTTTTTATCCTAGTTCCTGTTTTTTTGCAGCAAAATAAAATTGTAGTGTGAAATAATTGAAATCGACCATGACAGTATCCAAACATCCTGAAGAATGATAGCTGAAAAGGGAGAATTGTGTGGGTGAGCAAGATTGTTTCAGGATGGTGGAATTGCATCTCATATTTCAACATATGCCAAGTATATGGTAATACTATATCTATGTAAACATGTAATTTGTATTATTCTTTGCAGCTGCATTTTGCTGAAAAAGTATGGTTAAAAATATAAGCATATTCACTAAAGGTTAGTGTGAAAATTAAGGGAAACTTACACAAGAACGCTTTCCCGCATGTAGATGTAAGCACATTATTTATGCCATCATACTAGACACTACCGGTCCTTAGACTTATAGATAATCATCGGGCACAATTGTAAGCAATTGTTTTGAAATGTTTTTTTGAATGCATGTAAAAACTTATCTTTGATTAAAGAGTCCACATCCCATCCCAACACGGTCCATGTTTTGAAACAAATGTTTCTGCATCGGGGTAATTTCTTTAATATGAGCAATGTTTTTCAATTCTGTAAAACCAGAAAAATAAATATTAGCAAGAATGTATAGAACGATCACAAATGTAATATTGTTACTTATACTTACACAGTCCATAATGGTGTTAGCATAGACTGGCGCCAGTTGTTACTGGAAGTAGCGGTGCCATGAATGACATATAAATAGAGAAACTTCCTAAACATCACACAGTGACGTAAACATAACATTACTCAATGGTGATACGTAAAGAATACCAGATCCTGATTTAAATTATGGTATACCATTCAATTTCTAAGTTCAGTCCCAGAGGGGCTACTGTATTAAGAAAAAAGATCCAAAATTGTTCTCGTAAATTGAGTTTTTGGTACAATCTTCTCTTCTCAGAGTTATGCCGATTTGTTCAATAACACCCCAGCGTAAGTCAATAAAAACATGGTGGAATTCTTCACAATGTGAGACTAAAGGGGCTTGCTCTTTTTTTCTTGTAGGCAGCTGCGATGTTCCATAAGGCAAATACGAATCATTCTTTTTGTCCTACTATATATACTTTTGAACACAGGCAAACAATAAAGCAAACTACAAAATTAGATCTACAGTCAGTAGTTGCAGAAAGTTGAATAATATGGCTCGACTGGGGATCGGGCCATTGAGTGCTCATAATGCATGTGGAACAAAAAGACAATTCCCACAAGGTCGGTGTCCTGTGAATGCTACCTCTTGTCCAATAGTAATATATGGCATGTAATAGATAGTCCTTGAGATTTTTGCCATGTGTGTACACAATTAGCGGCGGTACAGTGAAAATAGAACGTAATTTCAAAATCTCCCAGTGTTTTAAAATGAGAGTTTTTATTTTTTATGATACATGGGGAAACCTCAATACATACACAGGTCACTCATTTTTTTTTTTTGTTTGATCACACAGGAGTCATTGACATTCAGCATTAAATGCTCTTTTGAATGCTTTTTTTATGACTGAAAAAGGATAACCTCTAGCTAAGAGGTGAGCACTGAGAATTCGTGACTGGTCAATAAAGTATTTCTTGTCCGAACAAATATGTCTAATCCTCAAAAATTGTCCCACAGGATGATGATATCTAAGATAATACGGATGAAAACTGGAAAATAATAATGAAGAATTTCTTTCCATGGATTTTCAAACAGAGTTGATCCTACTCCTTACCTCATTTTAAAAATCAAAATATCTAAGAAGGGGGTCTTGGAACTGTCATAGGAGACCATAAACTACAAATTCTTGTTAACTGAGTTCAACCACTCAATACATTCTAAAAGATGTTCTACAGTTGAGGTCCAAAAAATAATATAACATCAATGTATTGTGACCAATTTTCTACCTATTTAAAAAAAAGGAGAAGAATACAAAAATGTTTTCTTCAAAATTAGCCACACTAGGGGCCATGGTTACCCCCATAGCGATTTCATGTTGTTGCAAATATATATCATCAATGAAACAGAAATAATTCCAAGTGAGGGAATTTTTTTCCAAACTATAAATAAACCCAGAAGGAATACATTGCTGGCCAGGAAGCCTAGATAAAACATTTTTAATGGTGCTAAGTGCGGTTTGCTGTGGTATATTGGTGTATAAAGAACCAATGCCAAACATAACTAATAGAAAATCATATTCTTATATAGAAACATCCTGCAACATAGTTAACATATGTGTAGTATCTCAAACATATGATTGTACCTTTTTTACCTCCTCTTGTAAAAAAACATCAACAAATAAAGGTTCAAGGTTAGACCCTATTGATGATACAATGGGTCAACCTGGTGGATTGTTCAGCCGTTTGTCTATTTTTGGAACTGTATAGATTGCAGGAATTTTTTAACATTTCGGTATCAAATAAGAAATCTTTTTTTTTTTTGTCAAAACACCGGCATCTATAGCTCCCGATATTTCTTGGTCTATTAATTTTTCAATGTGTAACATAGGATCACTGTCTAATTTTGTATACAAAGAAGAGTCACTTAATTGATCTACTTCAGTCACATATTGAGAAATAGTTTGTACATCTACCACTCCTCCTTTATCCACAGGTCTAATCACAACATCTTTATTCTGTTGCAATTCCTTTAAGGCCAGCATGTGCACCCTAGACAGATTATAAGATATGGGCAGTAAATATTTTTGCAAACAAACAACATCCTTTAAGACCAGGTCCATGAATGTTTTAATATACAGATCTACTGATCCTGGAGGAATCCAACGCAATTTCGATTGTATCACCAAGAAATTGGTGGTAGAGGATGTACTGCTGACAAAGAAATGTACTTGTAATATCCTAAAGAACCTATATAGGTCAATTCTGCATTGAAATATATTATAACAAATAAGTGGGTACAAAAGAAAGTCCTTTATTAAGAACATCTTCTTGCAATTTAGAGAGACACCAGTCAGATTTACTGTGGAGGTTGGCGTGCTTGTGATCATGTGTACGGGTGTAGCTGATGATATTCTTGTGGAAAACAGTTGGAGTAACATCCTTGAAAAAAGTGTCTGACGGTTTACATTGTCCTCTAAAAAATGATTAGACACACCAGAGCGAGATTGACTATAGCCAGAATGGGCACATATGTCTTCTTCATCAGAATTGGATGAGGAATTGCCTGATGAATCAAAGAAAGTTCCTTTCTTTTTAGGATGAAATTTGGATAGTTGCCATGGATAAATAACATTGAGTTCGTCTCTGGCGAACTTTCTTACTTATTCCACTTGGATAGTCGATTTAAATTGATCAGTTGCCACTGTATGAGATGCTAAAGATTTTCCAAACTCATCTAATGATAAAGTACTTTGTAAGGTAGATTTCGCTTCCTGGACCAATTGTTGGAGTTCTGCTGTTTATTTAGTAGTTTCAATTATCAACAGCAGGAGGTCCAGTGCACACTTATTGAGTATTGAAATCCATTTAACTATAAATTCTTCATTATCAGAGAGCAATTTTTTCTCTTTATTAATTCTAAGACCTCATGGGATCATCTGCTACTTGACATATTGTAATAGTGTTGCACTGTGTAGTTCAGCGTGAACAAGTGTTTGTGCTGGTCTAATAAATCAGGCCACGATGAGCACCCACTCTACTTAAAAGCTTCTCTGTAATCACCAAATATATCTTTATAATACAAATTCTATCCTCTCAGTTTCCAAAAACTTTAAAAAATGCTGTTTTTTACCTTTTGTATTTAAATCTTTATATGTAGAGACTTGTATTTCAAAAGAGCTTTTATTTTAGAAGCGGGACCCTCACCACTATGGTTAATATGCACTCCAGCCACCAGTTTTTACTTTGTGTATCATTTAATTCTCATCATCAAGTCCCACAATTTGTTTTAGTAATTTTTCTATTACAATCCAAATATGCAGTCATTAGAAATCACAAATAGCGTTACTTAGCTATAGACTGTATGAAGGTCCACTTCATTCCATCCCATGCTTCATGAGTCTTAGTTGCACATATCATGAAATCACAAACATCCTCATTAGCCCCGACACGGTCCGTGTTTCCAAACTGTCGACTTCTTGCATCATGGGAACATTCTCAATCCAATGTTGCAGCGTTTTTGGACTGAAAATGTTCCCCCCCCATACAGGAAGTTGACAGTTCCAAAATATGAACCGTGTTGGGACTAAGAGGGTAAAAAACATTCAAGATTCTGTGGTGCGATCATATTTGCTGCTGATAAACAGAGATACTGAGAAAACTACTCCAGGACACACCATTAGTGGCTCCTATAATTTCTGTGTTCACTTGCTCTCAGGAACCACCTGGCAAGATCCCCAGTCTTATCTAATTACTTGTCTTCATTTGTGGTCTATTTTATCATCTGTCTGCGCTCTGAAGTAAATATTGGAAGGACCAAACAGAAGACAAAAACTCATCTTACCGAATATAAAAGTTGTACTTCTAAACAAAGAATTTCTGTACCATTTGTACAATACTGTTTAGACAGAAGCCATTCTTTTGACAGTTTAAAATGGGGCATTACTGACTTTATCCCTCCGGTACCATGAGGAGGTGATCGTCAACAATGCCTCAGTATAAGAGAGCAATTCTGGATCTTTAATTTTCATACTGTGTCTTCATTTGGGCTTAATCTTGAGGCTGAGGGGTATTCAATTAACATAAGCCTTTTGACAGCTAAAAACCCCCTTCTTCACCACTGTGTTTTCCTTCCAGTATAGCCATCTTCCAGTATTTGTCTTTGGCACCACGAAAAGCAGATACCAACTGATGAGTAAAATATATTGTGTTGTTATAATACTTTTTCAATTTTTCAATTTTTCTCAGAATCGTTCTTATATTAAAACTTTGTATATTTTGAGATTCTTGTGGGGTAGTTTGGGCTACACTTTTCTTTTTTTTTTTTTTTTTTTAGGAAAAATCAGCACTATGATTGAAGAAATATAGGGGCAGATTTTAAAACCTGCACGCGGGCGCAGATTTCTTCACGCAACCTGGGGCAAACAAATCTACGCCCGATTTTATAACATGTGTGCGCTGCTGCTCGCATGTTATAAAATCCAGGGTCGGCGCGCGCAAGGGGGTGCACAATTGTGCAACTTGCGCGCGCCGAGCTGTGCAGGCTGCCTCCATTGCCTCCGAGGCCGCTCCTCGGAGGAAACTTTTCTATCACTCCCCCACCTTCCCCTCCCTTCCCCTATCTAACCCACCACCCAGCCCTAACTAGATCCCCCCACCTTTGTTTCAGAAGTTACGCCAGCCCGAGGCAGGCGTAGCTGGTGCGCCATCCCCTTGCACAGGCCACTGTGCTGGAGGACTCGGGACCGCCCCCCGGACCACCTCCGAATCTCCACCACGCCCCCGGACTGCTCCCTGACCCCCTGGACCCACTCCTGGACCACCACGCCCACAGACCACCCCCTGACCCCAGGCCCGTCCCCTTCCCACCCCTTTTTTCGAAGCCCCGGGACATACGCGTGTCCCGGGGCTTGCGCTCGCCACCGAGCCTATGCAAAATAGGCTCGGTGCACGCAGGGGCAGATTTTCTCGGGTTACGTGTGTAGCCTTTGAAAATCTACCCCATAAGTTTCTTCTATTATTATAATTTGGACTACAATATACCCCTAATGTAGATCCACAGGGATATTGTACGAAACAAGGACCCATGTCAGAGAATCGAATGAACATGCTGTTATTCACTGCCAGAAGAGATAAGTACCATTTTTAATTTCAATTAAGTGCTTTCTTTACTTTATATCTATTTTTATTTGCAACAAAAAAAACAAAAAAATGGATTTTGCACTGCCCAGATGATTAGCTGTAAGGCAATTGAAGGCTATTCAAGCTGGTAGTGCCTAGTAATCAGGGCCGGCGCGTCCATTAGGCGAACTTCGGCGGTTGCCTAGGGGACCAAGCCGTAGGGGGCACCAAAGGGCAGCCACGTGGTGCTGCAAGCAGGGCCTGAGAAGCACACAGTCGGCGCCAAAACAGGTAGGAGGGGGGCAGCGCAAGGGTCGCCTAGGGCGCCCAATACCCTTGCACCGGCCCTGCTAGTAATGATGGTCATTAAATGCCTCTGAGACTCTTTACTGGAGGAGATACTTTGTGTTCATTATAGCTTTGTGGGCCTCCATTTCTCATGACTTCATCTGTGTCTTTGTGTAAATTAATACATAAATGTACACGTACTTCAAATCCCCATCCTGAAATACCCTCAGAACTCCCTCTTTATATGCACATAATTTTCTGCACGACAGCAATAGAACTAGCATATGCCCAATCTTCTGAAAATGTGCTTGCCACGCAGAGGTTACTTACATACATACATTGATCTTGCTACATACAGTCCCCATGTAAGCCTTTGAAAATTCACCCCTTAATGTTGTAGCTTAAAAGATGATTGAAACATTGCAGATAAAGATCTCAGAGATGACATTAAAACATGCAAATATGCATTTAAATTGTGAAAGGACTCCATTACACTGTGCAATATAACTCATATGGTTGCAATGTATTTTTCCCCAAATCTTTTATCATTTATACTACAGGCATGCACAGAAAAAAATATCGATTTGGTTCCGATTTTTTATTTGATTTCCTGGGTTTTTCTTTTTAGCTCAGATCAGAAGCTCAATAATTTCATTTGGGTCATTTGCTTATTTATTTCCATTAAAGTTAAAGGGGGAAGCAATGAATCATTTTTGGCTAACATTTTGGGTTTTTCATTCAAACTTGCTGGCAGGCATCAGTAACAGAGACAACAACATCCCAAGACACTATTGCATGAACACCCTACCGTCCTAAAGGAGGGGCAAAGTGCACCAACAGTGGCATGAATAGCCCAAGTCACAGTGAGAAAGGCAAAGCTGCACAAATAGAAGTATGAACATTGCCAAGCACCAAAAATGGGTATAAATGCACAATCAGTGGAATGAACACCAAAAGAGTCAAAGGGCACTAATAGTGGTATCAAGACCACAAAGCATATTTGTTATGTATTATACACTAGGGGCCAACTTTTGCATGCATTAAAAGGCCCATATACATGAGTAAGTGAGCTGTGTGTGAGCTATGCAGATTTTTAAAGCTGCTAATTACATGCATATATGCGTGGGCAGGGCATTGGATGTTCCAGGGCAGGGCCAATAGTTACATGCATAAAGCTATATTTTAAAACTGGCCATCACTGTCAGCCATGTATACTGTATTTACTGTTGCTCCTTCTGAGGTGTAAGTCTGCAGAAATCTCTATTTAGCCCTAGATCAACCGGGTGAGGCGTCTGGATCAACTGGGGGGAGTGAAGGAGAAGAACCAGAGGGACCTGAATGACATTGAGACGGATTAGGCAAACTGGTGGATGAATGGGTAAAACTGGGACTGGCCTTCATGCTAGCATGTTTTAAGATCTGCTTCCCTGCTTGTATTAAAGCTGACAAATCCTTAAGCAAGATATGCACTTTATGTTTGCTTGAGTAACCACTTAAAATTATGAGCTCACAATCACGAGGTAGGTATATTTTAAATCATATGCGCATAAATGCCCGCATGATTTAAAATTCCAGCATATGTTTGCTCATGCGCCCATATGCGTGTGTATGGGCATCCACACGTTTATTTTTAAACTAGCCTGCAAGACCTTAATGCAAGATTCACACAAAGAAGCTTTAAAGGTTCATTTTAAAAGCCAGGTACACGCCAAATCAGGAGAGGTAATCCATGAAGTCTGTTGAAAAAAGAGACAAGCTGAAACTTTATAATATACATATTAATATGTGTGCCTAGCTACATGCCCGTTTGAAAGTCACAGTCCCTGTGCAGTGTCACAGTGCCACTGACTTTTGCACAAAGAAAGCAAGCTTCCCTTTGTCAGAGTCAGTCACTGCATATGCTGCAAGAGAGTATCAATTTCTCTCTCTCTGTATGTTTCTTATAGACACCCACACATGCTATCTGCCTGCTTTTGAAGAAAGTGTAATCTTACCCTGCTGAGAGTGCCTCCTGCTGATAGGACACAGTGATAGTGGCTGTAAGAGCACACCTTGCTTTCTCCTCTAAATCTAATGCTTTTTCCTAATGTTTTCTTTAACTCTGAAATTTTAAAGCAAGGAACTTCAAAATCAATGCCTTCTCTTCTGAGTTCCAGCAGAAAATGACTGAGAACAAAATAGTCAGTGGCTGCTCAAAATGCTCTTAGTTTTACTTTCACTTGAAAAAAAAAAAATGAAGTTAATCCATGCTGGGATAGGCTGCTTGAAAAGTGATAAAACTGGCTTCTCTCTGCCTGACTTTTGCTTCCCCCATAGATTTCCAGGTCTTCAGTTTGACCTCCAACCCAAACTGAAGACCTGGGCCGAGATCTGGTGAAAGACATCCAAAAGGTGGGAAAGAAGGGAGAAGTGCTGATCGTTTGAGATTTTAATATACTGGGTGTGGATTGGAGGATCCCTTCTGCAGACTCTGCGAGAAGTAGAGAGGTAATGGATGCCCTTCAAGAGGCTCTGCTTAAACAAATGGTAATGGAACCCATGAGGAAGGATGTGATACTCGACCTAGGGCTCACTAATGGTGATAAGGTCTCTAATGTCTGGACAGGTGCCCACCTAGATGCTCCTAGATCTCCAGCTTTACCTTAATTTCACAGCTACGAATCCTCTCTTCTTATCCCATGCTTTTTTGAATTCTAATGGTTTTGCCCCTGCCATTTCTATTGAAAGGTTGTTAAATGCCTCCATATCCCCGCCATTGAAGAGATATTGTCTTATGTTATTCCTGAGTCTTGTTTTAGAATTTTCTTTCTACTAATAATAATGCTTGCTTCCTGCACATTCATTTACACCTTTTCAGATATTTGAATGCTCTTCTGCTTTCCAGGGGGCCAGATTTTAAAGGATTTATGTGCACGGGGGGGGGGGGGGGGGGGGTACACGTGCCAGGCCTAATTTAAAAAGGCCCGGCGACGCACATAAAGCCCTGGGACGCGTGTAAGTACCGGGGCTTGCAAAAAGGGGCGGTCCGGGGGCAGGGCGTGGGTGGGGTGGTCCGTGGTGGGGCCAGAGGCCTTCGACACAGCGACCATTGCCGCTGTGTCGAAGGATTGCGTGCCAGCAGGCTGCCAGTGCCCGCAACCTGTGCCTGCCTCCAGGCAGGCGCAAAAGGTTTAACAAAAGTCGGGTCAGGTTAGAGTAGGGATGGGGAGGGTAAGGTTAGGGGAAGGGGTGGGAAGGTTAGGTTAGGGGGAAGGGAACAGAGGAAGGCAGCGTGGCTCGGCACGCGCAAGGTGCACAATTGTGCACCTCCTTGCGTGCGCCAGCCCCTGATTTTATAACTTGTGCATGTCTACGCACGCAAGTTATAAAATCGGGCGTACATGTGTGCGCTTGGTAGCACGCGCACATGTACACCCGCACGCTCCTTTTAAAATCTACCCTACTGTATTTATATGCTTAATTCTTACCTCAAAGGGCTTCAGCATGCCTCCTGCCTCTACTCTCTATCTTTTTGGAGATATAGCCACCAGAACTGCAACTCTACTTCACATGAAGTTTCATGAATCAGTATAAAGTATGGTCTTATCTAATAGTAGGCTAAAGTACACTGATATGTTTTACAATTGCAGTTTAGGGACGTTAACTATTGTTCCTTTGTTGTTTTTTTTTTTGGTAGGGGAAGGGTTCCACTCATTGTATAACCAGCCTACTAACGGTACTCTCATAGCCCTGGCTCAGGAATATCATTATTGATATAGAAGGTTATCATTCAGCAATTCACTGAATTATTTAGCATGCTTGCATCTGAAAAAGGAAGAAAGATGGCAACCTTGACTGTTTTGTTTTTTTTAATGCATCTTGGTTTATGTTTTCACTCTCCCATTACATTATACCACAAATTCAGCTTAAGTCAGCTTATCTCTATAGACTCTTCTCAGTGTTAAAATTGTAACATCTGCACTTTCAGAATGTATTTAGATTAAAAATTCTAATAGACTCCCATCGTTTAACTAAAAAGAAAATGGCCTTGAAGATACTTTAGTAATATGCTGGTCCAACCGCAAAACTGAAGTACTATCATTATTTTATGAACATAAGGATCTCTTAAATTAATTATGCATTGCACTAAATGCTTTTTCTGTATATATTTCATTATCCCTTTATTGACATATTATCAGGAGCCAGTGCATTCCAAACCATAAGCTAATAAAAAAAAAAAAAAAAGAGTCTGTTCAGCAAGACTAGAGTCTTCATCCATTACCTCTTCCTAATCTTTTGCTCCATTTCTCATCCTGTGCTTCTTGTGATAATTTTCCAGCCAGTGCTTTATGTAGCACACAACGAATTAGGGACAATCGGGGATCCAATTTGAAGACCTAGTTCCATGAAAGATTGTGACAATCCGATTGCATCGTTACTGTGGTAACTAAACTATCAGTCATCTCCCCACGTATGCACATTTGTTCCTGCACCATCGTTCCGGCAGAACTTTAGCCAGTTATTTTTGCCAGGTGGAATATTGCCAAAGAAACAAAGCAATTTCTTGGATTCATATTTATCAATTCAGGTTGAATCTGAAATTAGCATATCTGGCAGCTCCACCAACCTGTAGGAAATCCATGTCTGAAAGTAGGTTTCTCTCTTCAATCCTAATGCTATCTATCATCAAAGCCACAAAACAGGCCTGCTTCTCATTTCCATCCAGTCGAATTGAGACCGACTGCCATGCTGCTGATGACCAGTTATGAGTGACTACCCCTCTGATACTATCACACATACAGGCCGATACAGTAAAGAGAACGCCCACTCTCCCGGCGCGCACAACGGCCACTCGCCGGTGCGCGAGATGCAGTATTTAAATTAGGTCCGGCGGTAGATCCGGGCAAAAGGAGGCGCTAGGGACACTAACATAGAAACATAGAAACATAGAAATGATGGCAGAAGAAGACCAAATGGCCCATCCAGTCTGCCCAGCAAGCTTCACATTTTTTTCTCATACTTATCTGTTTCTCTTAGCTCTTTGGTTCTATTTCCCTTCCACCCCCACCATTAATGTAGAGAGCAGTGATGGAGCTGCAACCAAGTGAAATATCAAGCTTGATTAGTTATGGGTAGTAGGGGAAGTAACCGCCGCAATAAGCAAGCTACACCCATGCTTATTTGTTTTACCCCGACTGTCTTATTCAGCCCTTATTGGTTGTTTTTCTTCTCCCCTGCTGTTGAAGCAGGGAGCTATGCTGGATATGCTTGTAGTATCAGTTTTTCTTCTCCCCTGCCGTTGAAGCAGGATATGCATTGAAAGTGAAGTATCAGGCTTATTTGGTTTGGGGTCAAAAAGGAGGCGCATCCCTAGCGCCTCCTTTTTGACAGGAGCGGCGGCCGTCAGCGGGTTTGACAGCCAACGCTCAATTTGGCCGGCGTCGGTTCTCGAGCCCGCTGACAGCCATGGGCTCGGAAACCGGACGCCAGCAAAATTGAGCGTCCGGTTTTCAGCCCGACAGCCGTGGGCTGAATTCAATTTTTTTTTTTTAAACTTTTTTTTACTCTTCAGGACCTCAGACTTAATATCGCCATGATATTAAGTCGGAGGGTGCACAGAAAAGCAGTTTTTACTGCTTTTCTGTGCACTTTCCTGGTGCCAGAAGAAATTAGCACCGACCTTTGGGTCGGCGCTAATTTCTGAAAGTAAAATGTGCGGCTTGGCTGCACATTTTACTTTCTGTATCCCGCGCGCATACCTAATAGGGCCATCACTATCAGGCTATATCGGCCTGATAGTGATGGAATAAGGACTAAAAATAATCATTCTGTAAAATGTTATTTATTTGCTTTAATTGGATTTTCTGCCTTTTCAAAACAAAAACTCAAAGCAGGTTACAATTTATGAAACCAACAAGAAGAATTACAAATTATACAATTATCCAACCAAAAATAATACAACCATCCCCACCCCATCTCAATTAAGTTCTAAACCCACCCTTCTTGACTGGCAGTCAATACTGCACTGCTAAGCTATTTAATCATTCCAGTACTAGCAATGAACTACTAAGGTTTAAACAGAAGGCTCAGGAAATGCCTGCCCTAAGAGCAAGGTCTTCACTTTCTTCTTATTTATTTATTTGATTTACTTTCTGCTTTTTTAGACACTTCAAAGTGGATTACATTCAGTAATATAGGTATTTATCTGTCCCTAGTCTTGTGCTTCTAACCAGATGTCTAATGGGATCAAATTAAGTCCATAAAGCTAGATCCTGATAGGAGAATACAGCCTTGTGGGTAATTTTTAAATTTACCTCCAAAGGTGTTGGCACTAGCAATGAGTGGAATTTTTGTGATGGCATGCAATAAATCAATAACTCCTAAAGATATTGGGGTAGATTTTAAAAGAAGCGTGCATGGCCTACTTGTGCGCGCACTACCCGGCGTGCGCACATGTACGCCTGATTTTATAACATGTGCGCGCAGGCGCGCACATGTTATAAAATCAGGGTCAGCGCACACAAGGGGGTGCACAATTGTGCACCTTGTGTGCACCGAGCCGCGCAGCCTTCCTCTGTTCCCTTCCCCCTAACCTAACCTTCCCACCCCTTCCCCTAACCTTTCCCCTCCAGCCCTACTCTAACCCCCCCCCCCCCGACTCTTGTCTTACCTTTTGCGCCTGCCTCCGGGGGGGAGGGTGACTCTTACAACCACTTCCAGTGCCCGAAGAACCGTGGACCCACTTATCAACAGATTTCATCATGGATCTACCTCCCTCTAGAGGTAATACCATAATATGGGTTACCATAGATCATTTTTCGAAAATGGCCCATTTTGTACTGCTCCCGGGCCTATCATCTACACTCAAGCTAGCACGACTATTTTTTCATCACATATTCAGACTGCATGGCTTGCCAGTAGATATTGTTTCCGATTGAGGTCCTCAATTTGTTGCCAGGTACTGGTGCTCCCTTTGCTGAAAATTCTGTATCAACATCAGCCTCACGATTGCCTATCATCCCCAAGCCAACGGGCAAGTGGAACGGATGAACTGCTCTTTGAAGGGGTTCTTGCGGGCCTATATCAACGACCAGCAGGACAACTGGTCAGACCTCTTATCCTGGGCAGAGTTCTCCCACAACTCTCATGTTGCCACAGCTACTGGGACATCTCCATTCTCAATAGTCTATGGAAAGCAACCTTGATTTCCACTACCCATATCTCTCTCTGTGCTGTCCCCCGCAGCACAGGCTACTGCGGTTGCCCTTAAGACAATCTGGGAACAAACTAATCACCGCCTGCGCCAGACCGCCTCCCGGGCCAAGAAGACTGCTGACAGTCATCACCACACAGCTCCAGAATTCCTTCCTGGCCAGAAAGTCTGGTTGAGCACCAAGTATATCAGACTCCAAATTCTTTCACAAAGATTTGCTCCAAGGTTCATCATCCCATTTCCAATTACTCAATGCATTGGACCTGTGTCATATCAGCTCCGGTTGCCTTATTCCTTGGGTATACACAATACCTTCCATATTTCCTTACTTAAACTGGTAGTGTTGTCCTGGCCTACCCAGAAGATTCCTGAGCCACCTGCATTGGTGGCAGAAACTGACACAACATACCAAGTCCATGAAGTCCTAGATGTCTGCTGTAGAGGCCGCCGACGGGAGTACCTCCTTTCATGGGAGGGTTATGGACCCGAGGAAAATTCTTGGAAGCCTGCCCAAAACATCTTAGATAAGTCCCTCCTCAAGAATTTCCACCGTGCCCATCTGGGCAAGCCCTGTCCTCCAGGAGGGGGGCATAAAGGGGGGGGGGGGGGTACTGTTATGCTCGCTTGCCACAGCAACCCCGCGGTGCAGCCCTTGTACCTTGCTGCACAGCCTGCGGGACCCAGCTCTTCTTCCCTGGCAGCAGTGGGTCACCGGCTCTGACCTCGGGCGTCCACCAGGACCTCTGGCCTTGCATCACCTCCCGGGCCTTCCAGCCGGGGCACCTCCGTCCATCGGGCCTCTCTGCGGGGGCAGCGGAAAGACGCCTCCAGTGGCGCCATGCCTCCCTCTAGATGCGTGTGCACGTGACACTCTGAGACCTTTAAAGGGCATGCGGCAGGAACCAGGCCATGGACCCGGATGATGACATCATGTCCTGCATCATATAAATTCCCTGGTTTTCTACAGAAGCTTTGCCTTTGCAACAGGTCTCCTTGGTTTGCCTGTTCCTGGTTTCCAAGTACTCTTTGCTTCTCCGTGTTCCTGATCTTGTTCCTGTGTCTTCAGTTTCTGGTTCCTGTGTTCGTCTTGTCTTCCCGTATTGACTGACTTCCCGGTATTGATGCCTGCTACATTTGACTTCACCAGCCTTCTCCAAAAGCCTGACCTCTGCTACGTCCGACCTCGCCTGCCTTCTTCAAGCCTGACCTCTGCTATGTCTGACCACGCCTGCCTTCTTCATGCCTTGACCATTGCTATGCCTGACCACATTTGCCTTCTCCATGCCTACACCTAACCATGCTTGCCTTCTCTGAACCTTGACCATTGCTATGTCTGACTATGCCTGCCTTCTCCATACCTTGACCATTGCTATGCCTGACCACCTCTGCCTTCTTCATGCCCTGATCATTGCTACAGACAACATTGTCATAGACTTTCTTCTATGCAGAGTTCTACATTGCTTGCTACACCTCCCAGTGGCCGCCAGTCTCCTTTCATGCTCGACAGTGACACCTCTGTCTCTATCCTCTGGACGTGGACTCTTAAGGCTTCAGCCTTTCCTTGCTCAGGCACCATCAGCCATTCCTTGTTCCTTAGTGCTTGAGTTTTAGTTCCGAAACCTATCCGAGGTAGAACTATGCCATCTGCTGGCTGCTGTCTCTGGGCTGAACTATCTGTCGTTACTGCTCAAACTCGAGGCCTGCCTAAGTCCTGCCGGCCCAGGCACCCAAAGGCTCAACCCGAGGGGAACATGGGCTGGTATAGGTGAAGCTCCAGTGGCCTCTAGCTTCAGCCCACTCCATCTGCTGATGGTGGGGACCCATAGGCCCTTGCCTACGGGTAGCATCAACCCCATCTCAGCTCAAGAATCCACCTCCAGCGCAACATTAGCTGGATAAGTCTTATCCAGCTATGTTTAAACCTGCTTTTGAGCAGATCTAACTTACCTGCTTAACTTAACCAGATAAGTCCACATATTAGTACTTATCCAGTCATGTTAACCAGATAAGTTGCTCCTCCTCGATCCATCAATATCCCACCCACTAGATATCCAGCTAACTACTTAGCCACCACCTAGCTGGCTAATTTGCTTCTTATTTAGATAAGTAGTAATGAATATTGACCTCCTGCTGTTAAACAGGGGCAGCTGTAAGGGTTGATGAATGGAGGATAGAGGTTAGACAACAAAGCTGCATGCCAAACTACATGCCATGGCAGTGTGTGGGTGTGAGAGTGAGTGGAGTAAGAGGCTAATATCCTTAATAATATCACTTTCTTATGGACTGGAGCTACCCTGAGATTGTATATTTCATCTAGAAGATGCCAATATGCATCTCAGGGCCTTCTGGAAGTTCCCTCTCCCTGAGTAGCAAGGGTATCAACCACCCTTGAAAGAGCCCTATCAATAGCTTGGCCCACATTTTGGAATTCCCTTCTTGGATATCTATGCTCAATAAAGGATCCAAAGGATTTCAAGTGAGCCCTAAAAACACATTGGTTTTCCATGTCTGTTGTGGGTGTGAACCCTTCGACCAAGGTGGAGTTGGCACAACCTGCAGGTCCCACACCTTCAGCTGGCGGAGTCAGATGAGGCAGGCCTATATCAGCCCATGTTCCCCTTAGGTTGAGCCCTTTGGTGGCAGATCTAGCAGATCTTAGATAGGGGCCTCTGCTGAAGAACAGAAAATCCATTGAAGAGGCTGGGACAAGCAGCCAAAGTTGATGTTCACGGATCATCAGAAGGCAGTCTGAGATCAGCAGCAGGCAGAGTTCGAGAATAATCAGACAGTGGCAGGTAGAGTTCAAGCGGAGTCCAAGAATTAGGCCAAGCACAATACTGGGAAATGTATCCAAAGGAAGGCGGGATGGATAGGTAGGGCAGGAAGGCACGGAGCAACCAGGTAGAGAGGCAAAGAGACATGGCTCACAGAAAGGCTGCCCACAAGAACTGAAGAGAACCTTAAGACAAATACTACCGGTACTGAGAACAAGACAAAGGCCAGGAACTGAAGAGAATGAAGACCAGGAACTGAATACAATGAAGACCAGGAATTGGGAACCCAGGAGGACTGTTGAGGCAACTCACAATACAAGCTGTAGGAGACCAGTTGCAGAAGCAAGGAAAGACTAGAACGCTGCTCTTTTATAGGGTTTAGGTGCTAATGTCTTCGATAGGGACTGCAGGATCTTTCTCACCGCGGTCCCTTTAGTTGTGGGGCAGAGAAGGGTGTGCTGCAGAGGAGTCATCATTGGAATTTTACTGCAAAGAGGAGTGGCGGTCAGGCTTGACCCAGAACCATTAGCGTGCTGCCATTTGCACTGGTGGCATCCTGCTGCATCTTGGCTCAGGCCTGGGGGTAAGAGTGACGGTCTGTAGGGCAGCCTGCGGACTGCCAATCGCAATAATGACTTTCTCCCTGTCATAGGTTAATCCCTAAATTTTGACTTCCCTTTTGCAATATCACTATCTGATGTATTTAAGCAGATAATTGGTATTGTCTTGATGTATATCCCTTGCAACTCTCCATGGTTCCACAGCTCTGTTAAGCCCACAGAATCTGTGTTGCACTTGGGGATGGACCCTTGACAGGAGGCAGTGGAGAACTGCCTCCTGGTAGGGACCAGGAAGCAACTGCCCTCAGGGGGCGGAGCACTGGAGGAGACAGAGGCTAGGAAGAGCTTCACCACTGGAAGCCCAAGGTCCCCTCGGGAGGAGCCCGTAGGGACCCGGGCCGCTTGGACTTAGGTGGGCCTTGCAGGGTCACCTGGGAGAATGGAAGGCCGGCGTGCCCACAGACAGAAGGGGAGCGCGGTCAGGACTGGAGGTCAGATGGAACAAGGAGGACCAGAATAGCGTAGGTGATGACAAGGCTAGGAACAGAGCCAGAATCTATAGACGTGGTCAAGCAGGCAGAGGTCAGAGTCCAGGAGTCACTCCGAGAAGTAGTCAGCACAACAGAGGTCAGGTTCCGGAGGTCAGACAAGGTCACAGGCAGGCCGAGGTCAGAAGGCAGGCAGCAGGCAGATGAGTCTGGTATCAAGCTGAGGTCAGGAGGCAGGCAGCAGGCAGACAGGTCAAGAGGCAGACTGGAGTCAGAAGGCAGGTGGCAGGCAGGCAGGTCGAGGAACAGACTGGAGTCAGAAGGCAGGTAGTAGACAAGCAGGTCAAGGAACAAGCCTAGTCAGTACCAGTAAGGCAGTCCAGAGATACTACCTGGGGAGACGAACAGATGAACAGGAACAGAAGGACGCTGGAGTACTAGGAAGCAGGAACAAGGCAGGAACAGAACTGGAACAGAAGGATCCTGGAACTAGACTTGGAACAAGACTGGAGCAAGATACAATCACAGTGACAATCTAGCATAAACGCCTACCCAATTGCCAAGGCAAGGAAGTACAAGCAGGGACTTCCTTTCAACAGGGAATCAATCAGGGCACACTGTGGAGCTAGGACCCTTCCTTGGCCCTACAAGAGGCTGGGCAGTGCATGCGCGTGTAGGGGCATGGCCAACACAGCCGAGGATGCCGAGCTCCGGCGTAAGGCCTGGTGCACAGTGGAAGGCCCGGCGACTGCCACCGCAGGACGTTGAGGCCTGGAAGTGCTTGCAGCTACCATTAGGGAGGCCGACCCAGGACTTGCCGTGGAACCATGGGGGGGAGCAGGCCCGTGTGTGGGTCGGGCGCGGACGGGGTGCATAACAATCTGTTTATCTGTAATATGTTTTTCTTTGCATATTGTGTAGTGTGACTTTTGCTGTTGTTCTTCTAGCCCTGTTAGGTTAGTTGACATTTTATTTCTCTATGTTATATCTGTTCCCAGCCCCGAGCATTGGAGGGTGTGGGCCACAAATAATTTTTAAATAAATAAATAGTTGCAGCTGCACAGATATGCTTCTGGTCCTCTCCAAATCTCTCTGTAATCTAGCTTCAGATTGTTTCTTTTCCACCTGCAGAAGCAATAAACAGCTCAACCGCTTGTTTACTTTTCTTTCCTGTCCACCTGCTCTTTCTGTTTACCTTTCCTTCCTGTAGAAGGATCTCTAGGTCAGCAAACAATCAATTAAATAAAACACAGGCTCTGTGTTAAAGCTAAATACAGCTCCTCTCTCTCCCAGGACCATTCCTCAGGGGCCCAGAGAAATACATTATATATATATTTTTTTTTAACTCTGTTACACTATTTACAGAAAACCAAATATGGGGAAGGGGTGGGAGAATCTAGGGAAAAAAATATATAGAGACCTGCTGCTCCCACTCACTCACCCCATCCCTTCCCTCTCAGTCACTCACCACCTTCCCCCCTAAGCTTCCCTCCCTCTTCTCCCTTCCCTTTCAGTCTCAACCTGGCATTTGAATCATTCTCCCCCACCCCCCCAGGGGGTCCTTGTCGTCTTCTTCTTGCCAGTCAGTTGCAGGAAACCCGCTGACAGGTCACCATCTGGCCCACTGTTGGGCACTGAGTGCTGCCACATGGGGCCTCTTCTCTCTGGTGGGAGGGGGAAGCCAGCCAGCATGTTATCAGATATCACCATTGTGTAGGGCCTCACTAACAGGGGTGGGAACCCAGCCAGCTCATCAGATAAGCATCACCGTGTGGGACTTCTGATTACAGGCAACGGGTGAAAACCCCACCAGCACATCACCACACAGTGCTGCCATGCAGGGTGTCTTCTCAATAGTGAGGGGTGGGAATCCTACCAGCATGTCACTACAGGACACTGAGGCAAGGGGCATCTTCTTACCTACTATCTGTCAGTGAACAAAATCGCAAAATAAAAAAAGATTGAGGATCTGACTACACACCAGTTGGCCAGCCTCTTAATCTAGCCCTGTTCAGCTTGATTAATAGTATCACTGTTACTAAGAACATAAGAACATAAGAAGAACAATACTTTCAGAGAACAAATTAATGCCACTCTTTCCCCTCTCCCTCACAAGCCAATGCAGGTAGCTAAGTGTTAAAAATGTGCGCTTGATTTCAGCGCACGGTTTTAATGCTTAGCCAAAATTATATTTTAACTCCTGATGCAGTAAGCTAATGTATGCAAATGCATCAAGAGTTAAAAAACTTGCCTAAACTTTAAAATGCGCATCTAGAAAGGGGGGATGGAGACATCCCTGTCAGGCTATCAAGTAAGTAGCAGCAGTGGCCACTATCACTTAGCCGGACAAATACTGATTTATTTGGCTATCTGGCAGAGGGAAGCAGCTGCCAGATAAGTCAGTACTTATCCAGCTATCTGGCACAGGTCCCCATTACTTAGTGGGATAAAGTAATTATCTGGCTAAGTAGCAGCAAACCGCGTCAGATAGACAGCTGCTGCCACTTACCTGGATAAGTCAGTATTTCTCCAAGTAAGTGCCGGCAGCTGCCACCACTTACCCAGATAAGTCAGTAATAATCTGGTTAAGTGGCGGCAGCTGTCAGCACTTACCCACAGTGCTCCTGCCCTTTTTACCTTTTTTTCTATTTTTGTCATAGTGCTGGAAATTTAAGGCTAGCCTTGACCCAAGAGCTAAGTTTCCAGTGCTAAAAAAGGTGCACTGGCCAAATGAAGTGTCTCTCTGCATGGAAAAGTACTGCTTAACGCCCTCATTGCATAGGATTTCCATGGAAGGACACTAAGCAGTACTTCCATTTAGGAACACACATTTTCTGTGTGTAAAATTCCTTGCTGCATCAGCAGTAAGTTTTGCACATAGAGAATGTGCATTCAGGAGCAGGCAGAAAGGTGCATTCTCCTGAACACACCTTTCTGCAACAGCCAGCCAATGTCTAATACGTGCAAAACCATGTGAAACCTGGTGGGCAGACCTGGGTTAAGCAAAGTGTATCCCCTTCCTTAACCAGGTTTCTATAATACAAAACCTCTGTAGCTTATTACCTACAATTAAATTAGAAATTAAAGCATATTTGACAGCATGGAATGTACATTAATCAGCCCTATTTTCAACAGCTGAGGAATGAACTTATCTCCATCCTTTTCTGAACTCTTCCAGGGAATATATCTCAGCACATTCTGTCACATTTCAGATGTCATGGGTTTCCATAGTACAAAATGTCTAACATAGCCCTTGTCCTTAACAGTTATCAATCTTACATACACCTTCTAAGTCAGAGGTTCCTAAACTGCGACCTGAGGGGTAGATGCGGCACCTGACTGAATTTCATTCAGCCTCAAGCAGCAACAGCAAAAGGAATTTGATCTGGGTTGTAGTGAGAGTACATTTTGCTGTTTCCACTAGCTCAAATATTTGAAGTTAGATGTTCAAATGGTAGCATGTCAGCGCGGTGGGTTGCGCCGGAGGTGGACCCTTGGGCCGAGGTGGGATTGACGCTACCCGTAGGAAGGATCCTACGGGTCTCCACTGTCAGCAGGCGGAGTGGGCTGATGGATGGAGGCCAGCTGGCGCTTCACCAATACCAGCCCTTGTTCCCCGCGGGTTGAGCCTTTGGGTACTGGGGCTGGCTGGGCTTAGGTGAGCCTCCGTATGTCGTCATTGATGGAAAGGTAGAGAGGTCAGCACAGAGGCAGCAACAGCAAAGCTGGGAAGTCTGTACTAGATGAGGCAGAGTCCCGGGCATCAATAGAACCAAAGTCAGACAGGGGGCGCCCGAGCAAGAACAGGCCAAACCCTGAATAGGCCAAGTCCAGGATGTAGACTGAAGAGGCATCGTAGAGCAAACTGGAGTCAGCGCCGGTGGCAATCAAGGAGCAGTGGCAAGGAAAGGATGAGGTCTGAGTGAGGAGAAGATCAATAGCGTAGGTCAGGCAAAGCAATGGTCCGGGCTCGGAGAAGATCAGTAGCATGGTCTGGCGAAGCAGTGGTCTGGGCTTGGAGAGGATCAGTAGCGTAGTCAGGCGATGCAGAGGTCCGGGCTTGGAGAGGATCAGTAGCATAGTCAAGCGATGCAGAGGTCTGGGCTTGGAGAGGATCCATAGCGTAGTTAGGCAATGAAGAGGTCGTGTCCAAGAAGTCAATCCAAAGAAGGGCTAGGAATCAGGAACGAAGGAGAACAGGAACTGGAACTTGCAGGGATCAGGAACCAGGAAAACAAGAGAATCACCAGGAGGCAATAAAGTACACGACCAGCATGGAGACCTGTTGCAAAGGCGACTATCAGGAGCCGAGCCCGGCCTTAAGTACCAGAGCTTCGGCAACGTCTTCATCCGGGGCTGCAGACAAGTTCCCGCCACAGGCCCTTCATAAGCGACAGTGATGCGCACGTGCCTAGGGAGGGGTGCGGGGCTGAATGGCGGCGTCTCTCCACAGACCATGCGGAGATGCCTGACATGGAGCACAGAGGCCTGGAGCAGAAGCTGGAGCACCGGGTTGGCCCAAGGACAGAGCCAGCAGCCCACCGCTGCCAGAGATGTGGAACTAGACACTGGATTTGGCAAAGAGAGGTGAGGGGGCCGGGCCACGGGTCTGCCGCGACCGGCACATGCAACACAGTTTGGGTGGGAATGTCACTACAAGACCACAATTGATTGTATGTGTTATGAATTTTTGGTATTAGTGTTACATGTGCAGGTGGAGCCACTTGGGCTGTAGGATAATCATAAAATATTTACAGTTGCTGTGGAGGTCAGTGCAGGCCACAAGCAGGAAAGCTGTGGTGGTAACTGTGGGGCTCTGCAGGGCTGCCAAGGAAAGCCAGATAAGGATGCTGAATCCTGAAGCTCCCAACCACACCACCATCTATTTGGAGCTGTGGGGCAGAGAGCCTAGATATCATCCCTAAGGATCCAGACTTTGGAGGAAAAGAATGTACAATTCTTCAATATTATAGCCCAGATACTGAGTCCCTCCCTGGATTAGAGTGTCTGGAAGGGGGGAGAGTTATTTTATTCATATCATGAATCTGGCATATTGAAAGAGAAGGAGTGAGAGAAGTGGGAAGAAAGCATGAGCAGGTGAAAGAGTTGAGAAAGGGGACAGAAGTAGATAGGGAGCAAGAGTGCATGAGGGTTTGAGTGAGCATCACACATACATAGAAACGTCCCATTCCACCATCCATCCACCCTCTACTCTCCCTGTCTCTTACTTCCCTGCCAGGATTATGGCAGGTTTTTCTACTTTGGAGAACTCTATAAATATTAGTACTGACAGGCTATCTGCCACTTTCAAAGGAACCCTGCCTCCTGTCTCCCCCCCTTCCCCTGTTGGAAAATTGACAGCAGAAGATTATCCTCCAGACCAGATAGCAAAGGGTTAACATTTATTTATTTAATTTTGTTTTTTCTATACCGGCATTCGTGAGAGTGTCACATCATGCCGGTTTACAATAAACAGGGGCGAGATGAAAGGTATAGAGAACAAAGTAAATAACATGTGCTGAACCAAAAAACAGTTACAGTTACAATAAAACAGGGATAAGTACAACTTGGAGCAGAGAAGTGATATGAAAAAATTAACAAAATATTAATCTAACTTTGACAAGGTACATTTACAAAGATTTGATGAGGTACATTAACAGGAGATTGTGGTAATTGCTAGGAATTGTCCATTTGAACTAATTGTAGGATTTATTATGTACCAGGAAAAATTAATTTCCTGGTACATGCCACCTCACCCTGTAGGATGCATTCTGTACTACTAAATTGATTCTTCATTCTTTCTCCCTGCCTGTTGTGCTGCTTATACACCAGCTCAATTACCTATATGAAACCATGTAACTGTGTATATAATTTTTATTGTTTTCTATCCCAGTTTCCCAAGTAAAGAATCATTGCATGCTACTACCAAAGAATGCTGAATCATTTCTACTTCATAGTAAGTGCTTCTTCTGGAGGCATGGGGTTCCTGATGCATGCACACCCTGTTCTGACCCTGAACAAACAGATTAGGCTAGACCAATATCGAAGAAAGGAGAAAAATTCTATAGGTTATGGGCCCAGAGAACACTATGGACCCAGAGAAAATGTTTCTGAATCTAAGCAGTGCTGATCCAGGGAGATATAGAAGCAGGCTACAGAGCCAAGCCAGTGTTCAAAGAAGACAAAGGATCTGAAACAGACACCCTGCTGAGAGCATAAAGGAACGGACAACAAAAGAAAACAATTAACTCAGATAGCATGGCATCTAGGATAGATCACAAAGCAACTGTAACCAAGCTGAATGCAAGTAATTATATGATATGAAAGTTTAAGATGTAAATGCTTCTGAAAATGGATAAATAATGGGATATAATAAGCAAGGATTGACTTAATGAAAATGTTGAACTGTAGGACCAAAGGGATATCAAGCAAAAAGTAGTATTTATCTTCTTAATTGATTATCTTCAATTAATAGACATCCATGGTTATCCCACCACATGACAGATGTGGAAACATTTGAAAAGATTACATGAATGATATAATTCAAACAGCAAACTATTTCTGCTACACACATTATACAGTTTAAGCCTAAAAGAATCTGAATAAATGGTAGAGCATACTAATACCTGCTAGAAATCCCAGAGAATTTTAAATGCATTAGAGAAGATTTGAAACATGTTCATGTGATTACAGTATTACTGTGCAGCTTGCCTGACTCTTATGATATTCTTATAAATATACTAGAATTCAGACCAGAATGTGAATTAACCCTGAACTATGTGAAAAGGAGCTTCATAGGTGAATTTGCAGAAATGATAGATTAAAAGTGTCTCTGGTTCTAAACTGGTGATTAACTTTATTCAACAATTCAAATTAGCCGGTACCGCTGTGTGTCTTTCATTCGTAATTGCAGTCTATAAAATAACATATGCCCGGTGAGAAATCTCAATGGCACTTAAGTAAGCTGCCGGTGAAGCAATTCTAAATTCAATTATATCAATTTCATCAGCATTTCTGGTGTCTTGGTGTCTACAGGCAACTTTCAGTGCCTACATCCATAAGAAGGAAATCACTTCTTTAAGATAAGTACTTTTGATGCCATTCAGGCAACTGATACAGTGTCGATGAAATTGTTATAATTGAATTTAGAATTGCTTCACCAGCAGCTTACTTAAGTGCCATTGAGATTTCTCACCGGGCATATGTTATTTTATAGACTGCAAGTATGAATGAAAGACACACAGCAGTACCGGCTAATTTGAATTGTTGAATAAAGTGAATCGCCCGTTTAGAACCAGAGACACTTCATCAACATCAGAACTCATGTAGCCAGTTCTAAACAGCAAAAGCTTTCACTATGTGTCTAACAGTATTTTAAGAAAATTTATAAACAACAAAAAAAGTAGTTTCTCAATAAAAATATAAAAGAGGTTTTTATGACCTATGATTGCATCGACTGGTTCATATTCTGATTAACTAATTCAGAAAAATACCAGTGCTGAGGTCTTTTCCTCTATTTATGAAATTATATTCCGCAGTCAAAAATATACCATTATACACCAGCCATTTTTCTAGTTCTTCCTTAAACCAAACCACTCCTGTTGAGTTTCTTCGAAGTTCCATGTGATTTGCAGGACTAATTGTATAGCTACAGAGAACCAATTCCAGAAGGGAGGAGATAAGATGGCAACATGAGAAGCTGGAAATATTTTTATCCTTTAAAATGCCAGCAAAGAGGAAAGGCAGCATGGAACACTTTCCCTCTGAGACTTCTTTGCCATCCCTCTCGCAGCAGAAGATTAATGGATTTCTTGACCGCGATTCCCTGCTGCCAGCATGGAAGAGGAAACCTCCATGCAGCCGGGGGATGATATATTTTTAACTTCAACAGTCTGCCTATCCCCACGAGAACATGAGGGGTGCTGCTCGATGCTTGCCAGAGTCCAACAAACCACACAGCAGCTGCGCTTTCAGTTGGTGCTCTTGAATGCAGAAAACAAAAGGAAGAAGCAAAATGTGTTTCCTCGATTTCAGTTTGCAGGGAACAACCAGAACATTAAAGAAGATACAGTATCCCCTTACCAGGTAAACTCAAGAGAGAGACCCAGACCAGCTCATAGTACCTCGGCTCAACCTAGTTCAGACCCAGCAATGGTAACTCAGAAGATGTTGTGCCAGCAGAAAATGCTCTGCTGGCTAGCATTTAAGAAAGGCTGAACAGCTGGGTGAATAGGGTGGGTTACCCTATAGCCAATGAGAGCCTAGCCTACAGTACCCGGGAAGCAATAACTCTACAGCTTCCCCATTTCCTTACAAGTAAAATAGCTCTCCTGCAGAGCTCTGTTCTGCCTCTTCTAAAAGCCAGCGGTTCAAAACTCACAGCTACTTATAGATGCCAACCAATGTTGTTGGAATAAGCAACAGTACTGAGGGAGCCTCTGCTCGACAGAAGAATCTTACAGTAGATAGGGCCTCTGTGAACTATCAGAAGCCGTATCAGCGATTGGAAAGGAAGGGAACCATTGAGTTAGCCTTTGAAAGTACTTTAGAAACCTTGGTTAAGTGCAATAATAGAAAAGAACCCCTTTGTCTGTTACCATTAAGGCTTGGGTGAACCTTTGGATCCATTAGTAAGAGTGCAGTTTAATGTAAGGAGGAGGGCACCATTGAAACGCAGCCCCTCCCTTTGAGGGGTCTGGAATGACCATCCCTCTGAGAATCTATATAGCAGTTCTCTACAGAGAGCTCGGGAGGCTGTCCCTTTAGGTTTGCTGAAAGTTAGGAGGTGGTGATGAATTTTGTTTAAGTTGTTTCTCAGTTCCCAGTCAGAGGAGCCAGGCAAACCCTGCCTGGTGGTCCTGACCAGGGTTGGGAGGGGTTTCCTTATCCAGTCCACTCACTGGCTAGTTAGGATTTTCCCTCTGAGTATTTTTTTTTGTTTAAGATTTTAAGTGATAGGAGCCTTGTGATAGCCTGTGCACCACCTGGGTCCAGGCCACAGGGAACCCTGTGCCTGGGGCTGTGCAGGTTAGCGAAGACCTGCCCTCCATACCCTCCTCGATGAAGAAGGTGTCAGTGACCTGCAACAAGGAGGAACTCCCATGTTAAATTCAGATGAAGGGAAACAACTTTGATTTCAAGATCCAACTTGAAGTTTTGGCTACCCTTCCATCTTGTTTGAAGCAAAGAGAGCTGCTTGCTTCAAGAGGAGCCCTCTCATCAGAGCTACAGAAAGAAGAAACAATGAGACTATGTAAAAACCTGTTGTGCTCTGCGGTCGTGGGACGCTACGACCGCGCTCCCCTACCTCCTCCGCGGCGGCGGTCCACCACAACAACGTCGGGAAACCCCTGACCCGGTGCCCGGCACAGCTCCCCGGCCTGACCGCGGGGCGGAGAGCCGTCCCTGCTCTGCTCCCGCGCCGTTCCTGCAGCCCTTCCTCTGTGGAGGGAATCAAAGATGGCCACCGCCATCTTTAGGCGTGAGGCCACGCCTCTTCATTAGAATTAAAGGGACCTGATCCCTTTAATTCACCACAGCTGTTCCTTAGGAGCCTGAGCAGAGGAAGTATATAAGGAGACTTCCTCTGCTCATTCCTTGACTCGGCAACGTCCCAACGCTGTCCAGTCTGCTTGTTTCTGTGAGTTCCTTGTGCTTGGGCGCTGGTTCCTGTTTTGTCTTGGTGTTCCTGGTTCCTGACTTCGGATTGGCTTATGGTGATTGTCTGGTTCCTGACTTCGGATTGGCTTACGGTGATTCTCTGGTTCCTGACCTTGGCTTGGCAAGCGGTGATTCTCTGGTACACGACTTCGGACTGGTGAGCGTTGACCCTCTGGTACTCGACCTAGGACTTCTTCAAGACTCCGTCTCCAAGGGCCCACCTAAGTTCCAGCGGCCCGGGTCCCTACGGGCTCCTCCTGGGGGGACCACGGGCTTCCAGGGCAAAGCTCCAGTTGGCCTTTGCACCGTTGCCTGACCTCCCTAGGTCCACCTAAGTCCCAGCGGTCAGGTCCCTACGGGCTCCTCCCGGGGGGACCGCAGACCACCAGTGGTGAAGACACAGCGCCTCATCTCGGCTCTTCATCGTCTCCTTGTTCGCCTCAGCCTCCAGTGCCAAGGGTCAACTGGTCCTGCCTCCTGTTCTGCCTCGCCACCCGACGAGAGAGCCTACGGACCCTCCGAAAGGTATTCCATCCTCTCGTCGGCCAAGGGTCCACAAGCCTGAGCATAACAGATTGCCGAGTCCATGGACCCGGCGGAGGCATCCGCCCGCCAGGCCATTCTGGGAATGGCCCAGCACCTAAAGGATCAGCAACAGACCCTCGATGCCTTAGTCTCAGCTGTGCAGAGCCTGACCCAACGCCTCGAGGCATTAGGGCCCATGAACCCTACGCTACCCTCTCCGCCTGGGGCTCAAGGAGGCCACCCTACTCAGCCGCACGCCTTCCAGGACCCCAGGTCTGACCTGGGGCAAGGAGTCCCCACGCAACTCCCGGCACCCTCTCGATACGCCGGAGATGCAAAGTTGTGCCGGGGATTCCTCAGCCAGTGCCAGGTCCGTTTTTCTTTGCTGCCTGCACAGTTTCCCAGTGACCTGGTCAAGACCAGCTACATTATGTCCCTACTTGACGGAAAGCCCCTGATCTGGGCCTCTCATCTGTAGGAGAGAAGAGACCCTGTCTTTGAATACTTGACTCGGTTTCTGTCCGCTTTCCGACAGGTATTTGATGAGCCGATCCGTAAGCCCACTGCCGTTTCGGAATTACTTCGGTTGCGACAGGGAACTCGGACTGTGGCTGAATACACAACCGAATTCCACACCCTAGCCGCAGAGTTAAATTGGAGAGAAGATTGCCTCCGTGGGATCTTCTTTGAAGGGCTATCCTCACGCCTGCAAAATGAACTGGCCGCGAAAGAACTGCCGGATGACCTCAATGGCATGATAGAACTAGCCAACCGTGTGGACCGTCATATGCGGTTTCGCCTTCCTGAGGTAAAGGCAGTGAGGAAGTCCCTGACCCCTCCTAGGAGCACCTCAGCCGTTCCACAAGCCCCCGCCAAGGAACCCTTGGAATTGGGTCGCGGGAGAGTCTCTTCACAGGAGCGGCAACGGCGAAAGAGGGAAGGACTCTGTTTTTACTGTGGAGCAGCGGGCCATCGGATTGCAGTTTGCCCGACGCGGTCGGGAAACTCTCGGGCCTAGGACCGGAAGGGGGTCTCTTCCTGGGCCGTACCTCCCCTGCACCCCCACTAATCCTGCCAGTGGCATTAACCGCGGTGGATGGAGAATTCCACACTCTGGCCTTGGTGGACTCCGGCGCCGGCGGGAATTTTGTCATGAAAGGCCTGGTAGAGCATTTAAAGATTCCTCAAGTCCCGCTGTCTCGTCCCTTGATCATCTCCTCAATCCAAGGGAAGCCTCTTCCGGAACGGGTGACACACACCACCATTCCTGTCCAGCTGAGGGCTGGGGTCCTGCATCAAGAACGGACGCCATTCTATGTCCTGGAGTACTCCATCCACCCGATTGTCCTGGGACTTCCCTGGCTCCAGGAGCACGAGCCACAGTTCGATTGTAAGACCCTGCAGTTGGCTCATTGGGGGCCGAATTGTCGTGGCAATTGCCTCCAATCGGTGGTTCCAGAATCCTGCCCTATCGCTTCCATCATCCTTCCAGGCCTGCCAGCTCCATATGCTGCATACGCGGATGTGTTCTCAAAGCAGAAGGCTGAGACTCTTCCACCTCATCGCCCCTTCGACTGCGCCATCAACCTCCTCCCTGGCACGGAGCCTCCTCGTGGTCGCACCTACGCCCTCTCGCTTGCCGAAACACAGGCCATGAAGGAGTATATCAAAGAAAATTTAGAGAGAGGCTTCATCCGGAAGTCTAAATCCCCTGCAGGGGCCGGATTCTTCTTTGTCAGGAAGAAGGACGGGACACTCCGCCCCTGCATAGACTACCGAGGCTTGAATGCGATAGCGGTCAAGGACCGCTAACCTCTGCCACTCATCGCAGAGCTCTTTGACCGCTTGCAAGGAGCAAGGATCTTCTCCAAGCTGGACCTTTGAGGGGCTTACAACCTCATTCGAATCAAGGAGGGGGATGAATGGAAGACGGCATTCAACACCCGAGACGGCCACTGTGAGTATTTGGTGATGCCGTTCGGGCTCTGTAATGCCCCTGCCGTTTTTCAGAATACCATGAACGAGATCCTCCGCGACCTCTTGTACCAGTACGTGGTCGTATACTTAGATGACATCTTGATCTTCTCCAAGGACTTAGCCTCCCACCGCCAACACATCGTCCAAGTTTTGCAACGCCTCAGGGAACATAAATTATATGCGAAGCTCGAAAAGTGCCAGTTCGAGCAGGAGTCTCTCCCCTTCCTGGGATATATAGTCTCCAGTCAGGGATTCCGTATAGATCCACTAAAGCTAAAAGCCATTCGGGAATGGCCACAGCCGTCTGGACTGAAAGCACTCCAAAGGTTTCTGGGCTTCGCCAATTACTACCGCTCTTTCATTCCTCACTACACCTCCATTGTGGCTCCTATGACGGCCCTGACCTGAAAAGGCGCAGACGCCAAAAATTGGCCTCCGGAAGCAGAAGTCGCCTTTTGTCGCCTCAAGGAGGCATTCATGCAACAACCCTGCCTCAGACACCCGGACCCGCAGCGGCCATTCTTTGTCGAGGTGGACGCATCCTCGGAGGGAGTAGGGGCCGTGCTGAGTCAGGCCTCCGACGGCCATAAGCTACGTCCGTGTGCCTTCCTCTCCCGTCAGTTTTCGCCGGCAGAACGGAATTATGCCATCGGCGATAAGGAGCTCTTAGCCATCAAGGTGGCCTTAGAAGAGTGGCGCCCGTGGCTGGAAGGGGCTCAACACCAGTTCACAGTCTTCACAGACCACAAGAATCTAGAATACCTGCATCGGGCTCAGCGACTCAACCCACGACAAGCCCGTTGGGCCCTGTTCTTTACCAGTTTCAATTTCATCCTCAGGTACAGACCGGCCGGGAAGAATGTGAAGGCCGATGCCCTGTCACGGGTGTTTGAGTCCACAGAGGAGTCCGAGAAGTCGCAGTTTATAAATTGAGCCATCCCGTATCAAGTTGTCGGCCACCACGACCATCCCACCCGGGAAGACACTAATTCCGCCGCGTTGGCGGAAACAAGCCTTGGCCTGGGCTCACGACTCACATTGTTCCGGTCACCCTGGACAATCCCGGACATTACAGGCCCTGCGCCGGTACTACTGGTGGCTGCGGATGAATAAAGACATCCGGGCGTATGTGGAGTCCTGCCAGTCGTGTGCCCGCCACAAGAGGATCCCTGGGGCAGTTCCGGGCTTACTTCAACCCTTACTGGCATCCTCGGAACCCTGGATCCATGTGGCAACCGATTTCGTGGTGGATCTGCCTCGATCCAGCGACAACACCGTGATCTGGGTGGTCGTCGACCGTTTCAGTAAAATGGCACATTTTGTACCATTGCCAGGATTGCCGTCTGCGCCACAGCTGGCCCAGCTGTTCGTCCAGCATATGTTCCGGCTACACGGCCTGCCTCAAAGTATTCTGAGGGCCTCAATTCACAGCCAAGTTCTGGAGGGCCCTCTGTCAAAAGTTCGATGTGACCTTGGATTACACATCAGGCTATCATCCTCAGACCAATGACCTCGCGGAGAGAACCAACCAGACCTTGAAGCAGTTCCTCCGCATCTACGTCAATGAAAAGCAAGATGACTGGGCTAGCCTGTTACCATGGGCCGAATTTGCTCTCAACTCCCATATCACCGCGGCTACAGGGTCTTCCCTGTTCCAAATTGTGTATGGAAAACAGCCACGCCCGCCTCTGCCCGTGCCCATCACCGTGCCATCTCTGGTAGCCCAGCTCTCTGCGGAAGAACTACACCGCCTGTGGGTATCCACACAATGCGTCCTGATCAAGGCCAGTCAGGCGGCAAAGAGGTATGCGGACCAATGGAGAAGACCTTACCCACCTCTTAGACCGGGCCAAAAGGTCTGGCTAAGTACTCAGTTCATCCGTTTGAAGCTGCCATCATTGCGACTGGCCCCGCGATTCATTGGGCCGTTTCCCATCATCCGGCAGGTGGGTGCGGTCTCATATCAACTTCGTCTCCCCCCGTCTCTCAAGATACACAATACGTTCCACGTTTCCCTCTTAAAGCCTCTGGTATTGTCGTGGTCCTCCAGCACGCCTCCTACTCCTCAACTTGTCGCCTCTGAAGATGACCTCACCTACCAGGTCCGGAGGTGTTAGATGTGAGAAAACATCACAATAAATGGGAGTATCTATTGGCATGGGAGGACTTCGGTCCCGAAGAGAACTCCTGGGAGCCACTGGCTAACATCCTGGATCGGAGTCTGTTGGATCAGTTCCATAGAGACCATCCGACTAAACCCAGGCCTCCAGGGAGGCGCCCTAAAGAGGGGGGGTACTGTTGTGCTCCACGGTCGTGGGATGCCACGACCACACTCTCCTACCTCCTCCGCGGCGGCGGTCCGCCGCAACAACGTCGGGAAACCCCTGACCCAGTGCCCGGCGTGGCTCCCTGACCTGACCGCGGGGCGGAGAGCCGTCCTTGCTCTGCTCCCGCGCCGTTCCTGCAGCCCTTCCTCTGCGGAGGGAATCAAAGATGGGCTCCTCCTGGGGGGACCGCGGGCTTCCAGGGTGAAGCTCCAGTTGGCCTTTGCACCGTTGCCTGACCTCCCTAGGTCCACCTAAGTCCCAGCGGTCGGGTCCCTACGGGCTCCTCCCGGGGATACCACAGACCACCAGTGGTGAAGACACAGCGCCTCATCTCAGCTCTTCATCATCTCCTTGTTCGCCTCAGCCTCCAGTGCCAAGGGTCAACTGGTCCTGCCTCCTGTTCTGCCTCGCCACCCGACGAGAGATCCTACGGACCCTCCGAAAGGTATTCCATCCTCTCGTCGGCCAAGGGTCCACAAGCCTGAGCATAACAAAACCAAAGAGATCCTGAAGATCTGCTAACCATAAGTAAGGAAAGGGACACCCATCCGGTGTTTTCACCATCCTGGGGAGAGAGAGAAGATTTACTCTCTGTGCCATAGACTCTTTACCATTCTTACCAGATTGGAAGGGGGTTTTATCCAAGCAAAAGAGACTCTGCCCACTTGGGAACTCCACTTAACCAAGCCCTGGACGGTGGATGCTTTCTCTGGTCATGGTATGTGAGTCCTGTATAGATAAGAACATAAAATATGCCATACTGGTTTAGACCAAGGGTCCAGCAAGCCTAGATCCTGTTTCCAACAGTGGCCAATCCAAGTCACATGTACCTGGCAACCACCCAAACATTAAATAGATCTCAAGCAGTTTTTGGATTTTTTCCACTAGGAACTTTTCCAAACCTTTTTTAAACCCAGTTACACTAACTGCTTTAACAACATCCTTTGGCAATGAATTCCAGAGCTTAATTTTGCGCTGAGTAAAAAAGAATTTTCTTCAATTTGTTTTAAATGAGCTACTTGCTAACTTCATGGCGTGCCCCCTAGTCCTTCTATTATCTGAGAGTAAATAACTAATTTACATTAACCTGTTCAAGTCCTTTCATGATTTTGTAGACCTCTATCCAAATTGAACAGCCCTAACTTCTTTAGCCGTTCCTCAAAGGGGAGCCGTTCCATGCCTCTTATCATTTTGGTCGCCCTTCTCTGCACTTTCTCCAGTGCAACTATATCTTTTTTGACACATGGCAACCAGAAAGACTATAAGAAAAGAAAAGAAGAGAATGCTATGGTACTGCGGTTTAAGTTATTGTGCCATTCATCAGCAGTGTTTGAACAGTAAAGACTTTATTTTTTGACACTAACTCAGTGACTCCAGAGTATTTCTTTTGCACTGACTGCACCTACTATAAGCACAAGCCCCCTCTCCTAAGGGAATACAAAGGAAAAAGAACTGTGTATAAAGGACACCTTATTACTCTGGGCCATGAAAGTAGAAATTTCTCCCTTCCAACAAAGGATCCTGACCCTGGGGGGAAAGGGAAACATGTTAGAACTAGCCAGGAGTAAATACAGCCTCGAACCAACAATAAATTATTTTATGGCCGCACCCATGCAGGATAGGAACACCTGGGTAGGGTTACAATAAGTTAAAGAAATCTTAGTGGTGACCAAGCCTCACCTTGTTAAGTCCACTGTAGTCAACCTGGATGCCATCTGGTTGCTACTTGAAAGACTGGATTCTTCTTTAATTAATAAATCTTTAAATATTGATTTCCTGGCTCAGAATGTGAACGTTTTGGCTCAAAATCAAGAAACTTGTTTCAAGGAAAATGAGGGCCACATGAAGGTAATGGAAAGGGAATTTAAACAAAACTCGGTTAAAGCAGATGTCATTCAGGATAATAACTTTGTACACCAAAAGACTGAGCAAATATAGAACTTTGCAAGGCACTTAAATCTCCACTTGCTTAATTTGTCTAAGGTTGTAGGAGTGTTGCCTGGAAATATGTTTAAAAAATACCTTCAAGAGGTCTTGCATTTACCATCTGGAATCCTCCCCCATGAATACGGGTTTTTATCTGCTGGGTAAGAGACAAGAAGACCGTAAGCAACATGAAGTGCAAGTGTCTATAAATACTTTGGATATAACACCTATTTTGGAGAAATACCAAGAAGAAAAACTTAAGAGTTACATTATTAGTGTCATTTGTTTTTGAACAAGATTTGAATATGATTTGCGCCTTCACTTTCGC
Organism: Rhinatrema bivittatum; assembly: GCF_901001135.1. NCBI lineage: Eukaryota > Metazoa > Chordata > Amphibia > Gymnophiona > Rhinatrematidae > Rhinatrema > Rhinatrema bivittatum. The sequence continues at coordinate 182,595,330 of NC_042617.1, read as the reverse complement.
AATGCTCAAACATTTTCCTGAGGCAAAGGATTGGGAATTATACAGATATGGTAAAGATAACACAAGAACATAGAAAATGTTTATTTGAAATGTGCCAGGAGATGAGATGTCTTGGGGCTACTTTTCTTCTTAGATATCTTTGCAAATGTTTAGTTAAGGATGCTGGCGTTAGTTATGTTATCTTTTGCACAACTCAACTTACATTTTCTCTTAATGCTAATAAGGTTACTGCTTAATGTATGGCATTCAGTTCTAGGCAGTAGCATTGTATATGCTTGGATAGCTGCTGTTTTTTGTTTGTTATTTATTTTCTTCCTTTTTCCCATATTTTCCTTCTTCCCCCCTAAACATTGTGGTCTAATGATGGATTGGATGTCTTTATTGTATCTTGACTATTTTTTCTTTGATAATGGATACTTTTTGTATAGATTTCTAGTCTATCTAGTTTTTCCTCTTGGATGAAGTTTTGATTTGCAAGTCTTTCTTTCAAAATGCGCATTAAAAAATAAGAATCAATGCCCATAGCATTGGTCCTCATAGCCTTGTTGCGAAGTGCCTTTCTTGTCATTGTTAGTGTGCTATCCTGCCTGCTCCTCGTGCACCTTGCTGTGATATCATAGTACCACTCTTGATTGTTGGCCTGGTCCTCCTACTCTGCTTCTCTCTTAGTTATACAAGGGTGTTTCCCCCTCTGCAAAAAAAAAAAATGAAAACCTTCTTCGACCATGCCTCTTTCCTGTTTCAGCACTTTGAGTTTTATTTTGCCACTGTTACTGCCCTGTCTGCTTCTGGTCCTCTCATGGTGCCCTGGGAAAGTCCTGACACTGCTAGTCCCATTTTTATCCTCTCACTGTACCTTGAAGTATTAATGTCACTGTTTTCTACCATATCCCTATGATTTGGGGTTTTGATGCCACTCTTCTTATTGCCAAGCCTCTCACTTTACACCTTGGGAGTTTTGATTCTACTATGCTCACTGTCTTGCCCGTCACTCTATGCCTTGGGGTTTTGATGCCACTGTGCTGGTTTAAATATTCCTCATTTTATATCTTGGGGTATTGATGCCACTGTGTTTTTGCCATATCCATCACTATTGAATAAATTTTTGAATGGGTTATGTGTGGAAAATTAGCATATGTGCACATAAGTAGCCTGTATTCACTATATGGTATTTTATAAACATCAAAAGTATGTGCATATTTTTGGTTTTGTATGCACAAAAAAGGGGCATTCTGTAGCAGGGCCAAGAGGTATGTGCATAAATTGCTATTTTATAAGAGATTTACATGAATACATTTGGCAACTTATTTGTGCAATGTTATACCTGCTAATTATGTAGCATAATTGATATCAGACTCATCTGTTGTCTGCTACTTTTGGGTGGGATTTTTGGGGTAGTTCAGGGTCTCAGGGAACTCAAGATAGACTGGGTGAATTGGCAGCAGTATCAGCAAACTGGTAATTTCAAGTAAACAAGCATATTTTAAAATATTCCCAACTCCATGTATAAATCAGGATTTTATACGTACATTTTACATTTTTTTTCACTTGTAAATAAGAACATATGTTTTTAAAATAGATAAAGTATGTTCTTTCAATGCATTGCAAATATTTCTGTATAATGAAACATACGCAAATACTTTCAAAGCTGAACTACACAGTATTTTATAAAACTGTGCAGCAACCCACTGCAGTTTATAAAATACTAGGAGAAATCTCCAGGTGTCCACTGACACGCACAAATCCAATAATGAAAGTTATACTCCCTATGTCTTGGAGGTTTTGATGCCAATGTGCTCGCTGCCATACCTCTCAGTCTAACCATGTGGTGTTCATGTTGCTGTTACTGCTTTGCCCCTCTCACTGTGCCTTGGGGTGTTCATGTCATTGGTGGTGATACTTTGTTCCTCTTTTGGCGCCTTGGGGTCTTCATTCCACTGTTGCAGATGCCTTTTGCTCCTCTGCAAGAGCCTTGTGCTGTTCATGCCAGTATTGTTAGTACCATTTGCCCCTCTTTTGGTACTTTGAAATGTTTGTGGCACTGCTCTTGGTGCCAGTTGCTCCTCTTTTGTTGATTTGGGGTGTTGATAGTACTCTTTTTGGTGCTGTGCTCTGTGTTGCGTCCATCGGTCTCAGACGGCTCCAACCTCTGTGCCTCACCTTTCTTCCTTCTCTCTCCTCAAGCCTTGGGAAGATGGCTGCTGCCGCGTCTTCATGCCGCTCTCTCCGGTGTCCCCGGAACAGCAACAGTGACGGTGTTCGCCATGTTTCTTCTGAGAGCCTCCTAGGGTGCGTGCTCGCATGCCACCCACGTCTTTATCCATGTCTTAGCGGGAACCTCGGGGGTGTCCCTTCCGAGTGATGTCACGCCATCCGGGTATTTAGCCTGCCCTTTGTTTGCTAACAAACTGAGTTAGCAAAGATCAAGATAGGATTGGATTGTCTCCGGTCTAAGCTGCTGTGCTGCTTCCTTGCTGCCGCTGGAAGCTCTCTCTGCCCTTTGGGGTCTTTCATCTCTAACCTGGTTACCCGCTCCTCAGGGGCCCTTATGCTTTCTTTCAGGTGCCTATCTGGGATACCAGGTACTCGCTCCTCGAGGGCCTGCTTTCCCTGCCTTGGTGCCTGCAATTCAACTACGCCTGCCTGCCAGGATCTCCATCAATACAGCTATCTACTTCTGTGAGTAATCTAACCTTGTCAGACTGTCTCACCTACAGCTCAGCGCTGGGAGTCTGCATCCGGGACTTCCTCTACTACCTCGCGCTGCCTACCAGCTATTCAAGTGTGGGACTGGTCTCCTTTGCTGAGGACCCCTGGACTGCTTCCACTGGATTACCTCACTACTGCCACCCCCTGGCCAGTAGCTCCAAGCTGTGTAATAAATACAAATCCTCTGTGTCTGCGTGTATAGAGTCTAGCCTAGTACTGCAGTTCCTCATGGGGCTCCTCCCCATGGGAGTGGCCATCGCCACAGTACCCAAGAATCCACTCCAACACCTCAAAACCATAACACTCTGCACCTTATGGATTCTGGTTTTAAATACCAGTACTCCTCCTGCTCCAAACCTTTCATGGTTTTTTTAGGGCATGGGTATTTCTACCTCTGTTCCTGCTGTCTTCAAAGTTCTTTTCAAATTCCCTCATAGTACTTACTGACTATTGGTCTTGCTAAGCCAATCCCATGCTTTACACATTTGCTGCACCTCTCATGGTGCAGAACACAGAACCAAGAAGAGTGCTATCAACACCCCAACCCCACCCCAACACCCCCACCTGTTCCGGAGACAGTTTTCAAGAATGATGATTCAAATGAACTGACCCAAATGATGGTGAACCTGGAGGATATAATAGGCCATACTGGCAAACTGAAGAGTAACAAATCACCTGGACTGGAAGGTATACATCCCAGGGTTCTGAAAGAACTCAAAATTGAAATTTCAGACCTATTACAAGTAATTTGTAACCTATCATTAAAATCATCCATTGTATCAGAAGACTGGAACGTGGCCAATTTAACAACGATATATAAAAAGGGCTCCAGAGGTGATCAGAGAATCTATAGACCAATGAGCCTGACTTCAATGCCGGGAAAAATAGTGGAAACTATCATAAAGAATAAAATCACAGAGCATCTAGATAAATGTGATTTAATGGGACACAGCCAGCATGGATTTACCCAAGGTAAGTCATGCCTCACTAATCTGATACATTTTTTTGAAGGGGTAAATAAGCATGGGGATAAAGGTGAACCCGCAGATGTGGTATATTTGGAATTTCAGAATGCATTTGACAAAGTCCCTCATGGGAGGCTTCTAAGGAAACTAAAATATCATGGGATAGGAGGAGATGCCCTTTTGTGGTTTGCAAACTGGTTAAAAGACAGAAAACAGAGAGTAGGATTAAATGGTCTGTTTTCACATGGGAAAATGGTAAACAGTGGAGTGTCTCAGAAATCTGTACTTGGACCAGGTACGACGTGTTGCGGTCTCGGTCGCCACGGTGGCGCCCGAGACCTTACCTTCTTCCCGGGTCCCGGGGAGCTGCCGCGTTCTGCGGGCTCAGGACCCCGGCCGCCACTTCCTCCAGCCGTTCCGATCCTCTGCGGGCCTGCAGGGCCTTCGGGCGCCATGCGCCGGCTCCCACGCTGCCGCTGGCGTGCTCTCACGGCCAGCCCCGCCCCCAGGCGCGCGCGCGCGCGCGCGGTTGACCTCCGGTTTTAAAGGGACCAGCGCGGGAAAACCCGGCTCCTCCCTTCCCTGACGTCAGACGCTGCAGGGCTATTTAAGCCCTGCAGTCCCTTCTCTTCTTTGCCTTGCAACGAGGTTCACTACTTCCGGTAGTTCTAAGTTGCGTTCCTGGATTGCCTGTTACCTGCCTGACTCCGCTTGCCTGCTACCTGCCTTGACCACGGATTGCCTGACTCCGCTTGCCTGTTACCTGCCTTGACCACGGATTGCCTGACTCCGCCTGCCTGCTACCTGCCTTGACCACGGTTTGCCTGACTCCGCTTGCCTGTTACCTGCCTTGACTCCGGTTCATAGTTTTGACCCTGCTTATCTTCAGCCTGCCCTGACCTCGGTTCGTGACCCCGACTTCTGCTCGCTCGCTGCCTGCCCAGACTCCAGTCCGGATTCCACTCCTGGGTTTCTTCGTTCTCGCCTAAGTCCCAGCGGTCCGGGTCCCTACGGGCTCCTCCTGGGGGGACCTCGGGCTTCCAGGGCGAAGTCTCCTAAGTCCTAGCAACCCGGGCTCCCACAGCTCCTCTGGAGGAGTCTCGGGTTTCCAGGTGAAGATCCTATTGCCCAGTGGGAGTTCTGCCTACCGGCTGTTCCCTCGGGCCGGTCGGCCCAAGGATCCACATCCGGATTTTCTCCAGCACAACACGACGAGTAAGGGGATCAGATTTGCAGTTGACACAAAATTATTCAGAGTAGTTAAATCTCAAGCAGATTGTGATAAATTGCAGGAGGACCTTCTGAGACTGGAAAACTGGGCATCCATATGGCAGCTGAAATATAATATGGATGTTGCGTCCGTCGGTTGCAGACGGCTGCGCCCTCTCTTCCTCACCTCTCTTTTCTCTTTCTCCGCTCCATTGGGCAAGATGGCTGTCTTCGCATCTCCTCGCCGACCTCCCCGGTCCGGCATGGGAGATAGCATTTGCCATTTTTCCTCTGAGGTCACCTAGGGTACGCGTGCGCGCGTTGGCCCTCCCTTTGAATATGTCATGGCGGGAACCTCGGGGCGTCCCCTCCACATGACGTCACTACCTCCAGGTATTTAGCCTCCGCTCACCATTCCAGCTATGAGTTAGCAAGGAGTCTCCCTGCTGATCTCTGCCTGCTACCAGACGCCTTTGCTCTGTGTACCTTCGCTCTGGAACGACTTAGGTACCCGCTCCTCCGGGGCCTTGTCTTGCTCTTACCTTCCCTTCGGGGATACCAGCTACCTTTAAGGACTCTCAAGGTACCCACTCCTCGGGGACCTTGCTCCGTCCTGGACCTCTGCCCTCAGTGGGGGGGGGTTCCTCTCTACAGCAGCTTCCAGCCTTAGAGTGAGTACCTCAGCTCTTGGTCTATCTCTGCCTTGTCTCTACTCTGCTATTGTAGATTCTCGGCCTACCCTGCATCACGGACCACTACCAGATCTACCCTCTCTGGCATATCATCTGTACCTGGGTCCTCGGCCTATTTCGCTCTGCTCTGCGGACCACTACCAGACCCCATCATCCTCTCAAGACTTGGTGAGACTCTTTATCTGCACTGCAGAGTACAGACTGGACTACGGCATCAAAGACTCTTCTCCTCTGGCTGGGTTCACAGCCCGTTCCCCGGGCCACCAACTACATTGCTATATAATAAAGTCTATCGCTCTGCTGTGTGTATTACTGCTAAGAACCAGCCTATCACTACAAGTTCCCACAGGGCTCCACCCTGTGGGAGGAGTCATCTCTTGCAGTGACAAGGGGTCCACAACTCAATGTCGAAAAATACAACAGATTGCTAACTCCATGGACCCGGCTCAGCTCTCAGCCTTACAGGCCATTCCTGGCCGGGCCCAGCGGATCATCGAGCAACAAAAATCTTTGGAAACACTAACCGTCGCCTTCAACCAGTTGAACGCCCGACTGAACGCACCGACGGCTCCGGAGAAAGAACCATCTCCACAAGTGGTTGTGTTCGTACCACTATACTGCTACCAGCTCCTACACTCTTCTCTGGTGACGCCTTGAGGTGTAGAGGCTTTATTAATCAATGTAGTATGCATTTCTCATTGCTGTTTCCAAGACTACTTATATCCTATCGCTACTCGATGGAAGAGCCTTGGCCTGGGCTTCACCTCTCTGGGAATGCAATGATCCTGTTCTAAACGACCTGCCTAGTTTCCTCAATTTATTTAAGTCTGTGTTTGATGACACCGCTCGTCAGACCATAGCAGGGTCTATTCTTCTACATCTTCAACAAAGAAGCAAGCCTTTACCGGACTACGTTATTGAATTTAAAACACTATCATCTGAACTTCACTGGGACTTGGGATGTCTACTTGCTATATTCCTAGAGGGCCTCAACTCCCATATAAAAGATGAACTAGTGGCTTGTGATTTACCAGACACCCTGGAATCTCTCATTGATTTGGCTGGGAGAGTTGATTGCTGGATACGTGACTGGACCCAGGAGACCAAGAGCCCCTAGAAGCACTCCTCAGGAGGTAACCACCCCAGGATCATCATTCAGCCTCTACCCAACCTGCTGCACCCAGTGAGGAGGACGAACCCATGCAGTTAGGCCGCAGCCATTTAACCTCTAAAGAGAGATGGTTTCGCAAACACATGGGCCTCTGCATGTACTGCGGTCAATCCGGCCATGCTGTCCAGACTTGCCCTATCTGTCCGGGAAACTTGCAGACCTAGGATCCGCTGGAGGACTCTTCCAAGGTCTGACTACACCTTCTCCTCCTCCATTATCTCTCCCTGTCTCTCTTATCTCTGGAAGTTTCGAGTTTCAGTCACTCGCACTCATAGATTCAGGCGCTGGAGGAAATTTCATCTTAAAAAGGTTAGTGGAACATCTGCAAATTCCCACTACTCTGATGGCTACTCCACTCCTGCTGTCATCTATACATGGTGAACCACTACCTGGAGAAGTCTCCCTGATCACACAGCCCATATGTCTTCGTACTGGGGCCTTACACTCCAAGACCATTTCCTTCCTAGTCCTCAAGAAAGCCATTCACCCTGTAGTACTTGGTCTCCCTTGGCTGCAGGAACACACGCCCCAGTTAAATTGGACTACCTTGGAGCTTTCACAGTGGGGATCTGGCTGCCATGACCAATGTCTATCAAGAATCACACCTTTACCATGTATGTCAACTGCTCCATCGCTACCTGGCCTACCACCGCAATATGCATCTTTTCAGGACGTCTTCTCCAAGCAAGCAGTGGACATTTTACTTCCACATAGAACCTTTGATTGTGTGATAAATCTCAAGCTTAACTCTGAACCGCCCAAGGGAAGGATTTACCTCCTCTCGTTATCTGAGACTGAGGCCATGTCGGCCTATATTCAAGAAAATTTGCAAAAAGGCTTTATCAGGCCCTCTAAGTCCCCGGTAGGTGCGGGGATTTTTTTTTGTTGGAAAGAAGGATGGTTTCCTTCGCCCTTGTATTGATTACAGAGGTCTCAATGAAATTACCATCAAGGATCGTTACCCTCTACCGGTGATAACAGAGTTGTTTGACAGACTTCAGGGTGCTAAAATCTTTACCAAGCTGGATTTGAAAGGGGCCTACAACCTGGTCCGAATTTGTTATGGGGATGAGTGGAAAACAGCCTTTAACATCCGTGATGGACAATTTTGAATACTTAGTCATGCCCTTCGGTTTGTGCAATGCACCAGCGTTGTTTCAGAATATGATGAATGAAATTCTGCGAGACTTACTGTACCAGTGCATGGTGGTATACTTAGATGACATCCTGATCTTCTCTCAAGACCTTCAGACGCATCAGGCAGATGTGGTAAAGGTACTTCAAAGATTACAAGACAACCACCTTTATGTGAAGTTTGAGAAATGTGCTTTTCATCAGGAATCTGTGCCTTTTCTAGGGTACATTGTGTCCAAAGATGGCTTTCAGATGGATCCCCAAAAGATGAAAAGCATCCAAGAGTGGCCACAGCTTACAGGGTTAAAAGCCTTATGCCATTTTCTCGGCTTCACAAACTACTACCGTACATTCATCAAACATTATTCCACCTTGACTGCACCACTCACAGCCATGACCAAAAAAAGGGCCAATCCATCCCGATGGTCCGAAGAAGCCAAAGCAGCCTTTCAAACTTTCAAAGAGGCCTTCCAAAAGAAGCTTTGTTTTTGCCACCCCAATCCTCATCACCCATTCATGAAGAAAGGTTAAAGAGATTAGGGCTTTCAGCTTGGAGAAGAGACAGCTGAGGGGAGATAAGATAGAGGTCTACAAAATCATGAAAAGGCTTGAGCGGGTAAATGTGAAACAGTAATTTACTCTTTCAGATAATACAAGGATAAGGGGGTACTCCATGGAGTCAGCAAGTAGCACATTTAAATCAAATTGGAGAAAATTCTTTTTCAGTCAACATACAATTAAGCTCTGGAATTCATTGCCAGAAGATGTGGTTAAAGCAGGAGCAGCTGGGATTTAAAAAGATTTGTTCCTAGAGAAGAAGTCCATAAACTGCTATTAATCAATAGGGAATAGCCACTGTTTGTTGCCAGCATTAGTAGCATGGGATCTATTTAATGTTTGGCTACTTGCCAGGTACTTGTGACTTGGATTGGCTGCTGTGGAGACAGGATACTAGGCTTGATGAACCCTTGGTCTAACCCAGTATGGCATATCTTATGTTCTTATGAAACTGCTTTTTATGCTTTAGGGGCTTGATGTCACTCTTCTTGTTGCTTTACTCTGTACCTATGCTTTGGGGTATTAATACCTATATTCCTGTTTTTTCCATCTTCTGGTGCCTTGTAATGTTTTTGCCTCCACTCCTACTGCTTTGCCTTTTACTCAATGCCTTAGGTATCAGAATTTATTACACATGATCCACTATCCCGATTTGACCAACTGTTTAAATCCTCCCAGCATACTGCACATACCTTACCCAATTACCTTTAACAGTTTCATGCCCTACTTTTTCTTCAAACTTCTTTTCAAATTCCCTTCCCTTACAGTTCTTGCTGACTTTTGGGATCATCAGTATTTAGCCTTTGATGGATTCTACCACCCATTTTGGGCTACATTGCCAAGCAAAACAACTAAGAGACGGCTTAATTCCAATGAGCCATATTCCACTCCCACCATCCAAGGTTTAAGCCTCAATCTGAAGGACTTGGGAAACTGAATGGTATTCAGGAGATAGTCCTCTGTATGACACTTTCCCTCTAACCACAGATGGGAGTGAAATTGGTGCTGGGCTGTCTTGGGCACTGGAGTATTTTTATCTCATCACAGGTACAGCAAAGAAGAAGTGAATCTCCAAACCTGACTCCCGCACATTCTTCTCTCCTACCCCCTCTATAGCCCCTTTCCAGTTGAGGCCATAAAGGAACTACAACAGGCTCACTACAGACCTTCTACAGAGATGTCCTCTGGCTTCTTCCTACCCAAGGATAGTAAGTTCTCATCTTCCAGCTTCTAGATGGTTTGATTAATCTTTTTCCCTATATGTACATTGGTCTAAGTTCTGATTTGGACATCATCATTTCCACTTCAAACCTTCTCCAGAATTTTTGCTGGCTTCAGGTCATTTTGTAATGATTTTCCCCTCTCATGGTGATTTGGAGGATCTAGCTTGGGAGCATATTTAAGCTTGACCAAAGAAAGGTGCCCCTTCTTTCAGAGAACATCATCCTCTCTAAGCAAGTGTATAGCTTCCAGATAGACAAGCATGGAGTGGTAAGAGAGGAAGGGGACACTTGCCCACCTATTCACCTACCCAGCCAGATCTAGGTGATGAATAGGGCAACAGGTATCACAGTCAGAATGCCCTCACAACATTCCCACAGTGCCTTAGGAATTTCACGCCACTTTTATTGTTGTCCTTTGCCCCTCACTTGGAGCCTTGGTGTGTTCTTCCAACTTTGGATGGTTGCATTACCCTTGTCATGGTGTTTTGGAATGTTCATGACCCTGTTTATGCTGCTTGACCATCTTTTAGAGTCTTGGGGTATTTCCTGCCACATTTGGTGTTTCTTTTCCCTTCTCATGGTCCCTAAGGCTGTTCAATGCCACTCTTAATGATACTTTCCTCTTCTTTTGGTGCATTAAGGTCTTCATGCCACTGTTGTTGGTGCCATGTTTTCCTCTTTTGGTGCCTTGAGGTGTTGATGCATCTGATTGGGCTTCTTTGCCCTATCATGGTGCCTTGGGCTATTTATGCTAGTGTTGGTACCTCATTAATACAGTCTGTTGCGCAGGAGGTGGACCCTTGGGCTAAGGTGGGGTTGACGCTACGCGCAGGGAAAGCCCCTACGGGTCCCCACCGTCGGCAGGGGGAGCTGGCTGACTGACAGAGGCCGGCTGAGCTTCGCCAATACCAGCCCTCGTTCCCTGCAGGTTGAGCCCTTGGGTACCGGGGCTGGCTGTTCTTAGGTGAGCCTCTATCTGAAGTCTTCTTAGAAGCAAGGCGAGAGTCATCCAGGGGCCAGCAGTGGTGACTGAGACTGGAGAACAAGTCCAGACAAGGCAGAGTCCCGGAGACTTGGATGCCAAGGAGAACTGGGAGCAAGACAGAGAGCGCCCGAGTATGAGCAGGCCGAAGCCTGAGTGGCCAAGTTCAGAATAGATTCAGCAGAGGTGTAGTAGAATAGGCTGTGATTAGGGCAGGTGGCAGACAAGGAGTAGTGGCAAAACGGACACAGCTCAAATCAGGAGACAAGCAGAGGATGGTCAGGCAAGGCAGAGGTAAAACCAGGAGTCAAGCAGGAACGTAGTCAGACGAAGCAGAGATCAAGTCAGGTATCAATCAGTAGCGTAGTGAAACTAAGCAGATATCAAACCAGGTATCAATCAGTAGCGTAGTTAGATGAAGTGGAGGTCAAGCCAGATATCAATCAGTAATGTAGACAAGCAGGGAAGTCACGGAACTCAGGAACAGGAACAGATACCAGGAGTAAGGCAGGACCAGGAATCAAGAACACAGACGAAGCAGGAACAAACAGGAACCAGGAACCTAGAGGAAACGCAGGAACAAACAACTGAGCACACGACAAGTATGAAGACCTGTTGCCAAGGCAAGGAAGCACTGGCTGGGCCCGGCCTTATCTACTGGGACCCAGTGACATCATCATCCGGGGCCACAGGGTGGATTCCCGCCGCGGCCCCTTTAAAGGCAGACCAGTTGCGCATGCGCGCTCCTAGGGAGAGGCATGGTGCAAGATGATGGCGTCTCCTCGCGGACCATGCGGGGAGGCCTGCCACGGAGCTGGGACATCCGCATAAGAGCTGGGAGCAACGGAGGCAGTCAGAGCAAGGAGGCGGCTGCCCACGGCCGCAAGAGAGGTGGAACCAGGCGCTGAAGCAGGCATATGGAGGTAAGTGGGCCTGACCGCGGGCCTGCCGCAGCCAGCACACGCAATAGTCTTGGTGTCTTGGGGTGCTCTTTCCTCTGCTCTGATGTCTGCCTACGAGTTTCACTAAATTTATAAAAGAAAATGTCAATTGTGGAGTCCAAAATAGGATGCATTTTCTCCACTGACTTTAATGGGAAACGAATGACACAAATAAATTATTTAAAATGAGCAAAATGAATTGAGACAAACATCAAATTAACGAACTGAATGTTTTTTTTCCACATTCATCCCTACTTCTCAAGTCAGACCAGAGAGATGCTCCCTCCTAGAATCAATGGTCAGTCCTTTTCTTTCTTTCAGACTCTCATGACTGGATGTCTATAATGGTTTGGGTCAATCATCCTGGGTTCATGTGACACAGGTTTCAGGATGATGCCTTCAGCTTTCTGTTTTAATTCCTCTACATTTTATCTCCTACTTTACCTTCTTGGTCAGATATCTGCGGCATGGGCTTTTGGTCTGATTTTTCCTATTCTGGAAATTCATTCTCTTTTTTACTTCCTCGCCTGGGGTCCAGATGCTGTCCTATTTCTGCCCACAGCACTGATGACTAGATCCATGCTCCAGGTTTAGTTTTATACAGGTTTGCAGCAAGGGGGCTGACATGAGGGAAAGAAGCCTGTGCATGCCCAGTTTAATATTGTATATGCTAATTTATAGAATGTCTGCATGCTATTAATAATCAGGAGTATATAGCATGAGACTCTATACTTTTTGGGTTAGCATACATGTTAACAGCTTGTGCATGCTATTGCAGCTTTATAGCATATGCAGACAAAAATTAGTGCAGCACAGGTTAAGTGTCTTATTAATATGAGCATAAAGAGGGTAAGTTTATAACTACTTGCACAGGACTAAGTCTATGGGTTCTTTTTATCTAAAGATGTAAATCGGAATTTTCAAAGTAAGCTTGTGTATAAGTTCATAATCCATTTTGAAAATTTGCAGGTTCATACAAGCATAAAGGATTTTATGCATACAAAAGGCTTTGAAAATCAACCCATACAAAAAGTTTAGCACAAGATGAGGTGCCTAGGCCCCTTTGTTACCTGTTATGCAAGTAAAAATAGAATTAACCAACAATGATTTATAGTTAAGTGTACATTTTTCAGCTGCCTAAATCTGTGTGAAGTTTCATAATGTGCATAGATGGCATGCCATTAATATACCCAACTTTACAACCCCCTTTTACTTATCCTAAATATAATTGCATGCATCTGTATGCATAATAACTCAATGCTCATCCTCAATGTATGTAGGTGCTTTGTATTTGAAATTGCCTTGATGTGTATGAGCTGTCAATTATGTGCATAACTTTTCAGATAGGGAGTTTACTGTTTAGTTTCTCTGTAATGTTGATAATATTTTTCTTTTCTACAGGCATGTGGTTAGAAAAAGGGCTAAACAATTTATTACAAATAATTTCAGTAACGTAGTACTTTAGAATCAGCATTGTTTAGAAATGTAAATATTCAAGTGTGATAGGATGTACTGGTGATATGACAGGAATCAAACGGATGACAGGGCCAGTATAACCAGCCAGGGCCATTCAAAGCACACTGAAAAAAAACCAACCCAGGGGACATAAGAAATGCCAAAAGAAGGTATTCTACTTTGAAACAAGTAGGAAAAGCATATGGAGGCATGACGTCAGGAATGCTTTCTTACACAGATTTGTAGAAGGGAGTGTAGATGAGGGCAGGAATTGTATGTGGGTTGGTGGAAGTGGAGTGTGTAAAGGGTTTTGTTTAGGGTGTTCATGTGTGTGGGGGGTGTATGTATAGGGTTGTATGGATGTGTTTGATGGGATATATGGTTATATTATGTATAGAGTATACAGATGTAGGATGCATGAGAATGGTAGGTGTAGGGTGTGGGTAAATAAAGTGTGACGGGGTGTGATATATGGGACTCCATTTTCAAGCACTATGCAGCTCTGCGAGATAGCTGGATAAACTTATATTCAGCAGTGCAGCCACACCGCTGAATATACTCGGCTATCTTAATGTTAGCCGGATAAGTTCATCCAGCTAACTTTAGGACAGCTCTACAGGATGACCAGAGAGTTAGTCAGATAAGCTATCCAGATAACTCTGAATATTGGAGTTAGCTGATTGAGTTATCTGGCTAATTCAGCTCCTTCCTGGAATACCTCTGGACCACCCCTCATTTATCCAGCCAAATTCTAGCCAGACAAATGGTTATCCAGTTAGAATTTAACCAGATAAGTGGCCAAATTTTAATTATCTAGCTATATGTGTTCGAATATGGATCTCATGGTGTTTAATGTGTGTAGCAGTGTTTGTGGAAGGTGTGGATGAGAGTTTTCAGTTTATATGGGATATGAGTGCATGGATGGGTGTAGGTGAGTTATGTGTGTAAGGGGTTGGAGTGTGTGTGTGCGCAAGTATATGTATGGGGTTTGTGAGGGGACTTGTGGGTGTGTCATTGTGAAGTTTGGGTATATGTGTGTGTGTGTGTGTGTAGTTGGGAGTGAAGTTGCTGCAGATGTATGGGTATGGATGTGTGGGAAGTAGGTTGGGGAGTGGGAAGTGGGAGGGCAGAAGAGTTGGAAATGTATGGGATGTATGCATAGGGATGTAGGTATGTGTGTGGAGGCAGGGTAATGGGACTGTATGGGGGGCTGGGGGTGTGTGTGTAAGTATTTGAAGGGGTGGAGGGGTGTATGTATGTGATAGATATGGGCTGTAGGAGTTTGTGGGTGGTGAGTGTGTGTATGAGGGACAGACAGATGACAGTCAGACTTTGGAAGAGACTTCCTCCTTAAAAATATACAAAACTAGGAAACAGCTATGGACATGCTGTCCCTGGAAGGGTCAACAAGATCCCATACCTTAAGATTGTGATAGGAATTTATATTCTAGATACTCTGAAAACCCAACTGGATGTGGGGGCCCTAGGATAGGTTTGGGAAGCCCTGCTCTTAGAGCCCACCATTCTCCATCTCTCACATGGGGGAGCTATACCCCCACGTTAACTACTTCTCTAGTCTCCCCCCATAACAATGGAATATTCCTTATGGTTCCTGGTAAAAAAAAAATCTGGTAGGATCTCTACACAAACATACAAGACTGTAATCAATCCAGATCCACCGTAATTCTTCACAGACAGGATGTTGCCTTTAGGCAAACTTTCCCAAAATCCATAGCCATTCAATTCTTTAAAGTCCAGGAGCACAACTGGTATTTCATTCTTGACAGCTTTCTTTTCTTCCTTTAACTCTTTGGTATGTCTGTGCACAGCTCCCATCAAGGCATATCCTTTCCTTACTTTAGCAAAGTAAATCCAGCCTTAAAGCAGCTACAACAAATCAGCCCCATGGGATTCAACCACAGTAACAGTTAGTTCTCTGAACTCCCAAGGTGTAATCCCCCTCTTGAGTCTATATCTACTTTCATTCTTACAGAGACAGGTAATCTGACCTTGAACAGCTTATAGCAGAGCTGCTGTTTAGAGTCCAGCAATATTTTAACTTGCCTTGCCTTGTTTCCCACAGACCTCCACTCAGTCTCTCCTCTCTCACAGACCCAAGTTTCCTAAAGTGTAATTAAGTAGAAACAATAAATTCCATTTTCATTAGTAAAACAAGCAATTTGGCTCCAAGTCCGTGATATCCGTGAGTAATGGCCCCTTCCATTGTACCAGGGCTGGAAACTGTGCTTGCTCCTTACCCTTGCATCTCTCCTCTTCCTTCCTTCTTTTCTCTACTACAAAAGGGCTGCCTCATTTATTTCAGCTGCCAGCCTACTGCTGCAAGCATGGGTGACACCATCTTGCCCCCAGCTCCTCTCTTCTGAAATCTTCTCAGAAGCTGGCTAGTAGGGCATCTGTGAAATGTAGTCACTGGGGTGGCCATTTTGGCTTAATCTTGCTTTTTTATATACACAGTCCCTGTCCAGGGATTTTTAAGGCTTTCATCTTTCCTTTTAGCACAGGAACTAGAGTGGCACTTGGTGATTACTCATATCCATGTATTAAGAAAGTTGAAAGGAAGACCAAACAACTATCAGTATGGTTTAATGGAGAGGTCAAGGTGGCTGTTAAAGCTAAAATGGCATCTTTCAAAATATGAAAAGTAGACCCAAATGCTGAAAATAGGCACGAGCATAAGCCTTGGCAAATTATATGTAAAATAACAGAAAGATGTCAAGAGAATTTGAGAAGAAGCTTGCCACTGATACAAAAGCAAAAAGCCTGTGAAGAGGGCAGTTGGGCTACTAGACTGAGGGGAAAAATGAGTGCTTAAAGGAAATGTTGCATCGGAGCTGGACCCCTGGGCCGAGGTGGGGTTAGTGCAACCCATAGGTAGGGTCCCACCGTCGGCAGGCAGAGTGGGCTGATGGACAGAGGCCACTGGAGCTTCACCTATACCAGTCCTCGTTCCCCACGGGTTGAGCCTTTGGGTGCCGGGGCCGGCAGGACTTAGGTGGGCCTCGGTGTAGAGTCATAGTAAAGTCTGATGCAGCCCAGAGACAGTGGGTAGAGGATGGTACGGTCTTACTCTGAACAAGGCAATGTCCTGGAAACCCGAGTGCCAATGGAATGAAAGCAGACAGGGGGCACTTGAGCAAGAGCAGGCTGAAGCCTGAATAAACAACATCCAGGGAGTAAGCTGAAGAAGCGTCGAAGAACAGGCTTGAGTCTGAGCTGGCGGCAATCTGAAGGCTGTGGTAAGCAAGCAGAGATCTGATCACGAAGATAGTCAAGTGTAGTCAGGCAAAGCAGAGGTCCGGGTCTGGAGACAGGCCATAGCGTAGTCAGGCGAAGCAGAGGTCCGGGTCTGGGACAGGCAAAAGCATAGTCAGGTGAAGCAGAGGTCCGGGTCTGGAGACAGGCAATAGCGTAGTCAGGCGAAGCAGAGGTCCGAGTCTGGGACAGGCAAAAGCATAGTCAGGCGAAGCAGAAGTCCGGGTCTGGAGACAGGGCAATAGCGTAGTCAGGCGAAGCAGAGGTTGGGTCTGGAGATAGGTAATAGCATAGTCAGGCGAAGCAGAGGTCCGGGTCTGGAGATAGGCAATGGTGTAGTCAGGCAAAGCAGAGGTCCGGGCTTGGAGAGAGTCAATGGCGTGGTCAGGCAAAGCAGAGGTCCAGGCTTGGAGAGAGTCAATGGCGTGGTCAGGCAAAGCAGAGGTCCGGACTTGGAGAGAGTCGATGGTGTGGTCAGGAAAAGCAGAGTCAAGTCCGTGTAGTCAATCCGAAGAATGGAACGAGGTAGGAACGAGGAAACAGGAACCAGGAACAAACGAGGAACAGGAACGCAGAGATGAGAAGAATCTCAGGAAGCAACGAGTACTCAACTAGCGAGGAGACCTGTTGCAAAGGCAATGCTAGGGAGCGGAGCCTGAACTTAAATACTATAGCAGTGTAGATGTCATCATCCGTGGCCGCGGCTCATAGGTTCCCGCCATGGTCCCTACTTAAACTTCAGTGGTGTGCGCCCGCCTACGGAGGGGCGCGGCGCAGGTAACAATGTCTCTCCACAGGCCTTGCGAAGAGGCCCGATGAGAAGTGACAACAGGACCGGGAATGCCAGAGACCACGGCAGGGCCGGAGATACCGGGTGAGGCCTGAGGACGGAGCCAATGGCCCATCGCTGCCAGCGAGGAGGAACCAGGAGCTGGAGTCATTGAGGAAAGGTGAGGGGGCCCAGCTGCCGTTCTGCCACGGACGGCATACATAACAGGAAATAGAAAAACTGAATAAATTCTTTGCCTTGCTCTTTACTGAGGAGGATGTTTGGAATATATTCATACATGAAACGTTCTTTAATGGTCGAGATTGTGAGCAACTAAAACAAATATGTGATAAAAGGATATAATCGATCAGATTGACAAACTAAAGAGCAACAAATTACTGGGATTGGATGGTATCCACCCCAAAAGAATAAAACATGAAATTGCTAACCTGTTAGTAATCTGTAACCTATTATTTAAAATAGCCATGATACCTGAAGACTGGAACGTGGCCAATGTGACCCTGATTTTTAAAAAAGGCTCCAGGGGTGATCCAGAAAAGTATAGGTCAGTGAGCTTGATCTCAGTGCTGGACAAAACAGTAAAATCCATTCATAAAAACAAAATCACTGGCCATATAGATAAACATGACTTAATGGGAAGAGATAACATGATTTTAGCAAGGGGAAATCTTGCCTTATCAATCTTTTAGATTCTTTTGAAGGTATAAATGAGCATGTAGATAAAGTTGAGCTAGTTGCTAAAGTGTATTTGCATTGTCAGAAGTCATTTGGCAAAGGTCCCTCAGGAGAGACTCCTCAAGAAATTAAAAAACTGTGGAATTGGAGGCAATGTCCTATTGTGGATTGTAACTGGTTAAAAGACAGGAAACAGAGGTTGGTTAATTTTCCAAATGGAGAAACTTCATTAGTGAAGTCCCCCAAGAGTCTGTACTGGGACCCGTGCTGTTTAACATATTCATAAATCTGAAAAAGTGAACAAGTGAGGTGATCAAATTTGCAAATGACACAATTATTAAGTTGTTAAAACAGCAGTGTATTGCAAGGTTGTGCTGCAGAGGGACCATGCAAGCTTGGGCAACTGAATGGCAGGTGAAATCTAATGTAGAGATGTGCAAAGTGTTGCACATAGGATCAAATAATCCCAATTACAGGTACACAATGTTGGATTCTGCACTGGGAGTTGCTACTCAGGAAAAAACACCTTGGAGTCCTTGAGGACAATACATTCATATCCTTGGCTCAGGATGTGGCAATGGTCATAAAAGCAAATAGAATGTTCTAGGGATGTGAATCATTTTTTGACGATTTAAAATATCGTCCGATATTTTTTAAATCGTCATTAATCGTTAAAGAGTGCGATACAATAGAAATTCCACCGATTTATCGTGAAAAAATCGTTAAGCGGGTTAGTGCACACTAACGGGAGTTAGGACGCAACCTAAAAACCCACCCCGACCCTTTAAAACCGCTCCCTTAGCCTCCACCACCCTCCCGACCCCCCCAAAAACATTTTAAAATTACCTGGTGGTCCAGCGGGGATCCCAGGAGCATTCTCTCGCGCTTGGGCTGTCGCCAATAAACAAAAAACCCACCCGACCCTTTAAAACCGCTCCCTTAGCCTCCACCACCCTCCCGACCCCCCCCCAAAACATTTTAAAATTACCTGGTGGTCCAGCGGGGGTCCCGGGAGCGTTCTCTCTTACTCGGGCTGTCGCCAATAAACAAAAAACCCACCCACCCTTTAAAACCGCTTCCTTAGCCTCCACCACCCTCCCGACCCCCCCCCACCCAAAATCGTTTTAAAATTACCTGGTGGTCCAGCGGGGGTCCCGGGAGCGTTCTCTCGTGCTCGGGCTGTCGGCCGATAAACAAAAAACCCACCCCGACCCTTTAAAACAGCTCCCTTAGCCTCCACCACCCTCCCGACCCCCCCCAAAAAACGTTTTAAAATTACCTGGTGGTCCAGTGGGCCCCGGGAGCGATCTCCAGCTCTTGGGCCGTCGGCTGCCACTAATAAAAATGGCGCCGATGGCCCGCGCCATTTTTAAAGATTGCGCCGGCCTTCCAGTGCTCCTACCATGTGACAGGGGCCGGCCAATGGCACGGTTACCCTGTCACATGGTAAGGGCAAAGGGCCATCAGTGCCATTTATATTAGTGGCAGCAGACGGCCCGACAGCGGGAGATCGCTCCCGGGGCCCACTGGACCCACCAGGTAATTTTAAAACGTTTTTTTGAGGGGGTCGGGAGGGTGGTGGAGGCTAAGGGAGCCGTTTTAAAGGGTCGGGTGGGTTTTTTGTTTATCGGATCAGGCCGGACGAAAAAAAATGCACGATTTGAATCGGAACCGGAACCGAACCGATTCCGGTTCCGATTCACATCTCTAGAATATTAGGAATGATCCAAAAAGAAATGAAGAATAAAACGGAAAATATTACATTGAGAGAAAAAGAGAGAAAAAACATATAGATAGAAATGGAACAGAGGATGAAAAAAGGAAAAAGCAGAGCAGAAAATTAATCCAGAATGTAATCCTTATCTTCTGATAAGGAATATCAATTAACTAATTGTTAACTACTGTAAACCGATTTGATATGCTTGCATGAAAAGTCGGTATATAAAAATTATTAAATAAAGAAACTAATCAATATAAAGAATTCTGGCCCCCATCTCAAAGCATTAATCATGTTCTGAATGTCTCACATTGTGTTCTGGAAAAGGCTGAATTTGATTGGCTGATTTGTCTGGCGTCTTTTTCTCTTCTGTTTAGAGTATATCCCAAATGAGTTAAACTGGGTTGCTAATATATGCATTTTTTTTAGAAACAATAAATCCTAAATGTTTAGCTATCAGAACATTAAATATTTTGACACTAGGCTAGTAAAACCTTTTCTGCAGGAGATTTCCTCAGATGTCTTATAAACTAGTCACTCATTTTGCTAGCTAATAGTACCATGGGAACAAGTGTCCAAGATTTATCTGCCAAAAATATGGTAACCTTAGCTTTTAAGCTTACATCACAGGAGAAAAGGAGGAAGTCTAGCAGGCGGGAGACAAGTCAAGAGTCTCTCAGATGCTTAAAGATAGTTGGATTGACTCATACCATTGTCAGCAGCAATGGGCCAGGGTAAACCTTGGCTTCTCTAGGGTAGAGTTTAGGGCACTACCTAAATATAGCCGAGAGTTTGGAGGTTTTTAATGTCTTTCCCCCTTTTTTTTATCCTTCAATGGGCTGTGAGACTGGTGGGCCCTCTCTGGCCTGTGGGCTGAAGGCTCACCCTCTCTAGACCACAATAGACCTCTTCCCTCCATCTCCAGGCCTAAGCACTCCACATCCATGACAGACAGGGAATCCAAATCAGCTTCCTCTCACTGCAGCATACAGATCTATGGCCTGAGCCATGAAACCTGCTCAAGATAGACTTGTTAAAGAGGCATTTCAGTCTTGCCAACTGAACAAGTCTTCTAGCTTGAAATACTTCTCATGATTGCCTTGCACCAAATCTCAGCAGTGTGCATCCTATAGAGCCACTTCCTAAACCTATCCCAGTGATTCCACAGCAAGATGGGTTTTCAGGCTATCTACTATGAATATGCATGTGATAAAGTTGCATACATTGAAGCCTCAAATATGCAAATTAACTCATATACATATTCATTGTGAATATCCTGAAACCTGACTGGCAGAAGTAGTTATGGGGTCACTGAGGCAGGCTTGGAAAGCCCTGCTGTAGACAATAAAACCATGATTTTCCATGTGATTCAGGACTTGGTGTGCAAAAAAAAAAAAAAAAAAAAAAAAGAATTGTTTCCAGGCTGGTGGTACCTTCTAATCTTTAAAAGAGGCAAGTGTTCCTGCAGCGGCTTTAAACCCCAGAAAGCAGAGCTGAAATCTGCAAAGAAATTGATTTTTGTCCTAATTAACAGTTCATTAATTATCAAAATCCTAATAATTAACCAATGATCAATAAGAAGCCGACATGGACTGCCCAATGGCTCAGAGGCAGAACCAAGCACTCCCTGTAGGAGATTCAGATTTCATCCCCAGCCTTGAGCAAACCAGGGCTGGGGATGCTGTGGAGATAGCATTCCCAATTTCTGGGGAAGAAGAGAATCCCTGTTTTTACTCAGTGGTGAATCATATTAGCCGGATTCAGGGCATGGGCATATCCGATTCCAGAGGGAGGCATGATCTGTGGCCTCTGCCAAGCAATGCTACTGCAATGTCTGGGTTAAAAATGGTGATGATGGGGAACCCAGGGTAGGTGTGAATGAAAGTATGCAGTTTCCATAGTAGCAGAAATCCCTTACAATTGTAAGGGGTCCCCCGTTTGCCTGATGTGCTGCATCCAGGGAATTACAATGCCAGGGGCCATCCAGCAAGGGGAGGCTCAATCTCTTGGGCCCTTGGCATGGTCATGGTTGCCACAATCCCTGGTCTCAGATGCTGTGCAGGAGGATCTTCCATAGGAGTCAGAATAAAAAAAGACCAAATACAATGAAATACAAAACCACAAACATCCTATGCTTTCTGTCCTACTTCTCAGTTTAAAGGAAGAGTCACAGAGTCCAGCATATGGTGTTCAACAAAAATTTACTTGAGTTTATAAATCAAAATCTAGGCAAGAATTGAAAAAAATGAGAAACAATAGGAAAATCAAAGTCAGAAAAACCATGGTCTCCTTGTCCATCATACTTCTCCCCTGCACCTGAATCAGCTTCCACTACTCCTTCACCTTGGAGGGTAGGCTAGTCTTGTTGAAATTCCAGCATACAACCAGCTAGAGAAAGGTGACACAACCCTTGTTTAAAAAAAAAACCAACTAGTCTTTAGAATCAAATGGATCTGACCACTCTTGCTGGAATGTCCAAAAAATTCAAAGACCCATTACCCTCATCACCCTCGCTGTTGAACCTAGCCCTCCCAGATACTGGGGTTTTCCACATCTGTCAGGAACTGGTTCAAATCCAAACCTAAAAAAAAAACTGGAAAAATCCTCCAATCCCAAAGATCTACTCCTTAGGTCACCTCTACTGTAAAGCAGAGAAACCCTCTCTCCCGGTGGCGTGCAGTGACATTCTGAGCAGAGGATTCAGTAAATGTACAACATTCCCTTCTCTCCTGCCTGCCTGCCTCCCTCCCTCCAGCATTATCACATTCTTTTTCCTCTCCTTCTCCCCATAGACTGGCTAATCTAACTTTCCCTGTCCCCATCATCCCCCACACCTTCATCCAAAAAAGAGTGACATTTAGGGGTAGATTTTCAAAGGGTTGTGAGTGTAAGATACGCGCGCAACCCCCGAAAACCTACCCCTGCCTCCCCCTGCGCATCGCCGAGCCTATCTTGCATAGGCTCGGCGGCGCGTGCAAGCCCCGGGACGTGCGTACATGCTGGGGCTTGGAAAAAGGGGCGGGGCGTGGGCGGTCTGGGGGCGGGGCGTGGCCTGAGCCCCCAGGCACAGCGGCCATTGGCCGGTGCGTGTAAGTTACGCCTGCCGGGAGGCAGGTGTAACTTCTTCAACAAAGGTAAGGGGGGTTCTAGGTAGGGCTGGGGGGTGGGATAGGGAGGGGAAGGTGTGTGTGTGGGGGGGGGGGGGGGGCGGAAGGAAAGTTCCCTCCAAGGCTGCATGCGCATGTTATAAAATCGGGCATAGATTTGTTCGAGCCGGGTTGCGCGAACAAATCTGCCCCATAATGTCCTAATAACCAAGACTGAAAGGCAAACAGTGAAATTTTTCTGGTGATGAGGGTCTGTCCTATAAATCTAGAAAGATTTAGTATTATTTTGCATATGAAAGAAGCAACACAATGATAGTTAGCCTTCTTTAATTTAATTTATATTACGATTCTTAATCCCACACAGCCGTTTTCAGTAAACACATACATATGCTGGGAAATATGAAAGTTCTTTCTTTACAAGATTTATTTGCAGAATCCTTTGCAGAGCTGGTGGGGGGGGAAGGGCAGGTTACGGAGAAGCAAAGGATAGAGAAGGTACTGTTTGCAAAGATATCATGATGGAAAGAGTTAAATCTTACTTTAAAGGCTAAAATAGCCTCAACAGCAAATCAACAAAGATAACTGGTTGCTAAGGTACTGCATTAAAGCCTGAGCAAAGTCAACTCTCAGCGACATGTCTCGCATTAGCAATCAGATCAGAAATATGTATCTTCTCCTGCATCCCTGCTATGTATCACCAGGGTACATTGAACTTCTCTCGCCTCAAGTTGCACTAATCTGCTTTTTATTTTGATATTTACTTAAGAAAAAGGCATTGAGGACTGGAAGACTGAACAGGAGAAATACCTTATCAGTACTAATGGTAGCAGTACTAGAGAACAAACTGTACAGAGCTCAGCCATGAGTCACATCTTGAGGTCTCACAAGTTTATACACCACTATAGTTGAACTGTTACTTGTTCATTATTCCATATCCTTCTATTGTAAAGAAAGCATCATTCATTAAATTTAGATATAATTTATATTGGGCAGTTTCCCTTTGGGTTAGCAGCTCCAATTGTGGTTTGTTTTCAGCATGCCATGACAGGAAAGAACCTCGTTTGTAAATCAAGATGTGTTGGGTACAATCAGTCTCTCTCTTTTTAATACCTGCATTGTCACCAAAACAAGCTTCCTTCTGAAACTCATAAAATACACATGGGAAACATATTGAGGTGCACTTAGTTCTTTTAAAGGGATCATTTGGAACTATTTATGTATCTTTTGTCATATTTTCCTGGCCTCCAATTGTATCTCGTAATATCCATTTATCTCCTGCCTTTCCATAGATAGTACTGACGCTTCTATTAGCAATGCTGTTCCTATGTTTTTCTCCTTTACCACTGTATGTGGTTCGAACTGGTACCAAAGTGTTTAATAAATTAGTATGTGACTGTTCCATGTGGCCACACCATCTTCAATCTCTGCAATTCTGCCAGGGCCATCATGATCTCAGCCTCTCTCTGTCTCTGCAACATTATAGCATTTGCGCAGTTTCTTCTATTGGACAAACAGTGCCACCTTCTTATCCCTTTCAGTGTACAGGCAGATTCAGACTTCCCACCAAATAAGAGTAGGCAGCTGCCTAGGTGCGCCACAGTGATAGGGGCACCTCCTCTGCTCTGTCCCAGGGGTACTCTACCCCCCAAGCACCATTCAGCCTCAGCGACAGTAGCCCGTCAAACCTGCAGGCCTGGGGAGGGGGCATGAGGGCCAATGGCATTTTCAGCACTGCATCAAGGGTAGCAATAATGTGCTCTTCTGGAATCCAACAGGTGTCTCTATGGGGCGGCCAGTAAAATGACCTGGCAGGACCTTGGGGGTGCAAGAAAGTGACCAAAACATCACGGTCCTCAATTGAGTCTTCACATATATGGCCAATCCACCAGGATTTATCATAGATGCAAGCTAAAGGCTGACCAGGTTGGAAGCTGGATACTTGAAGGGCAGGAAAATATTCACATTCAGGTTCTAGAATAATTGCAATGAATGAGGTGACATCATTCAAAATTTTGCTAATGCAAGTTTTTAGTTGCATCAATGGGCTTGAAGTGATGATTTTCCCTTGTGCCAGCAACTGTATGACCTTGGCTAGACCTCTCATCCTGAACAGGTCTAATTGCTTCAATGGCCTCCTTTGGCACAAAGAAAAATTTGATATCAGGGACACAAAGAACACAATGGTGTCACAGGTCAGGGCATGTTCCCAAAATCTCTGCCTCAACTCACTGCTACCATGACATTACCATAGTTCCTTGTGAAGGTGATACTTTTGCAAGTTCAGGCTTGCACGCAGTAAAGAACGCAGCACAATAAAATGTCTATTTTGAGGGGTCACTTAAAGTATGTCAAAGCAAGATGTATTATCAGCTACAAGCATGGTAAGCACAACAAGCTTCGCCGCACTGTAAAATTTCACTTCTCTAGCTCATTTGCATGTTACACAGTAGGGCGCCAAAGGTGCCTCTTTTTAATATAGCGTGCCCACGCATACAAATGATGCATATCGTTGGGGTCTTAATTCTGACCAAAGTAAGATCGAGTCCAAAATGAAACAGGGGTGACTTTTGTAGAAAAAAAGATGCTCTTTCAAATGACATAAAAAGAAAAGAATTAAAAAAACGTCAGATATTTGCACCTGAAAATTGGCAAAAATTTGCATAAAAAAGTGATTGTGTCTTTATGCAATTATATCTTTGCTTTCAATTGCCTGTAAAGCCTCAGTGCAAATCTTATACATATATGCCATGGACCATGACAACTGGTCCAGTCAGGGCCTGAATCAAAGTATAGGTCAGGAGCCACGAGGAGTCAAAGTAGGCCCTATATTTCTTTTGTAAAATTGTTCACATACTTTTCTGGCCCATAATAAGGGAGGCAAGCTCACGTTAGGTTCCAAACTTTGCACTGGGACTTATCACCAGGGGTTGTACTAATCCACAAAATTTCAGGCCTCTGAGAGGTGTTGGGCTGCAGCACCTGGACAAAATGGCCATTTTAGGTTGCGCAGAGTATGGTACTCAGAGGTGACCTCCATTCAACTGCCTCTAGCTCTCCAACCAATGGAGATCCAGGTGAAAAATTTAGTACAGTGTTTGAGACTCTAGGGAAAATCCGTGCAAAATTTAGTTTGATTTGGAGGAGGCTGAGCCTGGACCCCTGGTTCACTTGATATGGAATGACCCAGATAAATAAAACACCCAATAATTAAAACAAATAAGGATTTTTTTTTTAATCCCTCGTGCTCCATACCTGGAAATTTTATATTTCTATTCACCCTGAAATTGTTGTGGATTGACGGGGGGGAACATAAAGCTTATCCTCCCTCTCACATAAACACTCTCTCTGACACACACATTTACTCATACACTGGCAAGCACTCTGTGTGTGCTGCGGCAGTTAAAAAAGCAAACGTTAGGAATTATTAGGAAGGAAATAGTGAATAAAACAGAAAACATCATAATGCCTCTATCGCTCCATGGTGAGAATGCACCTTGAGTACTGTGTACAAATTCTGGTCACCGCATTTCAAAAAAGATATAGTTGCACTGGAGAATGTACAGAGAAGGCTGAGCAAAATGATAAAGGGGATGGAACAGCTCCCCTATGAGGAAAGGCTAAAGAGGTTAGGGCTGTTCAGCTTGGAGAAGAGATGGCTGAGGGGGGATATGATAGAGGTCTAGAATGGGTAGATGTGAATTGGTTATTTACTCTTGTGGATAATAGGACTAGGGGGCAATCCATGAAGTTAGCAAGAAGCACATTTAAATCTAATCGGAGAAAATGTCTTCACTCGACACACTATTAAGCTCTGGAATTTGTTGCCAAAGGTTGTGGTTAGTGCAATTAGTGTAGCTGGGTTTAAAATATGTTTGGATAAGTTCTTGGGGGGAGAAGAAGTCCATTAACTGCTATTAATCAAGTTGACTTAGGGGTAGATTTTTAAAGTTATGTGCAGGCGTAGATTTGTTCGCGCAACCCAGCGTGAACAAATCTACGCCCAATTTTATAACATGCGCGCGCTGCAGTACACATGTTATAAAATTCAGGGTCGGCGCACGCAGGGGGGTGCACAATTGTGCAACCTGTGCGCGCTGAGCTGAGCAGCCTGCCTCCGTTCCCTCCGAGGCCGCTCCGAAATCAGAGCGGCCTCGGAGGAAACTTTTTTCTGGCCCCCCCCCCCACCTTCTCCTCCCTTCCCCTACCTAATCCACCCCCAGCCCTAACTAAATCCCCTCCCCCACCTTTGTTAAGAAAGCTACGCCTTTCCAAGGCAAGCGTAACTTGCGCGCACCGGTGGGCTGCTGGCGCACCATTCCCCAGCCCAGGGGCTGGTTTGGAGGCCTCGGCCACGCCCCAGAATCCCCCAGGGCCAGCACCATGCCCACGGCCACACCCCCGGAACACCCCCGAATGCCGCGCCACCCCCCCAACACGCCCCCGACACGCGTCCGGGGCTTTGCGTGTGCTGGCGGCCTATGCATCATAGGCGCACCGGCGCGCAAATCCCCTATGCGCGGAAATCCGGCTGGATTTACACAAGTATGGCTTTTAAAATCTGACCCTTAGGGAATAGCCTCTGCTATTACTGGCATCAGTAGCATGGGATCTACTTAGTGTTTGGTTTCTTGCCAGGTACTTGTAGCCTGGATTGTACACTGTTGGAAACAAGATTCTGAGCATGATGGACCCCTGGTCTGACCCAGTATGGCAATTTATTATGTTCTTATGCTCTTATGAGCAGAACTGGAGATCAAATGAGGAAGTTAAGGAAAGGAGTTTGAGACATAGGGGTAGATTTTACAAATCTACGCGCACGTGAACAAAAGTACGCGGGATTTTATAAGATTTGTGCACCTTTGTGCACCGTTCCCTCCGAGGCCGCTCCAAAATCAGAGCGGCGTCGGAGGGAACTTTCCATTCACCCCCCCGCACCATCCCCTCCCTTCCCCTACCTAACACCCCCCCCCCCCCCCCCGCCCTATCTAAACCCCCTCCCTACCTTTATCTTAAAAGTTACTACTGCCTCTGGGCAGTAGTAACTTACGCGCGCCGCTGTGTCGGGCCACTAGGCCACGCCCCCAAAATGCCCCCGAGCCGGAAACACACCCCCGGTCACGCTTCGATTGGCCATTCAGGTACCTTGGACAATCGAGAGCCACCAGAATCAAGAGGCCTCAATATTCAGAAATCCTCTGTAAAATCCTGCCTAGTAAGGGCCAAGAAGAAAACACACACAAAAAAAAAGACCCCCTTGCTGGCCATTTCTGAATCAGGGCATCCAATCCTGATGAACCCATTCTTCCTTCCTTCAATTGAAAAAGATTTTAACTTGGTGTTCCTATTGGAAGCCATCAAGTCCTTCACTGGCTCTCACCATCTGTTCAACAAAGTTCACTCTCTTGGCTCTGTACAATTCTGGCTGCCAAAATCCACCTGCAAGTGGTTTTTTTTTATAACCTCTTTTTATTGAAGGCATCAGGCAAATAATACTGTGATAAGCAGAACAGAGATAAAGAAGACTGAACAGATGACTTTAACTCTAGCAGTGTGCTCCTAAGCCACAGTGATTTAACCAGTTTTTATAAAAGTTTTAATATTGAGATCCTTCCCTGAATCCCCCCCCCCCCCCATTCACACACACACATACATTCACACGCCATACACAGACCCCCTTCTACTCCACCCATACCTGCATAAACATAAACAACGCACCTTAAAATAATGGAAATATACTAAATGCACTCCTATAGCGACTCGGAAACCAGTTTCCATAAAGGAAAGTTTTCTCTTTGATTTACCTTAGCTTTAACACTGTTCCAACTTTGTAAGTCCTCAAATTAGGCATTTTGTAACAAAGACCCTCTCTAGTCTCTAAAGAAGGGGAGTTTGTAGTCTTTCCAACATATCAAAATCTCCTTTTTGGCTAATAGAATCGCTACAGTAATAAATGTTCCCCCCCCCCCCGTAGTAAATTCCACCTCACGTCAGTAATATTAAAATATACCAAAGGGCCTGACCACGAGATGTTAGTCCCAGGATACGATCCAGGGAAGTATAAATCAATCCCCAGAAAAATAGTCATTTGTGGCAGCCCGTGAACATGTAACCTAAAGTACCCTCTCTATGAAGCAGTTTAAATTGAATCTCTCTCATGTTAGCAGCCATGAAATCTTTGTATAAACATGCAATTGCTTGTAAGAGAATATCATCAGTAATCTCCTCTCCCAGATCTTTACTCCACTGTGGTCCCAATTTAGCTAAATGCGGAGAAGGCAGCAAGGACTTTAGATGGGCAGACTAAATGGCAATTTTATTACATTCTGGAAATGTGTCAAGAAAACTTTCTTCTTGTTCTGTAGTAACAATCAACCCTAGATCTTACTTTCACACCTGAATGCAATAATGACGCCCCTGCACGTAAGCAAAGAAATGAGATCTTGGAATATCCCATATTTCTCTTAGATCCTCAAAAGAATAGAAAAATAGAGATTCTTCATCTACCCACTTACTTACAGTATCCAAACCCTTCTGGGCCAAATCTTGAAACACTGATCTTCTCATTCCAGGCAACAATTTACTACTAGCAGATAAAATGAGTAATAAAGATTAAATGATTTCTTTGCTTCGGTGTTTACTGAAGAGGATGTTGGGGAGGTACCCGTATCGGAGAAGGTTTTCATGGGTAATGATTCAGATGGACTGAACCAAATCATGGTGAACCTAGAAGATGTGGTAGGCCTGATTGACAAACTGAAGAGTAGTAAATCACCTGGACCAGATGGTATATACCCCAGGGTTCTGAAGGAACTCAAAAATGAAATTTCAGACCTATTAGTAAAAATTTGTAACCTATCATTAAAATCATCCATTGTACCTGAAGACTGGAGGATAACTAATGTTACTCCAATATTTAAAAAGGGCTCTAGGGATGATCCCGGAAACTACAGACCGGTTAACCTGACTTCAGTGCCAGGAAAAATAGTGGAAAGTGTTCTAAATATCAAAATCACAGAACATATAGAAAGACATGGTTTAATGGAACAAAGTCAGCATGGCTTTACCCAAGGCAAGTCTTGCCTCACAAATTGCTTCACTTTTTTGAAGGAATTAATAAACATGTGGATAAAGGTAAACCAGCAGATATAGTGTACTTGGATTTTCAGAAGGCATTTGACAAAGTTCCTCATGAGAGGCTTCTAGGAAAAGTAAAAGTCATGGGATAGGTGGCAATGTCCTTTCGTGAATTACAAACTGGCTAAAAGACAGGGAACAGAGAGTACGATTAAATGGACAATTTTCTCAGTGGAAGGGAGTGGACAGTGGAATGCCTCAGGGATCTGTATTGGGACCCTTACTTTTCAATATATTTATAAATGATCTGGAAAGAAATATGACGAGTGAGGTAATCAAATTTGCAGATGATACAAAATTCTTCAAAGTAGTTAAATCACAAGCAGATTGTGATAAATTGCAGGAAGACCTTCTGAGACTGGA
The DNA here is from genome assembly GCF_901001135.1 of Rhinatrema bivittatum. Taxonomy (NCBI): domain Eukaryota; kingdom Metazoa; phylum Chordata; class Amphibia; order Gymnophiona; family Rhinatrematidae; genus Rhinatrema; species Rhinatrema bivittatum. The sequence goes on along the minus strand of NC_042617.1, from coordinate 182,565,232 downwards.
AAATTGGGCATCAAAATGGCAGATGAAATGTAATGTGGATAAGTGCAAGGTGATGCATATAGGGAAAAATAACCCATGCTATAGATACACAATGTTAGGTTCCATATTAGGTGCTACCACCCAAGAAAGATCTAGGCGTCATAGTGGATAACACATTGAAATCATTGGTTCAGTGTGCTGTGGCAGTCAAAAAAGCAAACAGAATGTTGGGAATTATTAGAAAGGGAATGGTGAATAAAACAGAAAATGTCATAATGCCTCTGTATCGCTCCATGGTGAGACTGCACCTTGAATATTGTGTGCAATTCTGGTCGCCGCATCTCAAAAAAGATATAATTGCGATGGAGAAGGTACAAAGAAGGGCTACCAAAATGATAAAGGGAATGGAACAGCTCCCCTATGAGGAAAGACTAAAGAGGCTAAGACTTTTCAGCTTGGAGAAGAGACGGCTGAGGGAGGATATGATAGAGCTGTTTAAAATCATGAGAGGTCTAGAACAGGTAGATGTGAATCGGCTAATTATCTTTCGGATAATAGAAAGACTAGGGGGCACTCTATGAAGTTAGCATATGCACATTTAAAACTAATTGGAGAAAGTTCTTTTTCACTCAACTATTGAATATGGAGGAAAAGAAGACACATCAGGCAGGTTTCATGGCAGGCAGGAAAAGAGGAAAAAGGGCTGAGCAGTCCCAAGGGTCCTCTTTTTATTGTACATTCATACAAAGGCAGATGATGTGTCATCACATGATTGGTTCCTTTCCACATAGCAACAGACGTATCACCACACTATTGGCTTGGCTCAGGGGGGGTGTACGGATCATTTCATTGGCTGCTGAATTCTATACCTCCTGTCTTTGTCCTGCCTCTGACTAGGGAACACCCAGCCCTTCTTACAGGCAATCAGGGTTAATTATAAGCCAGAGAAATACATGATAGTCAGGTATCCTCTCCTAGGCAGAGAGGCTTAAGCACAAGTGATGCTTTGTTCAATGCAAAGGTCAGGGAGAAGGGAAGTTAGTGTTAAACCCTGATGAAATGGCTTGCTGGCAAAGCTTATAATTCCCACACTCAACGCTTAATTAGACAAAGAACTAAATTACATTTTATTACTCCTAGATTTGTCAGCCACCTTTGACACAGTCAACCATTCCATTCTATTCGACAGACTTTTTGAAATAGGAATATCAGGCACTATGCTAAAATGGTTCACTTCCTATTTATCTCAAAGAAGTTTCCAAGTAATATTCAACAACAACCTATCAAATAAAGTGAACCTAAATACAGGAGTCCCACAAGGATCTGCACTGTCAGCAACACATTTTAACATCTATCTTCTACCTATCTGTCACACGATGGATCGCCTTGGTTTGACCCATTTCCTTTTACGTTGATGATATTCAGATATTAGTTCCAATTCAAAATACGCTTGAAGAAACCTACGAGAAAATAACCTTCTCTCAAAATCAAGCAATGTCTTTCCAACCTAAAACTCATAGTTAACATCGAGAAAACTGAATTAATCATCCTCGACAAAAAAATCAATGACTCACCCAGACAACTCAAAACAGAAAACCCAGAAACAATAATCTCTCCTGTTGACCATGCTAGAAACCTTGGAATTACAATTGACAAAGAATTATCCTTCAAAACCCATATAACAAATAAAATCAAAGAAGGTTATCACAAACTACTGACACTCAGACGTCTCAAAACCTTCCTCACACAAAATGATTTTAACAGTCCTGCAACTACTATTATTTACAAACCTAGACTACTGCAATGCTCTACTCCTTGGCCTCCCTTTTACCACCATCCGTCCACTCCAAATACTGCAAAACGCAGCCGCCAGGATTCTTACAGGAACTAGGAAACAAGAACACATTACACCTACTCTCATATCCTTGCACTGGCTCCCAATTAAATACAGAATAGAATACACAGTTTTATCAATCCTTCACAAAATAATCACAGGACAACAAAACTACTGGTTAACTGAACACCCTGAATTACATGCTCCAAAAAGGAACCTTCACTCAATGAATAAAGGCCTCCTCAAAATTCCTCACGCAAAAATCACGCATTTAGCATCAACCCGAGACAGAGCTAGTTCCATCGCCAGCCCATCTCTATGGAATTCAGATGGACTGAATCAAATCATGGTGAACCTAGAAGATGTGGGAGACCTGATTGACAAACTAAAGAGTAGTAAATCACCTGGACCAGATGGTATATACCCCAGAGTTCTGAAGGAACTAAAAAATGAAATTTTAGACTTATTAGTAAAAATTTGTAACCTATCATTAAAATCATCCATTGTACCTGAAGGCTGGAGGATAGCTAATGTAACCCCAATATTTTTTTTTTATTATTTGTTTATGCAAATTTTACAACCATTATTTGACAGTAAACATACATGTCAATATTAGGGCATTCAAAGACAATAAGTAAATAATACTAATCTTCAACCTAATTAAAGAAATCTCTACTTAACCCTGTTATAAGGAATCTGAAAATCCTAGATATAATTTCTAAGGGAGCAAAATAAGGAATAAGTTCATGAAAAAGGTGAGTTAAATGTCACTTTCTAATTGCCTAAGATCAACCTGGATATATATATCTTATTTAACCAATCTAGAATCTAAGAATTTTCTAAGCTCAGATGGTTCTAAAAATACAAATCGTTCACTTAGATGTTTTATAGCGCATTTACAGGGAAAGTATACTGTCATCTGGGCTCCTAGTTGTTTAACTTCAGGGCCCATCTGAATAAAATGTTTCCTTCTCATTTGGGTGTTCTTTGTAATGTCAGGGTATATCCAAATTTTTTCAGAAAGATATAATTTTTCTCGGTTCCTTAAGAACAGTTTTAAAACATTATCCCTATCCTCCATTTTTGAGAACCTCACACAAAGTACCTCTTGCAATAACCTGATCTTCCATAGATTCTTCTAAATAACTTGTAAGATTTTCTAATTGTTGGGATTGATTTACAGGATTACCATCCTCCTTCTTTTTTAGAACAATAAAAAAGATTTTTTCTATTGAGGGAATCTTTTCAGGGGAAATCAACAAATTTTCAATTAAAAATCTTTTGAATTGTTCCAACGGTGATATTAAATTAACAGAAGGAAAATTTAAAATCCTTAGATTGTTATAACGTAAATTATTTTCAATAACCCCAATATTTAAAAAGGGCTCCAGGGGCAAACCGGGAAACTACAGACAGGTTAGCCTGACTTCAGTGCCAGGAAAAATAGTGGAAAGTGTTCTAAACATCAAAATCACAGAACATATAGAAAGACATGGTTTAATGGAACAAAGTCAGCATGGCTTTACCCAAGGCAAGTCTTGCCTCACAAATCTGCTTCACTTTTTTGAAGGAGTTAATAAACATGTGGATAAAGGTGAACCGGTAGATTTAGTATTCTTGGATTTTCAGAAGGCGTTTGACAAAGTTCTTCATGAGAGGCTTCTAGGAAAAGTAAAACGTCATGGGATAGGTGGCGATGTCCTTTCGTGGATTGCAAACTGACTAAAAGACAGGAAACAGAGTAGGATTAAATGGACAATTTTCTCAGTGGAAGGGAATGTGCAGTGGATTACTCAGGGATCTGTATTGGAACCCTTACTTTTCAATATATTTATAAATGATCTGGAAAGAAATATGATGAGTGAGATAATCAAATGTGCAGATGATACAAAATTGTTCAGAGTCGTTAAATCACAAGCAGATTGTGATAAATTACAGGAAGACCTTATGAGACTGGAAAATTGGGCATCAAAATGGCAGATGAAATTTAATGTGGATAACTGCAAGGTGATGCATATAGGGAAAAATAACCCATACTATAGTTACACAATCAGGCTGATACAGTACAGTGCGCTCCAACGGAGCGCACTGTTAACCTGCCCTTGGCGCGCTTTTTCCCTTACCCCTTATTCAGTAAGGGGCGGAAAAAGGTAGGCGCTAGTTTCTGCCGGCACCGGGAAAGTGCACAGAAAAGCAGAAAAAACTGTTTTTCTGTGCACCCTCTGACTTAATATCATGGTGATATTAAGTCAGAGGTCCCGAAGAGTAAAAAAAGTAAACAAAAAAAAAATTTTTTAAATGAGCCGGTGGCTGTCGGGCCGAAAACCGGATGCTCAATTTTGCCGGTGTCCGGTTTCCAAGCCCGTGGCTGTCAGCGGGCTCGAGAACCGACGCCAGCAAAATTGAGCATCGGCTGTCAAACCCGCTGACAGCCGCTGTTCTGGGTCAAAAGGAGGCGCTAGGGACATGTTAGTGTTCCCTAATATGGAATCTAACATTCGGCCCGAATGTAAATCCACGTGCGCCGAGACGCAACCCGGGGGCGGTTCCGGAGGGCGCGGCCACGCCCCCGGACCACCCCAGGCCGAAACCACGCCCCCAGTCCCGCCCCCAAAACGCTGCGTCAATCGGCCCCGCCCCCGACCCGACAAAAAACCCCGGGACTTACGAGAGTCCCGGAGCTCTGCGCGCGCCGGCAGGCCTATGGAAAATAGGCGCGCCGGCGCGCAAGGCCCTGCTCGCAGAAATCCGGGCGGATTTACGCGAGCAGGGCTTTTAAAATCCGCCCCACAATTCCCTAATTTAAAACCAAAAATCGCATCTGCATAACTTTACTGCTGTTCCTAATGAGGAGCAAGTCTGTACATCTCGAGTTTTAGGACTTATAGGACAAGGTGAGAGATCTGGATCAAATGACAGCATGGAGGATGAAAAGCCAGAGGGGTCTGAAAGACCTCAATATTAACTGGACAAACTGGAGGACTAATTGGAAAAGCTGGGTCTGTCCCTCGTGTGAGCATGTTTTAAAATCCACGTACATATGCTCATAAAAGCAAGGCAAGGCACTTGTACTAGCTTTGATCGAGTAACCTCTTAAAATTAGGAGCATACTTGCACGCAGTTGGTGTATTTTAAAACATATGCACGTAACTGGCGCACAATTTAGAATTACAGGGGTAGATTTTCAAAGGCCCGCATGTGCATCCTTGTGTGTGTGGTGGACGCGGTGATTTTATAACATGCGTGCATCGCCGCTTTCAAGTTATAAAGTACAATTCCCGCGCGCATGGGTGGGTGGCGTCTTGTGCGTGCAAGGGAGGATTTAAAAAAAAAAATAAAAAAATCCCGCAGCGACAAGATCGAGCCTACACTAGTTCCCTCCCAGTCCTTTCCAATTAAGGAGCGGACTGGGAGGGATCTTTCTTATCCCCCTACCTAGCCTTCCTCCCTCTTCCCTGAACCCTAAACCTTCCCTATCGTAATTTTTTTTTTTTTAAGAGCTTACCTGCTCCTCTGAGCAGGAGTAAGTTCTGTGCACCGGCCGGCTGCTGGTGCGTGCTTCCCCAGGACAGGGCCTAATGGCTGCTGTCCCGGTCGGCCCTGGCCCCTTTCAAGAAGCCAGGCACTTTGGCACATAACAGGAGCTGTGCGCACGGTTGGGCCATTTTTTTAAATGCACTGAGCACACTCACAGCCCAGCCTTGCGCGTATCCTTGGTTTTTGCACACACCAGGCCTTTAAACTTTGGGCTTCAGCATATCTTTGTTTGCATGCCAATATGTGCACATATGGGTGTATGCACACTTGTTTTAAAATTAACATCATTATGTATTTTTCTATGTGATGTTGGGGACTTTTAGGCCTTTTAATTATGTATGTTTTGTTGTAAACCGCAGTTAAGAAATTATTTTTAAATAAACGGGAGCTGTTTGGAATAAACCTGAGACTGAAGGGACCATCAACATCAAAGCTCCTTGCAAGGGTCTCATGTGAGCCCTTGCCTAAGGAACCAAATCCAATATTGCTGCTATGGATCCCAACATCTGTAGATAATTCTAGGCCATGAAACTCCAAAACCTTAATAAGGCTCTCACTTGATGCTGCAGCTTCTGGATCCTTTCCTATGTTAATTATGAGTGACATGTCACAATACCTCCCCCACCCCCCCTTCAATATTCCAAAGTCTGGGAAGATAACAACTTGTTCTTTGTGAAACTGACATCCCAGCCCAGCTCCTGCAAGAACTGCACAAGTCAGACTGTAGCTATCTTGCTCTTTGGAGCATTGTCCAGATCAATCAATCATCATCAGGATAAGGATGAACTAGAATCCCCTCTTGATGAAGAGCCACTGCAATGATCAATGTCACCTTGGAAACCATTCTGGAGGCAGAGGGCAACCCAAAAGGCAAAGCCTAAAACTGGAAGTGACCCCCAGTACCACAAAACCGAGTGGTGGATTCTCTTATTGGGATATGAAGATACACTTCAGTCAGATGAAAGGACAATAGGAACTCCCCTTGTACCACTACTATAGCTGACTTTAAGGTTTCCATTCTGAAAGGAGTCACTTTTCGGAGCTTTGTTGACCTACTTCAGGTTCAAGATAGAGCTCTCTTTCTTTCTTCCCCGGCCCCTCTTAGATACTGGAACTGGGATGCAGACCCTAGGTGAAGGTGTTTGAGCATTACTTGTATGGCCTTCCCCTTTTGAGCAGAATGCCAAGCGTCTCAAATAGATCGGGAAAGCTCCAGGGAGCAGACTTCCTCGACTACCTCTAGAACCCATTGATTGAAGTAACTGGGACCTATCCCTGGTAAAAGGCTGACAACCATCCACCTACCCCCCACTTTGAAGACCAGGTCCCCAAACCTTCATTGAGAACTTTGAGCATCCGTGGCACTTCCAGAGCCTCCGCCTTTACCTCCTCTCTTTTTCTTCTGCAAGAATGGAAACCTACTATAGGTTGTGTTTAATGCAATGTTTTGTTTTTGGGTTTTTTTTTATTGTAACTTGCCTAGAGTGCAATGGATACGATGAGAAATCAATTTGAAGAAGAGAGACATTTCTTCTTATTTGTATTAACTCTTTATTTTAATATGTTTACAATACAATAAGCCAAGAAAATTGACAGCACATTACACTGGATAAATGATAAAAAAGATGGGGAAAAAAAAAGTACTACAGGAAAGTTTCCTCTCCTTTAATAATTATAATCATTCTATAATGCCTCAAATTGGGGGGGGGGGGGGGGGGGCAATCAAAGAAAACATGATAATAAATCTGGCACAGAGAAATCAAACTTAGTTGCAAAATACTTTGCTCACAGAATATTATCACATTGGTCAGCTAATTTAGGAAGAAACAGCAACAGACACTTCTCGGTTCTGAAGAAATCCCCCTAATTGCACTGGTTCAAAGAAAAGATATCTATTAACTCCTAAATTTATTAAACATTTGCAAGAACACTGAAGCAAAAAAAAAAAGCTCCAAGGGCAAGCATTCACTGCTTTTTTGCTTTAAAAAAAACCCACTTTGTCTCAACTCTGTTGCCTTAGAAACTTCAGGAAAAAGGGCTGAGAGAAGTTTTTTTTTCCCCGTTTGCACGAAAAAATATTTTCAATCTGGTTCCAAGGCAAAAGAAAAACATTGTAGCTGTGCCCTGGACTTCTATTTGTGAATTTTGTAAAAAGGCTGACAAATTCTCTAATACCTCAGATTGTACAGGAGTACTACTAATGGGCTCCATAGCTCATGCTGAAGGTAAATAAAGAGCTTTAGTAATTGGAGGAACAGAACTTCAGCACATCCACATGAAATTTTTAAGCAATTCTAAAGAGGAAAGTGCTGAAGATTTAGGAAAATTAAGGAGACGTAAATGTAGTCTTCAAGAATGGTTTTATACTAATTCCAATCTACGATGAATGGCTTTCTTGCCACCTAATTAATACACTCACATTTCTGAAATAAAACACAATTTTCTCAAAAAACAACTTTTTTCAGTGTTACATTGAATTAATTTATCATGAATAGCAATCTGGTTTTGAATAACACCAACTACAGACATAAGGCTATCAACCCTTGAAGTCAGGGACTGTTCCAAACCATTAATAGCTGTCCTAAGTGTCTCTAAAGCCATTTGAGTAGATCTCCAAAAATTAAGAATACTCAAATCAATTGCTGAGATAGGAGTAACCAAATAATCTTTAATGATTCTCACAGCAACAACGTTCTCATTTGAAGCAACTCCCCCATGTTCAGGAAGGGAAACTAATACACTTTGGGAGTGGGACAAATCCTCCTGAGAAGTTGCACCAGTTTCTAGAAACATATTTGGTGGCAGGTGAATATCAGGACTGAGGGAGATGGAATTTCCAGAAGCAGCAGCATGGGATAGTCCTGTGTCAAAGGTTGTATAAAGCCTTCAATAGATGGCTGGGGCATATGAGAAGGGTGCTTGGGTTTAGATGGGGGCAGCCTCAGAGACCCTTTTCTCTTCTTCCCCATACAGCTATAAAAAGGAAAGCCAAAGAAATTGCAGAGATTAATACAACCTGGAAATTTCACAGAGAAAGAGAAAGAATTTGTGCAATGTTCTCTCAACCTAGCTTGATGGACTCTCTACCTGGATAACATCAAGCTAGGTTGAGAGACCACTGCACAAATCTCATCTTTGTGTGAGTTTCCTCACTCCAAAGGTCATCAAGTCTTCACAAGAGTGCACTGTTCTGTTCGAACATCTCACTTTGAATGTCAAAGTGGCCCCTAAGCCCTACACTAATACCTTAACCTCACCTCGAGTGACTAGATGGGCCTCATGTAGAGGTATAAATACCTACCTAGTATGAGGGCATTATGGCTAGTCTCTCTCTCTCATGAGGGCCCCAATAGCTAGGCTGGCTCTCCAGCTGCTTAAAATACTAAAAATGGTTCCCCAATGGTTGTACATAGGAAACAACAATTCTGGCACTTATCGCAAAATGCAAAAACGTTATCACAGTTTGCACTAATACCTATGTGAAGCGCTAAGATAGGCAGTTTATCACAAAGTGCACTATTACCATAAAACACACCCCTTTTCGTATCGCATGCGATATTTAGTGCATTTTGATAAATCCAGGCCTAAGTCTGTACTTGAGGCAATGTGTAAAGTGACTTGCCCAGGTCACAAGGAGTAAAAGTGGGACTTGAACTCTGGTCTCCTAGTTTGAAGCCCACTGCTCTAACCAGTAGGCTACTCTAACTGCTAGGCTACTCCTCCACTCCTTCAATTTATGCACCCGCTTTTGTCCTGAGTTGATGACATCACATGCTCACCTGCAGCACCACAGCAAGATGAAACTAACACTGCTATCAGGAGGAACTCACCAGATCAGACCATGCATAGTATCACTCTCTCTGCAGCCGTCCCACATTTCTTCTCAAGTATGTGTATCACATGACAAAGAATCCTAATTACTCATAGGAACATTCTTATAACTAATTAGGATTTTCTATATGTTGTTTTTTTCAAATGGGTCTGATGATCAGCTGTTACTATTTTTGAAGGATAAGCCAACTTAGATATGGCCTCCATCTATATAGTTAGCTCCTGTGAGTTGTGTGCAATAGTAGAAGTTTTTGTTTAATTTTATTTACATTTGCTGGTCCACTTTTAATTACAAAACCTCAAAGCAGATTACACAAATAGAACACCATGAACATAATTTCCTTCTTAAAACAATATATAATCCCCACCCTCCTCTTTTTCCTTCATTCAACACACAGGAATAAAGGTTAACAAAAAACTGCAAAATATATGTAAAATGATACCTTTTTAGTGGACTAACAATACAATTCTTTTGAGAATGAATATTCTCTTCTTCGGGTTAGAATTCAAATGAGCAAAAGATGACATTTACCAGCAAATATAAAGCAGTGTGGTTGCAATAAGTGTATCAGAAAAGGCATTACAATGATAAGGTGAAAGGGAGGAGAGGCAGTCTGATGGGTGATCAGGTGACAGAAAATATAATTTTATGGTTCAGAATGTTAGGAAGCCTAGATCTCTATAGAGTCCATTTTAGTTAGTTCTAGAGTGTATGATCATTTTAACTTCAAAAGCCTTGTGTCCCTGTATTGTTTTAAATTTTCTTTTGATTATTTATTTATTTATTTTTAAAAGTATTTATATACCGTTTTTTTAAAAAAGAAATTTTATCAAAAACGGTTCACAGATTTAAAACCAAAAATAAAAATAATCAAAATAAAATGGAATTTTAAACTTTACATAAAAATTGGTAATAACTAGACAGAATGCTAGTATATAAGGTTATTAAAATTATAAAAAGTTTGGAACCGTGGGCTTATTGTTTTGGGGGAAAAGGGGTAAGAGGGGGGGAGGGGAACGGGAGGAGGAAGGGGAAATGGGAGAAATAGAGCGTAAAAATTATATGAGATAAAGGGAAAAAGGGAGAAGGGTATGATAATTGGAAACGTGTGAATGAGCAGGTATGTTGTAGTTATGTGTAGTATAAATGGGATTGTAATGGGTGTAACTAAGTTTAAGAGGGTAAGTTCGGTATTGATGATTAAGTTTAATTAGAAGACGTGTTGAATGCAAGTTGAAAAAGATATGTTTTGAGAGATTTTTTGAAATGTGCAGGGTTGGATATCGAGCGAAGATGGTTTGGTAAATTGTTCCAAAGTGTTGGACCGGCTATTGAAAAGGCTCTTTTTCTAGTGAGGTCTAATCTGGCTTGTTTAGGAGAAGGGATATCTAGTAAATTTTGGTTAAGTGATCTTAAGTGTCGCGTCGGTTTGTATAAGCGCAGTAGTGAACAAAGCCAGGTGGAAGTATGATTATGGTTATGAATTAAACTGTGGATAAGAGAGAGAATTTTGTATTTTATTCTGAACTTTACGGGTAACCAATGTAATGATTGTAGAATAGGGGTGATATGATGACGTAAGGAGGTTCTGGTTAGTATCCGGGCTGCAGAGTTTTGGATCAGTTGAAGGGGGTATAGTGAAGAGTCTGACAATCCTAGTAAAAGAGCTTTACAATAGTCTAAGCCAGAGAAGAATAATGATTGAAGAATGGTTCTGTAATCTCGGTAAAATAGTAGAGGACGAAGATGTTTTAACAGACGTAGTTTGAAAAATGATTTTTTTGTAAGTGAGGATATGTGTTGTTTTAGAGAAAGATCTGAGTTAATGTTAACACCTAGGCTTATAGCTGAGCGTGTTATGGGGATAGTGACATTATTGATTATAAGATGTGATGGTGGACCTAATGAAGAATCAGAGATGGAAGTTAAGTATACGAGCTCAGTTTTTGCTGGGTTCAGTTTCAATCGATTGTGGGAGAGCCAAGAGTTGATTGTAGATAAGTATAGAGAAACTAACGATAGAGTGTCTGACCAGGATGATTTATATGGGACAAAAAATTGGATGTCGTCTGCATAAATTTTGAACTGAAGATTAAGAGAGGATAGAATGTAGCATAAAGGAAGTAGATATATGTTGAACAGAATAGGAGAAAGAGATGAGCCCTGGGGAACGCTGGAATTAATGATATATGGGGAAGAGCAGTGCTGACTATAATTGACTTGTTGAGGTCGGTTGGAGAGGAAGGATGTAAACCAGTTCAAAACTGTACCTGTAATGCCTATATTTTGAAGACCTGAAATGAGTATCTGATGATTAATGGTATCAAATGCTGCTGATATATCTAAGAAAACTATAATGTAGTCTGTATATGAGTCGAATGCACGGAAAAAAGTATCAAAAGAGGATAGAAGTGTTTCTGTGGAATGATCCTGATCCTGATCATAAGGTCATACATGGATCCTGTGGGCCTGTTCAGAAAAGTGCTCCCCCACGACTAGCTCTAGAAAGCTAGTTTAGAGATGTAGTGTTAATCTAATAAAAAGATAATCACATATATATTAGGGATGTGAATCGTTTTTCAACGATTAAAATTATCGTCCGATAATGTTTATATCGTCTTAAATCGTTATAGAACACGATACAATAGAAATTCTAACGATTTATCGTTAAAAATCGTTAAATCGTGTTAGTGCGCACTAACTCGAGTTAGTGCGCACTAACGGGGAGTTAGTGCGCACTAACTCGATTTAGTGCGCACTAACTGAAAATGATACAAATAAACACTTTCCAGGTCACTGAAGGTCAGTTAGGAATGAATATGTGTTCCTATTGGCTGGCTGCCCTCTTATCTATTGATATTACCAAGGTTACCACTGAGGTGATGGTTGGGGGGATGGGAAATGGAACTGGAAACTAACGAACACCAACAGAAAATGAAACAAAGTGTTCACACTTCCCAGGTCAGTAAAGGTCACTTAGGAATGAATATGTATGTATGTATTCCTATTGGCTGGCTGTGCTCTTATCTATTGATGTTACCAATATGGTTGGGGGGATGTGAAATGGAAACAGTTGGAAGCTTGACAAAAAAAGTAATGTAATGATCAGCACTCACGTGACTAGAACTTGTTTGTTTATTATTTTTGTTAGCAGGCACCTGAAATGCTAGTGCATGTTGAATTTGCCAATCACTGTGCATTTTAGAAAGGTGGTCCTGGCTGGAACTGTACACAGTTCAAATATATGTAATTGATTGTTGGTAAGTGTATTTTTTAAGTAGCCACACTGGCACCAGTATGTTTACTTTTCCTCCTACTTAACTCACTAGCTCAGCTTTGTAAGAAGGGCTTCTCTGCTTGTGTGTTGTTTTTGTTTGGTGTGAGGAGAGCAGAAACATCAGATCTTTATTCAATCTACTACAGTCATCTCTTACAGTGCCCTATCCCTATTAATACCAGGAGTGTTGTGATCTTCCTGCACACAGTGCCCTAACCCTGATACCAGTCTGAGACAGCTCCCTCCCTGCATTACTAGTGAGAGGCTGGCTTCACAGACAGGGGGGAGCTGCCTGACCCTCACTCCTGACTTCCCCCATGTCCCAGCTAGTGAATGGTGTGTGGGTGAGGGGGGGGGGGGAGGATGGTGAAGTCTGAGACAGCTCCCTCCCTGCATTACTAGTGAGAGGCTGGCTTCACAGACAGGGGGGAGCTGCCTGACCCTCACTCCTGACTTCCCCCATGTCCCAGCTAGTGAATGGTGTGTGGGTGAGGGGGGGGGGGAGGATGGTGAAGTCTGAGACAGCTCCCTCCCTGCATTACTAGTGAGAGGCTGGCTTCGCAGACAGGGGGGAGCTGCCTGACCCTCACTCCTGACTTCCCCCATGTCCCAGCTAGTGAATGGTGTGTGGGTGAGGGGGGGGGGAGGATGGTGAAGTCTGAGACAGCTCCCTCCCTGCATTACTAGTGAGAGGCTGGCTTCACAGACAGGGGGGAGCTGCCTGACCCTCACTCCTGACTTCCCCCATGTCCCAGCTAGTGAATGGTGTGTGGGTAAGGGGGGGGGGGGAGGATGGTGAAGTCTGAGACAGCTCCCTCCCTGCATTACTAGTGAGAGGCTGGCTTCACAGACAGGGGGGAGCTGCCTGACCCTCACTCCTGACTTCCCCCATGTCCCAGCTAGTGAATGGTGTGTGGGTGAGGGGGGGGGGGGAGGATGGTGAAGTCTGAGACAGCTCCCTCCCTGCATTACTAGTGAGAGGCTGGCTTCACAGACAGGGGGGAGCTGCCTGACCCTCACTCCTGACTTCCATGTCCCAGCTAGTGAATGGTGTGTGGGTGAGGGGGGGGGGGAGGATGGTGAAGTCTGAGACAGCTCCCTCCCTGCATTACTAGTGAGAGGCTGGCTTCACAGACAGGGGGGAGCTGCCTGACCCTCACTCCTGACTTCCCCCATGTCCCAGCTAGTGAATGGTGTGTGGGTGAGGGGGGGGGGGAGGATGGTGAAGTCTGAGACAGCTCCCTCCCTGCATTACTAGTGAGAGGCTGGCTTCACAGACAGGGGGGAGCTGCCTGTCCCTCACTCCTGACTTCCCCCATGTCCCAGCTAGTGAATGGTGTGTGGGTGAGGGGGGGGGGTGGATGGTGAAGTCTGAGACAGCTCCCTCCCTGCATTACTAGTGAGAGGCTGGCTTCACAGACAGGGGGGAGCTGCCTGACCCTCACTCCTCCGGGGTATTGTGATCTTCCTGCACACAGTGCCCTATCCCTGATACCAGGGGTGTTGTGATCTTCCTGCATGCAGTGCCCTATCCCTATTAATACCAGGAGTGTTGTGATCTTCCTGCATGCAGTGCCCTATCCCTGATATCGGGATGTGTGCAAGAAGATCACAACACCCCCGGTATCAGGAATAGGGCACTGTGTGCAGGAAGATCACAACACCCCCAGTATCAGGAATAGGGCACTGTGTGCAGGAAGATCACAACACCCCTGGTATTAGGGATAGGGCACTGTGTGCAGGAAGATCACAACACTCCTGGTATTAATAGGGATAGGGCACTGTGTGCAGGAAGATCACAATACCCCTGGTATCAGGGTTAGGGCACAAGTTCTAGTCACATTGACTGATCACATTACTTGTTTTGTCAAGCTACCAACTGTTTCCATTTCCCATCCCCCATATACTGTCAGTAGGAAACTTGGTAACATGAATAAATAAGAGGGCAGCCAATAGGAATACATATTCATTCCTAAACTGACCTTAACTGACCTGAAAAGTGTCAAATTGTATCATTTTCAGTTAGTGCGCACTAACTCCCAGTTAGTGCGCACTAACTCCCGTTAGTGCGCACTAACTCGAGTTAGTGCGCACTAATCGGAAAAAACGATTTTTAACGATTTTTTAACTAAAAAATCGTGCCTAAGACGATTTTCTTGCCCTGCCACACGATTTCTATCGTTAAGACGATATGGAAAACGATTCACATCCCTAATATATATTATTATTTTGTTTTTAACCTTTATTTCTGTGCATTCAATTGGACTAACATGGCAATCAAACTACTCAACACACATGGAAATTTTCAAAGAGATTTCAGCAGGTAAAACATATACGGGCGGATTTTCAAAGCCCTGCGCGCCTATTTTCCATAGGCCGCCGGCACGCGCAGAGCCCCGGGACGCGCGTAGGTCCTGGGGTTTTTGGAAGGGGGCGTGTCGGGGGCAGGACCCAATGACTCTGCGTTTCGGGGGTGGGACCGGGGGCATGGCGCCGGCCCGGGGGCGTGGTCCAGGCCTTTGGACCAGCCCCCGGGTTGGAGCACGGTGCGCCAGCAATCCGCTGGCGCGCGTAGATTTACGTCTGCTTCTTGCAGACGGACGGACAAAGGTAAGGGGGGGTTTAGATAGGGCAGGGGGGGTGGGTTAGGTAGAGGAAGGGAGGGGAAGGTGAGGGGAGGGAACAGTGACATGCTGCGCGGCTCGGCGCACGCCAGCTGCCCAAAATCGGCAGCCTTGCGCGCGCCGATCCAGTATTTTAGAAGATACGCGCTGCTACGCACGTATCTTATAAAATCCAGCGTACTTTTGTTTGTGCCTGGTGCGCAAACAAAAGTACGCGAACGCGCTTTTTAAAAAAAATCTACCCCATAATGCTTTACCCATAGAAATGCTCATTTGAAAACTGCCCGCCTGATATGCACATGAAAGTATCCATACACAGCCTGTATGTGCATAATTTTACATGTACAATGGAGAAGATCCTGGGAGGTAGAGTCTTGATTTACACTCACATTGATTTTGAAAAGTATGCACACATTTTCTCAGAAAAACTCCCCACACAAATTTAGCAGGCGTGACTTCTGCAGGGAGTTGTGCAAGGATCATTTTCAAAGCGAATTTTCACACATAAGGTTTACTTTGAAACTTGGTGTAATATGGGCCGTTACAAAATTAGCCTCTTATTGTACGTACAAATCAATTCTAAAATACACAAACATATCTAATTGTAATTCTTAGTCCTTCAACACATTCTATTTTCTGCGTTCTTACAGGTGGATTTTAAAAGTGTTGCTTGCGCAAAAATGCATGCTTATGTGGGCTGCGTGTGAGCAATGCAAATTTTAAGAAGCCAGGAAGTCATACCTGAGATTTTGAGCGGGGGGAGAGAGACAGAGAGAGAGATAATAACACTATATATCACCCACTGTAAGAGGGGCACTTCCAACTCAGGGTGGGAGTGTTACATTGGTCTGCATAGGACTCAAGGGTCTGTAGACCCTTCTAACACTCACCCTGAGTTGAAAGTGCCCCTCTTACAGTGGGGCAGATTTTAAATCGTTCACATGCTTCCCGGCACACACACATGGATGCACCAATTTTATAACATGTGTGCGCTAGTGCTCAGGTATGTTATAAAATCATGGCCATGCGCACCTGCACGCCAGATTTTATAATCTGCGTGTGCATATGCGTGCAACGCGTGCGGGGGAGGGGGGGACTTTTACAAACTGCATGCGGCGACACAATCCGGACTTCCCCAGTTCCTTCCCAGTCCGCGGACTGGGAGGGAACGTCCTTAAACCCCCTGCCTAACCTTCCTTTCCTTCCCCTCTCCCTAAACCTAACCTACGTGGCCAGAATTTTTTTTATTTTATTAATGAGCAGAAGTAATTTATACACGCCAGCCACGGCCAGCGTACGCTTCCCCGGGACAGCTGCTAATGGCTGCTGCCCCGGCCAGCCTCTGTCCCGCCCAGAACACCCCCCCCACCCCCCCTCCGTCCTGCCCCTTTTCAGGGCCTGGCACTTATTTGCGTTTCGAGGTTTACACGTGTGGCCGGCCTGTTTGAAAATTTGCCTGGCCCACGTAAAGCCCAGGATTTATGCAAGCAGGGGTTTTAAAATCTACCTATTAGTGTGTCAGATTCTCTTCTCTTCACCCACCGTGTGTACTTACACGCATGATATAAGATTAAGCGTATCTTTGCGCATGTGCCCAACATGCGTGTTTATGGGCACACATGTGCTCCTTTTAAAATTTACCTGTAAGAGTTGGAATATATTGTATATTCTTCTCAGCTTGTGACTTGACATTTCCTCTCCATATTCTAGACTTTAAGGAACAGAGATTGTTGGTAGAAGTAGTGGATTATTATTATACTTTTTTCCCCTTTATGTGATATGTCAATTTATCTCTATTTGTTCTGTTCAAGATTTTTTTTTTTCTTGATTTACTTGCAAACCTCTCAGTGGGAACGTGCTTACAGTGGTTTCTCTGCTCTGTATGCCATTCAGGGAAGATGAACATTAGAAAAATGTGACTATTTTTACTTGAAAAACTCACTGAATGTCTTTCTGCCACACATTTTCTAAGTCTCAGTTTTGAATAAATCAAGCCTATGGTTATAAGATTACTTCCTTCACAAGAGGCCTTAACTTCCTCAAGGTCACACGTGACAAATGTGGGTGTCAATTGCCCAGCCTTGCCTTTAGTCTGAACCTTAAGTACAGTTACTCATATGGATCTCGAATGCATTCAGTTAAAAATAAAAATGCAGTCCTCACTGTAATTTCTTACAGAGAACATAATGTCCAGCATGACATAACTAGAGCTATTATAGGAAACATGACGCTTGACATATAAGATAGTATGTATGAGTTATGTTAATAAAACATCTTTTGTAATCTCTATGTCCGATATCCTTATTGATCAAAGTCAGTTTTTAAAGAATAACTCCAAGTTTAACTTTTTACTGCTGATGACTTAAGTTGTCCATTTCTTTTTGCAAACTACTGGCCTGTCACATGTTTCTCCTTTTGGTTGCTAACCCAAATGTGGTTAGAGAGAGGTGTGTGAAGTATGAATGGGCCAAAGCTTAAGTAGAGAGAGGGAATAATAGGAAATCATGATATATATATAAAAAAAAAAAAAAAAAAAACCCAACCCCAACCTATAAACAATAAATCTCTGAAGTAGTGTTCATTTTTGGTGCTCCGGCTTAAACACACACTGGATAGACTAATAGGGCCTAACTCAAACCATTAAATGCATTGTTTCTCTTCTCTATAGAGCCCCTTTGGTTCTCTACCGGGTTAAAGGTCAATTTTAAAAGACCTTCACACACCAAAGCCAGGAGATATGCAAGTGTCTTGGACTGGCGTGCGCAGTGCGGATTTTAAAAAGCATGCGAGTACGTGCAAAAATCAAAACGTTTAAAAAAAGGGACGGGGAATAGAAGTGAACTGGGCAAGGCATGGGCATTCCGAGAAGTCACCTTGAAATGTGCACGCATTTACGTGCACAAAGCGTGCGCTGGGGTCCCCACTACAGTGCAACTTTACTTCTGCTATAGATGGCGTGTAAGTATTAAAACCAAAAAAAAAAAAAAAAAAGGCGAGTCAGCAAGGTTTTAAGGCTCAGGTTCAAAAGGGTAACAGGGAGGCTAAATAACAGGGGGGTGGGGGATTAGGAAGTCCAAGCCATTAACTGGGCGAACTGGGAAAAAGGGTTATTGTATCCGCGCCTGTTTTTAAAATCCTCCACACTTCCGCGATAGAGCCGGCATTTGTGTGCACATAAAGACAGTTTTATTGCATGCACACATATACAAACGTATGCTGTAAAATGGCCACGTCCATTCGCGGCAGCCAGCATAGTGCGTACATGTATGCCTGCGCGGCTGTTTAAATGTTACTGTGCCCAGGTTTAAACTAATTCTCACGTGGGGAGGAAACATAATAGTGTGGGTGGTTAGTT
Source organism: Rhinatrema bivittatum (assembly GCF_901001135.1). Lineage (NCBI taxonomy): Eukaryota > Metazoa > Chordata > Amphibia > Gymnophiona > Rhinatrematidae > Rhinatrema > Rhinatrema bivittatum. The sequence goes on along the minus strand of NC_042617.1, from coordinate 182,546,794 downwards.
TCCCCTGTGGGCGAAGATAAATGGTGACCTCCTCTGGTATATAAAACACTATTTTATTTAGTTTCCCTTGCAGGAGAATCACGTTTCTAGCTGTCCTCTATTTTGATTGTTTCAGGATAAGACCACTGGAGTCTCTCAAAAGTGAGACCTGGGAAGAATGTGGAGTCAGAGTCTTCCTTTATTTTAAAGAATTTTTTCTTTGCAGAGTTGGGAGTGTTTTTTTCCACCTTCCTGAACCCATGTGTTTTGTTTTGTTTTTCTCTCTTTTGTAAAAGGACTATTTTACCTTTTCTGGGTTCCCATCAACTAGGAGCTCAGTCTTTTATTTTGATATCACAAAGAGGGGAGGTTCTCTTCACTATGAGGGAATCTGGGATCATCAGTATCCCGATGAGCGATGGCTTACAGCTATCATAAGAACATGCCATACTGGGTCAGACTAAGGGTCCATCAAGCCCAGCATCCTGTCTCCAACAGTGGCCAATCCAGAGGAAAGAAGGAAGAAAGGCTTTCTAGTGAACCCTGACAAGGGCTCACATACATCTGCTGAAGACCTTGGGAGAAGAGTAGTACAAGTAGTATATCTGATACTAAGAAGAGAAAACGAAGTAAGAGAAAACTACTGGAGTGGTAGAAGATTCATATGATTGATTGGACACTTAAACCATCAATTTCAATGAGAGAAGTTTACAACTGTTCCTTACCATAGGAAAGGAGAGGCAAGCTAAATGAATAATTGGCTTTTAAACTATTAATAAATTAAAGAACAAGGAAGGTCACAAATTTGTTAAGAACCTTGATTGTAACATCCAGACATGAGAAGTACAGCTGTAAAGATCATTTCATCAATTCAGTAAAAGTACTGTCGGAAACTAAAGCAGCTTCCAGTGTGTTACCTAATTCATATGTGGCAGACCCTCGCGGTCTGGCCACTGAATGCCACCATCCCTGTATCCGTGTCCTTAGAACACACTAAGATAGGAGCCATCCACACCCTTCAGTCCCTCCCACCTGCAGGTTCTGATTGGATGACTCGGTGCTATTTAACCTGTGGCCATTCTAAGGCTCGGGCTGATTCAGTTAGAGAGAGCAGCTGCAGAGGAAACGTATTTTTTCCCCACACTCTGCTAGGGCCTCCCACCCTTGCCCAAAGTTTTCTTTTAGAAGAGATACCTCACCATGTGATCCTTGCTAGAGGGTCCTTCTTTAATTTACAGTGAGATAGACTTTTAAGCCTGATACCCTTTTAGAGGCAAAAGGGCTATTTTCAGGCGACCAAAGACCTGTTATCCTACTCTACTCACTAGGTAGGCAAGCACCAGTGATGGATCCTGCTGCTAGAGACTGTGACAGTATAGAAGCTATTCAGATTAAGATTAACATTTTTTTTTTGGAACTAAGGAGTAGTGGGGAGGTTTTCTGGATCCCCCTTCCCCACTGGAATTGTAGTGCTGTGAATAGCCTGGTCCTCAGATTTTTCCACAAAAGAAATCACTTGCAGTAACAGCTAAGAATAAAGGAGCAGCATAACCAAGGGAAGAAAGGACAAGAGGAAGTCCCATCCAGATTTTCACAAGAAAGCAGGACAGGTTGGGTGTCCATGGGAAAGAAGATGCCTAAAGAAAGGTGGGATTTTTGTAAAGGAAAGGGGATCCCTTCACTAGGATTCTCACACAGTCGCTGGGAGAGGAAGCGCATTTAAAATCATCAAGGGCTCTACCCAGAGGTCTGTACTAAGGACACCTACCTACACAAAAAGAACTCCGTAACTACAGTCAGATGTACACATCATTTTGGACAAAATGGATTTTAACTTTATGAAACAAACTTTATTTTAACACCAAGATCTGGTCCTATCTGAGTTCTTACAGCCTCTCACCCCATGAGAAGTACTTAAGGTACAAAATACACATTGGTGATTTTCTTTCTTCTTCTGGACCATTAGCGACAGCCTCCCACTAGGGATTAAGAATCAGAGTGGGAGTAAATATTTAGCCCGAGCAGTCCCAAAAGATATAAATAAGATTGTGTGTCCTTGAAACTTAATACACCCCAAGGAAGGGATATATATAGATAAATCACTTACCACTGCTATGTATCGTATTGCCACCTGATTATACAATTCATTACCAATCACAGGGCCTAGAAGAGTTATTTTCCCCCTGCTCAGGGAATCTTGGAGATTAATATAATGGACCATAAAGGAAAGTATTTGTTCAGTATAGGCCCATACCTCATCTATCTGGGGCCTACAGCCCAGGGCTTACATCTAATTAACCAATGAATTATTCTTTTAAATGGGGCAGACATGACTTTACTTTTCTCTTATGCTTGATATCATCCATATTGTAAATAATTTTTACATTTTTCAATGTTCAAGTTGTTAAAGATGCTCACTCACCAGTGTGGTACATTTTAATTCACAACGTTCTGGCGATTATATGTATACTCACTGGTTAATGCAAGTACCCAACATTGTAATATTTCAGCAATATTCCATTTCCTGCATCAGGGAACTTTGTCGTCTGCTTCTCTACATGTTTCAACCATTAAATTTTAACTGCCAAATATTAGACCATGCCTTGGGTTCTCTTAGAGCACTTTTCATTCTGTCTACACCTTCATGAGTGTCCATTCTGAGTAGGTTTTAGCACCATCTGCAAAAAGGCAAACATTTCTCTCAAACTCAGGGCTTCCCAAACCTGTCCTGGGGTCCCCATAGCCAGTCTGGATTCCAGGATATCCACAATGAATATACATGAGCTGCATTTGCATATGCAAGTCTCCATGATATGCAAATGTATCTTATGCATATTCATTGTAGATATCCTGAAAACCTGACTGGCTGTGGGGACCCCAGGACACGTTTGAGAAGCCCTGCTCTAACTCCTCCACAATAAAGATATTGAAGAGAACCAGCCTTAGGACCAAGCCCTGAAGTACTCCACTTATCACTCATCTCAGAGTGAATTCCATTTACCATTACCCTGTCTTCTATTACTCAACCAGTTTATAATCCAGGCTACTACATAGGGACCCACTTCCAGGCTATTCAATTTATTAATGAGCCTCCCATGCAGGACAGTATCAACAGGTTTGCTGAAGTCCAAATAAACCACATCCAACTCATGTCCTCGATCTAATTCTCTAGTCGCCCAATCAAAGAAATCAACGAATTTGTCTGAGATGATCTAACACTGTAAAACCATACTGCATTCCACTGGGTTGTAGAGAGTCCACTATCTGTTCCTTCTGGAGCCTTCATCAATTTTTCCACCACTGAAGTAAGGCTAAGTCCAGAGTTTCCAACTTCTTATAAAAAGGGACCACATTCACCCTTCTCCAGTCCTGCAGGACCATAACTGACTACAAAATTCTATTGAACTAAGCCTTCAAAACAGATGCACCAAGACATCTGAGCTCTTATTTTAAAACATTTATAGCCCGCCTTATCCTTAGTATTCTAGGATGCATTCCATCCAGCCTCATGGCTTTGTCCGCTTTCAGTTTTGCCAGATACACATAATCTCTTCTTCTTAAATGGTGATATCTACCCTGCTCTCACGTGTACTCTTGGCAACTATTAGCGGTCCTTCTCCAACCAGTACTTATTTAATATGTTTGCTTTTTCCTCATCTCTCTTCACACGTTGCTCTTCAACTCCTCTCAGTCTTATAATTCCACCTCTTGCCTTCCTTCATTCACTGCCGTATCTGAAGAAAGCTTTGTCGCCACATTTTACTTCTTTTGCTGTTTCTTTTTCCATTTGTGTTTTGGCCATCCGGACTTTTTTCCCAGCTTCTTTCAGATTAACCAGATCATTTTTTCCTGTGTTTTTCCTTTGGTGATCCTTTGTATTTTTTGAATACTAATATTTGGCCCTTACATTTTCAGACAACTCTTTGGTAAACCATATTTGTTTTCTTTTCTGCTTTTAACAACCTTCATGACAAAGATCAGTAGCCATCGTTATAGCATCTTTTTAGTTTAGCCCACTGTACGCCTACTTCTCCCCACCTTGCCAATCTCATTTAGGCATTTCCTCATGGTACAAAAGTCAGTATTTTTAAAATTGAGAAATTTTAGCTTTGTATGATTCCTCTCCACCTTAGTGGAGATTAGTGGTAATATCAAACCATACTGTAAGACAGTCACCAGTGGTAAGGTGTGTACCTACTTGGAGATTTGAGACACTGTCACCATTCATAAGTACCAAGTCTAGTATAGTCTCTTCCCTCATAGGCTCCATCACCATTTGTTTGAGTCTAGCCCTTTACACGGGCCTATACAGTACAGTGCGCTTCGGTGGAGCGCACTGTTAGCCTGGGTTTGGATGCACATTTTTGACGCGGTAGCTTTACCCCTTATACAGTAAGGGGTAATAGCGCGTCAAAAACGCGCGTCAAAAACGCACGCCCAACCCCCCAAAACTAATAGCCAAGCTGCACATTTTACTTTCAGAAATTAACGCCTGCCCAAAGGCTGGCGTTAATTTCTGCCGGCACCGGGAAAGTGTACAGAAAAGCAGAAAAAACTGCTTTTCTGTACACCCTCTGACTTAATATCATAGTGATAATTGGATAATTGGAGTATCCCGTAGGTGGACTTTTACTGAATCGGCCCAACAGGGAGTCCAGACTTTTTCTACTAAAATGAGTCCACCTACGGGATACTCCAATTATTTGGCAGGTTAAAATTTAACACCATCAGCTCCCCTTTCTTACCCACCTTTTGGATTTCTTCAGCCAGACCTGCCATTACTTCCCTTGATTTGGAGGCTTTTAGGCCATCCCGATATAAATAGAAGTGGTATCATCTCTCTCCAATACAATCCACAAGCTTTATCTCAAGCTCTCTGCATTTCCGTCACTTTGATATTATTTTTTACATAAAGAGCTATCCTTCCCCCTTTTCTGCCAACTTTTCCAAAATAGATTATAATCCAGTATAACTGTATCCAATTCACAGAACTCATTGAACCCTGTCTCTGTGATGTCCAGGGCCTCTACTACCATAAGGATTTGAAGATCAGGAATTCTATTGCTTAGACTAAGAACATTTGTGCACATGACCTTCCATTTATTTTTCCTTGGTTTGTCTACACATTGTATAGCCTCTCATTTGCATTCCTCACCATCCCTGTTGCTTAAGAGTAGATTAGAAAGTTTCCCACTAGTGATTTTCCCTACAATCTATTTGTTTATGGAATATGACAGCCCAAATCCATTTGACTTCCATTTACCACCTGGCAACATATGATCTGTATTTTTCACTTAGGATCTTTTTTCTTCTAACAAAGATGTAGGACATCATTACAGTAAAGCCTTTTATTGTTCCATATACAGCCCCAGCTCCCAATATATCTAAAACCTTCCTCCTTTCACCGGAGTTTTAAGACACTCATTACAGCTGGCAATACAATCTTGAAACCCATACTGATAAGGAATGCCAACACTGCCAGATGCACTTTGACAGTGCTTCTAGAGATACATATTGCATGCAAAATATCACGGTAATTGATCAACTGTTCGTGAACATGTGCTCCACTTTATCAGCATATTCAAAAAGAAAGTCACATAAACCTCATGGTTATTTCAATAAGGTATACCCTCATACCTGGGCTAATGCACACTTCCGCCTAGCGGCGATTTTAACTTTTATGTACAAATGCCAGTTTGGCTGCCCTTTTTACAATGCAATCATAGGGTAACCCTTTTTTTTTTAAAAAAAACATGGAAAACACTGCCGCTATTTTTTAAGCAGGTTCTTAAGTTTCACTTTTTAAATTCCACCGCTGCTTAAAGTAATTTTTTTATTTTCTTTTCTTCTTTTTTTCTTTCTTTTACTTATTTTCTCAAAATATTTTCTTAGAGACAATCATTATATTTATCTCTTAAATAAAGCAAAAGTCCCAAAAGCTTATCTGCTTATAAATACACTTATCTTTTTTTGGTGAAGCAGAGTATATCCACTCTGCTAGCATGCCCGACACCGCTGGTGTTTCGAGGTTTTTTCTTCGTCAGGGGCTAAATGAGCATTGAGGAATGGAACAGTTCCATGAAAGGACATCACCTCCTATCCCATGACTTTTTAGTTTTCTTAGAAGCCTCTCATGAGGGACTTTGTCAAATGCCTTCTGAAAATCTAAATACACTATATCTACCGGTTCACCTTTATCCACATGTTTATTAACAACAACAAAATTTAACCCCAACTCTTCCAAATGACAACCATGGTTCACTAGTGACCTTCGAAAACTCAAACAGAGCTTACGACAGTAAAGCACCTGGCCACAACAACCTCTCAGCCTACAAGCTTGCTCTGCACTACTACAAGAGCTCCACCCTAAAAGCAAAAAGGGACTTCTCTGCTCATAAAATACATGACCTCATCTTTGACGCTAAAGCCCTTTTTGCATATGTTTCCAATCTAACACAAATCAATGCTCCTGACATTCCACTCAACCAAGCTCAATCAAAAGCAGAAGAGTTGGCCCTCTTCTTTCAAAATAAAATCACTAACCTCCTATCACAGCTTCCTTCCAACACCATCTCGCCTTCTAGTTCGTATCACCACCCCAATAAAGACATCTCTCTTAAATCTTTTGATCCTATAACAACCTCAGAGATCCAAGCAGTTTTGAAGAAAACGAAACCCTCCTCTCATCCCTTTGACCAAAACCCCTCTAAACTGCTACTACTAATCCCAGACTCCATCTCCAAAGCATTGGCGGATATCATTAACTGTTCTCAATCCCAGGGAATCTATCCAGACGATCTTAAACTGGCCTCCATCAAACCATTCCTAAAGAAACCTAATCTGGACCCTAAAGATCCCAATAGCTTCCGCCCAATCTCCAACCTCCCATTTATAGCCAAGGTCATGGAAAAATTAGTCAATACACAATTATCGGATTATATCGAAGACCACAAAATTCTGTTCCCCTCCCAATTTGTATTCCGAAAAGCAGTTAGCACAGAATCCCTACTCATATCCCTGACAGACTATTTCATCATGGGCCTAGACAAGGGTCACTCCTCCTTACTGATTCTCCTGAACCTTTCAGCAGCTTTTGTCACTGTTAACCATTCCATCCTCCTAAACCAGTTGTCAAACATCGGAGTAACAGGAACTGCTCTGGCCTGGTTCAAAACTTTCCTTGATAACAGAGGCTATAAGGTTAAAATACACAATAAAGAATCACTCCGTCACCATTCCTCCCTAGGAGTTCCCCAGGGTTCTTCCTTGTCCCCCACCCTCTTCAATATTTACCTCCTTCCACTATGCAAGCTGTTAACCAAAATGAACCTAAAACACTTCTTATACGCCGATGTCCAGATCGTGATCCCCCTAAAAGAATCTATTACTAAAACACTTAATTTCCTGAAGGCAGTTTTCCCAGAATTCAACGGCCTCCTCACCAACTTAAACTTAATTCTAAATTCTCTAAGACCGAACTCCTTCTCATCTCCCCGGAAAACAGTACTATCACCTCGAACACACCATCAAACCTTCACATCACCCAAGCAAGAGACTTAGGGGGTTATCATTGATAATCAGCTAAACCTTAAACCCTTCATCAACCAAACAACTAAGGACTGTTTCCATAAACTACATGTTTTGAAAAGAATAAAACCACTCCTTCACTTTCAAGATTACAGAATGGTTCTGCTAGCTATAATATTTTCTAAGATAGACTACTGTAACTCTGTCTTACTAGGTCTCCCCTCTTCTCACACCAAACCTCTTCAGATGGTACAAAATGCGGTAGCCAGAATACTGACAAACATGAGGAAAAGAGACCACATTTCTCCCATCCTTAAAGACCTCCACTGGCTGTCAATCCACTACAGAATCATGCATAAGGCTATTACCACAATATTTAAAGCCATCCATCACCAAGCTCCACTAAACCTACAAATTACATTCAGAAAACATACCTCCTCCAGACCTACTAGAGAAGCTTACAGAGACTCACTACATGTCCCCCATGCCAAAACCTCTCAACATATATCATTTAGAGACCGAGCTTTCTCTACAGCAGGACCATCTCTATGGAACTCCATTCCACCAGAACTTCGTCAAGAACCGTGCCTTCGAACATTCAGAAAAAGGCTTAAGACGTGGTTCAAACAAGAATTTCCAGACCCTATTTGAATCGTATACGAACGACAACCACAATCATTCTTATAATACTGTAAATAATGGTTCTTACTGTTAAGTTCCTTTAAACTTTCCTCCCCCCAGTTTTAGCACCCTGTTTTATTGTAACTTCAGAGTTTTTCATTTCACTTGTTACAGTTCTGTTCAGTTATTTATTTTTTAATTTACACCCCCTTGTTTAATGTAAACCAGCATGATGTGATTCTAATCTTGAATGCCGGTGTAGAAAAATGCTAAATAAATAAATAAATAAATTGACCCCTTCAAAAAAATGAAGCAGATTTGTTAGGCAAGACTTCCCTTCAGTAAATCCATGTTGACTGTGTTCCATTAAAGCATGTCTTTCTATATACTCTATGATTTTGATCTTTAGAATAGTTTCCACTATTTTTCCCAGCACTGAAGTCAGGCTCACTGGTCTATAGTTACCTGGAGCCCTTTTAAAATATTGGGGTTACATTGGCCACCCTCCAGCCTTCAGGTACAATGGATGATTTTAATGATAGGTTACAAATTTTAACTAATAGATCAGAAATTTCATTTTTGAGCTCCTTTAGTACCCTAGGATGCATACCATCTGGTCCAGGTGATTTGCTACTCTTTAGTTTGTCAATCTGGCCTACTACATCTTCCCGGTTCACAGTGATTTTGTTCAGTTCGTCTGACTCATCACCCTTGAAAACCATCTCCGGAACTGCTATCTCCCCCAACATCCTCATTAGTAAACAAGGAAGCAAAGAATTCATTTAGTCTTTCTGCAATGGCCTTATCTTCCCTAAGAGCCCCTTTAACCCCTCGGTCATCTATTGGTCCAACCAACTCCCTCACAGGTTTCTTGCTTTGGATATATTTTTTAAAGTTTTTATTATGAGTTTTTGCCTCTATGGCGAACTTCATTTCAAATTCTCTCTTCGCCTGCATTATCAATGATTTACACTTAACTTGACATTGCTTATGTTTTATCCTATTTTCTTCAGATGGATCCTTCTTCCAATTTTTGAAGGATTTTTTTGGGCTAAAATAGCCTCTTTCACCTCACCTTTTAACCATGACGGTAATCGTTTTGCCTTCCTTCCACCTTTCTTAATGCGTGGAATACATCTGGACTGCGCCTCTAGGATTGTACTTTTAAACAATGGGAAGGTCCAAAGAAACAGATCGGAAATTGATCCAATATTGCAGTAGCAACCAAAGAAGAAAAAGGATCAATAGACACCAGGAAATCTTTATTGAGCACAGAACGGATTTAAAGCCCAACTCAGGCCAAGTTTCGCTTGTTGAGCTGCTTCAGGGGCTATTCATTCTATTGCTGATAGTTAGTCTCCATGTGTCTGGTGAGCTTTGTAAATATGCACCACAAATGAGTCAGCGTCTCATGTTGGCTGATGGCTTGATCAAACATGAATAAATCGTCAACAACCACGCCGAGAATAACAGCTTACAGTTGGTCAGCATTGCCTGTTGAACACTTAACCTTTGCAGCTGCACCTTTCAGTTTTTTTCTAATTATTTTCCTCATTTTATCAGTTTCCCTTTTGAAAGTTTAGTGTTAGAGCTGTAGATTTACTTATTGTCCCCCTTCCAGTTATTAGTTTAAATTTGATCATGTTATGATCACTATTGCCAAGTGGCACCACCACCGTTACCTCTCTCACCAAATCCTGCGTTCCACTAAGAATTAAATCTAAAATAGCTCCCTCTTTTGTTGGTTCCTGAACCAATTGCTCCATGAAGCAGTCATTTATTACATCCAGGAACTTTATGTCTCTAGCAAGTCCTGATGTTACATTTACCCAGTCAATATTGGAGTAATTGAAATCTGAATAAGCCAAAAGATACAACAAGCTAGGGTGATGTCCTTAAGATTTCTAGAGAGGGGATATCCATCTCGGGTTGTGAAAAAAGCTTTCAAAAGGGCATTATATACCCACCAGGAGTGGCTTTTTCTCCCCTCCTCTGACGATGTTGATACATCTTTCAATTGTGTATTACCCTTCTCTGTTGCAAGTAAATCAATATCTTCAATGATTCGCAGACACTGGCAAAATTTAGCGTTATCCTCCTTACTACGGGGTAATCTACGTTTTTCATTCCGCCGTGGTAGTAACCTCCGCGACCAATTAGTACATACGTCTTTTGGCAGGAATAAGGTAGACCCCCGAGGGGTAGGATGTCATAGTCCTTGTGGCCACTGCACGATGTGCAGCCACACTTCAGTAACCTCCTCCTTTCAACACCCGGTCTCCGGACAGATTTTTCATTTACGCGGGGTGTCTGATTGTACAACAAAAGGGGTAGTCTATGTGGTCCAGTGCCCATGTCCTAGTTTATACGTTGGTAAAACCAAGAGAATGGTGAAAACACGGATCATTGAGCACTGCTCCAATATTAGACTCCTCAGATCTGATGAACCCCTGGTCTCCCACTGGATCAATTCGGGCCACTCTATCTCTGATCTCACCTTTTCAGTCTTAGAGATTGTTCTCCCCTCTGTGAGGGGTGGAGACTATGCTGAGCTGTTAGGCAAAAGAGAACAGAGATGGATTTTTACTTTAAAGACTATTCACCCCCACGGACTTAATAAGGATATTGAATGGCACTTATTTGGGTAAATGGGGACGGGACTAACTTTGACGTTCTCGCGATGACATCTGTTTTGGCGCCAAGGCTTCTTCTTTAAAATGAGTTGACAGAGTGAGGGTGTTTGCGCTCCATGACTCAATCAAAGGGTGTGAGTATACATTATATATTTTTGCTGTTTTACTAGCCTCTTATGCTATGTTCCACCTTGACTAAATGTGTTTGTATTTTAGAAATGATAATCATTGTGGTCCCTCCCGATGCAGCCACCAGCGAAACACGGGACCGTGTCGGGGGACTGATACCTGGTTATATATACGAACGTGGAGTTGCCGTTTTCTACTGACTGTGAGAATAAAAACTGAATATTTATATATTATATTGTGGTGGAACTGAAACTCTCTCCTTGCACATTGTGTTTGAGTAATTGAAATCTCCCATTATTATTGCACTGCCAAACTGGTTAGCTTCCCTGATTTATCTTAGCATTTCATGTGTCTGTCCATTTTGTCCAGGTGAACAGTAGTATATTCCTATCACTATACTCTTACCCAACACACATGGGATTTCTATCCATATAGATTCTACTGAGCATTTAGTCTCTTGTATGATCTTTTTCCTGTTGGACTCTATACCCTCCTGGACATAAAGTGCCACCCCCCCACCAAGTTGATCCTCCCTATCATTACAATATAATTTGTACCCATATATGGCACTGTCCCATTAGTTATCCTCCTTCCCCCAAGTCTCTGTGATGCCAATTATGTCAATCTCATCATTTACTGCTATACACTCTAACTCTCCCATCTTACTTCTTAGACTTCTGGCATTGGCATACAGACATTTCAAAGTGTGTTTTTTTGTTTATATTAACAACCGGCTATTCAGTTGTTAGGGATAATTTGGAAATCATTAGCACTTTACATATAGGCACATGGACTACGTTTGCTTTTATTGGAACCTCTCTGTTGGGATGCCCTAACTCTCCTGTTTCATTAGAATCCTTCAAGGATACATTGCTTCGAACCATGCAGTGCTGAGTGACTGTCTGCTTTCCCCCTTGTTCTAGTTTAAAAGCTGCTCTATCTCCTTTTTGAAAGTTAGTGCCAGCAGCTTGGTTGCACTCTGATTAAGGTGGAGCCCATCCTTTCAGAAAAGTCTCCCCCTTCCCCAAAAGTTTCCCCAGTTCCTTACAAAACTGAATCCCTCTTCCCTGCACCATCGTCTCATCCACACATTGAAACTCTGGAACTCTGCCTGCCTCTGGGGACCTGCACATGGAACAGAAAGCATTTCAGAGAATGCCACCCTGGAGATTCTAGGGAGATTCCCTGTTACTACTCTTTTGTCTGGCATTAAATCTACAGAGTACTCGAACATCTTGTGATATCAAATAAGCTTTAACTCTAGAGATATCAACCTCAATTGATGACGTCTCACCTATTTGTAGATGAGGTGGAACTGTACAGCTCTTGTGATGGTCATTTAGCAGAAGAACGCTGGGTAGTGAAGAATTTCTCAGTTGATATTAGCATGACATTTGATTTGGACAAATGTGCTAGTGTGATTTTGTTTTTGGAGGAAAATTAAGTAAAACAAATTATTACCCTGACGGAAAATTGCAATATAAATTGGAGCAGGAAGGTGTATATAAATATCTAGAATTGGAAGGTGGAAATATTCAGCATAAAGTATCGAGAGAATAGATCAGTAAAGAGTACTATAGGAGACAAACTAATATTGAAAACTGCTTTAATGGTATGGAATAAAATACAAGTGGTAATCAGCTTGCTCTGCCTTGCACTCTCATACAGCTTCAGAATTGTAGAATGACTTTATAAAGATGTTGAACATTGATGTAAAAACAAGAAAGCTCCTCCATGCCCATTGGGTAATCTATAAGAACCAATGTATGCTGAGACTGTATATCCCTAGAGTTGAAGGTGGTATGGGTCTATAGAAATAGATTACACAGAGATGCCATCATAGAATTTTAGGTATACTTAATGGTATCAACAGACCCAAATACTCAAAAAGTGCTGAAGTATGAAAGAGAACACGCAGCATCAGTCTCAGGCAAGCTTGGACAATTGTTCAGCAAATATAAAGAATGACTAAATCTACCAGCACACAAGGGGAAAGAAGCAACAGAATATGCTAAGCAAATTAAACCAAATAAGTAAGGATGACTGGCAGAAGCATAAATACAGTAGGAAGTACAAAGAGCTACTTCAGAAACCCCATGTAGATCAAGATTTGACACAGCAATGCTTAAGGAGAGGTGAACGCCAACCTATAGATGAGCGACTGATAACTGCAGCACAAGACAGACTATGGACAAGATGGTTCAGTTATAAGGTGGCATGGCTTATTCATTGGAAACTATGTAAATACTATAACACCAATATTATAATGGGAGCACAACCCTAACAAAATAAGAGAGAAAAAATAGTTGCGATCATCTGGGACATTTCTATTCCAACTAAGACTGATGCTAGAAAAATGGATAACTGGATAAAGGAGAAAAATACAAGAATGGCATTGCTGATAGAGGTGTAAATACCCAGCGAGTATTCTGTGGATGAGAATGCGAAGATACTTAAGTGCCAAGAGATGCAATCAGTGAAAATGGAAATGACAAAAGATACAGAAATAGTCCCAATTATATTGGGTGCCACTGGCCTGAGTAAGAATTTCCAAGTACACTTTGATATGTTGCCTAGAAATATTATACCCTATGAATTACAAGAGATGCACTCTTTGGCAAATGAGAGTGTTAAGAAGGGCATTAACAGTAAAGTTGAGAGACTGAGATCATGTCTAATATATCCTGACTTATGAGGACCATGCCTGTCCAGATAAGCGCAAATCAAACACATTTGGAGACACTACCCCTGTGAGAACGTCCAGCAGTGTTCTCCCAGATTTAACAAGAAGCACAAGATGAGTAGTGGCCTGAGAGGAAAAAAGCGTGGAGCCTTTAGGAGGCAGAAGAGAGAGTGGCACTAGCAAAGTTTAAGTAGAGATAGCAGAGTTGCTTACATGTAACAGGTGTTCTCCTAGGACAGCAGGATGTTAGTCTTCACACATAGGTGACATCATCAGATGGAGCCCGGCATGGGAAACTTTGACTGCCCAGCATGCCACTATCCACGTGGAGTCCCCCTTCAGTCTCGCAACATAGAATTACGAAAAAATAAAACAAACCTAGGAGAAACCCAACTCCACCAGGTGGTGGGTGGGTTTCATGAGGACTAACATCCTGCTGTCCTAGCAGAATTCCTGTTACAGGTAAGCAACTCTTCTTTCTCCTAGGACAAGCAGGATAGTAGTTCTCACACATGGGTGAATATGTAGCTACAGGCTGCTCCCGAATTTTATTAAACCCACAGGCACCTACCTTGGTGCTAACGAGCACAACTGCAGTGCTGTGGAGAACAGAGGGAGACAGCCTGAACCCGAAAAAAGGGCCCTAGGCAGGAAGAGTTGCGTTTTACAGCTGGAAGAGATTTCACAGAACAGATTGGCCGAAGCTGAAGTCATGTTGGCCATCTCTGTCCAAACAGTACTGGGCAGCAAATGTATGGAGAGAACTCCACATCGCAGCTTTGCAGATCTTGGCCACAGGGACCGCTCGCTAGTGGGCCACCGAAGCTACCATGGCTCTGACAGAGCCTTGATGTGGCCTCCAAGCTGAAGGCCCACCTGCGCATAGCAGAAGGAAATACAATCCGCCAGCCAGTTTGACAGGGTTTGCTTGAAAACTGCAACTCCCTATCTATTCTTCTTGAAAGAAATGAAGAGCTGTGTGGACTGCCTGTGGCCTGCTGTCCGCTCGAGGTAGAAAGCTAAGGCCCTCTTGTAATCCAAGTTGTGCAGGGCCTGTTCGCCCTGGTACAAATGAGGCCTGGTAAAAAAAGGTGGGCAGGAGATTTGACTGGTTAAGATGAAAATCAGTCACCACTTTAGGCAGGAACTTAGTGTGAGTATGGAGGACCACCATATCATGAAAACTTCGTGTAGGGATAATAAAGTCACTAACGCCTGAAGCTCGCTTACCCTCCGCGTCAAAGTAATCGCAACTAAGAAGATGACCTTCCAGGTTAGGTACTTCAGATCATAGGGTTGTGCATGAGCCAAGACAACACCACGTTGAGGTCCCAGGACACAACAGGAGGCTGCAGGGGAGGCTTCAGCTGAAGCAAGCCCTGCATGAACCGGCCCACTATGGGCTCTACAGAGACAGGCGAACCGTCAACACCTTGGTGGTAGGTCCCGATGGCACGCAGCTGTAACTCTGACAGAGTTGGTCTTCAGACCAGCATCCGAAAGGTGCAGTCAAGCAATCTTGGAGTGGGACAAGAGAATGGATCTAAGTCATGACTCTCTTCCTCTTCAGGCTATAAGACTTTCTGGTGAAAGGTTTCCTGGAAACTACAAGGATCCGAGACACGCCATCAGAGAGGTCAAGGGTCTGCAAGTCTAGCCTTTCAACATCCAGGCCATCAGAGACAACGCCCTGAGGGTGGGATGGTGCAGCCTGCCTGATCCTGCAAAATCAGGTCAGGGGAGGTCCCCAGTCCAATCAGTTCCCTGAGAGAGATCCTGCAGGAGCAGGAACCAGACCTGTCCTTGCCAATGAGGGGCAATGAAAATCATGGTCCCCCTGTCCTGCTGGAGCTTCAGGAAAGTCTTCATCACCAGAGGAAGTGGAAGATACGCATTCAGAAGGCCCTTGCCCCAATGGCAGGCAATGGTTTCAGAGGCTTGCTTTCCGTCCCTCCTGCTCAGGGAGCAGAAATGGCTTACCTTTTGTTGCAGGGGGAGGCAAAGAGATCCACATCTGGGATTCCCCTGAGGAAGAAGATGCGATCCACCACTGTTTGATCCAGGGACCACTCATGGGGCTGGAACGCTCGACTCAGCCGATCTGCCATGACATTCTCCATCCCGGCCAGGAATATGATCCGGAGCAATATGCCCTGGGACTAAGCCCAGGACCAAATCTGGACAGCCTCCTGACATAGGAGGAACGATCCTGTATCTCCCTGCTTGTTGATGTACCACATTGCCACTTGGTTGTCGGTCTGTACCAGGACTACCTGGTTGGACAAGCTATCCTGGAACACCCAGAGCACGTACCTAATGCCCAAAGCTCCAGGAAATTGATCTGGCATTGAGTTTCCTGAACAGACCACCATACTTACGTGTTGTGGCTGTCCACATGTACACCCCAACCCAAGATAGAAGCATCCATGGTAAGCACAACCTGGATCGGGAGGAGCTGAAAGGTAACCCCCTGGCCCAGATTGGGCAGAATCTCCCACCACGAGAGGTCCGGAGAGGTAGTGTTACGTGAATGCGTACACTGAGGTCCTGGGTGGCCTGCTGCCATGCGACCAAAGGGTCCACTGAGCCCTCTGCATATGTAAGTGGGTCAAAGGAATAACAGACAGATGCGGCCATATGACCTAGCAAGTGAAGCAGAAGTCAGGTCGACACCTATCAGCTTCTGTGGACTAGACTCGCCAGAGGCACCAGAGCAAGCGCTCGATTGCGAGGAAGAAAGGCCTGGGCCTGGGACATGTCTAGGCAGGCACCGATAAAGTCCAGTTGAGGTGATGGGGTGAGATGGGACTTTGGGTAGTTGATGACAAACCAGAGGGACTCCAGCACCCAAATGGTCAAGTGTAGGGAGTTCTTCACCAGCCAACCATCCAAGAAACTGAACACATGCACTCCCAGTCAGCAGAGGTGCGCACCCACTACTGCCAGGTATTTGGTGAAGACCTGTGGGGCCGAAGCTAGGCTGAGCGGCAACTCCCTGTACTAGAAGTGGCGGTCGCCCACGAGGAACTGTAGATACTTCCTGTGACCAGGGAAGATCTCGATGTGGGCATGTCTGAGGTCAAGGGAGCAAAGCCAGTCCCCTCTTTGCATGAGGTGAATCAGAGTACCCACCGAAACCATCTTGAACTTTTTTCTTCGCAGATATTTGTTTAAGGCCCTCAGATCCAAAATTGGGTGGAGCCACCCTGATCTCTTTGAAATCAGGAAATAGGGAGTAGAATCCCTGCTCTTGCTGACACTGCGGTACTAGTTCTACTGCTTTGGCCATTACAAGGGCAGAGAGCTCCATCCAGAGAATTTCCTGATGCAGGGACTGGCCCCCACAACAGGCAGGGGGAAAGAGTCTGCGGGGAAACCCAGGAAGTTCAACTGATACACTTGATGAATGATGGACAGGACCCACTGGTCTGAGATGACCTGTGGCTAGAAGTCCTGAAAGGACCATAACTGACCCACGACCAGGGGCCCTAATGTCGAAGGTATGGTCTCAGAGCTTATGTGCCCTCGCAGCCAGTCAAAACCCCCTTAGTGGAGCTTTTCTGGGGTGCCAGCTGAGGTCTGGGGATCCGCTGCTGTCTAGAATAGATCAATCCTTAGAACTCACTCGTGGCATACAGGCACAAGAGGTCGGAGGGTAATATTTCCTCTGGTGATAGAAAGACCTCTTGCTGCCCTAACGTGAGGACTTCCTGGTGGAGAAAGGAGGGTCCGATGTACTGGCTGAGACATGCTGGAGGATCTCATGGTGATCCTTCAACTGAGCCACAGTATCTTTCACCTTGTCCCCAAACAGGTTCTCGCCATTGCAAGGCAGGTCCGCAAGCTTCTCTTGGACCTCTGGTCAGACTTCCGATGCTTGGCGCCACGCCATTCTATGGGCACCAATGCCCGCCACCAAAACACTAGCTGCTGTTTCAAACACATCATAGATGGAGCGCACCTCATGTTTGCCACACTCCAAGCCTTGCTAGGTGACTACTAAGAAGGCG